>NC_140167.1:67102005-67124505 GCF_963971535.1 Notolepis coatsorum | reverse complement strand
AGCGCACCTCTAGTGAACTCTATTTAGAACTGTCGTAGGCTCACCTGGAAGACAGTTGAGGAAACAGTTGTGGAAATAGTGCCACACGTCCTCCTCACAACAGGGCGACCTGGATTCTGGTTAGTGGCGGAATTGCTGTCGCTTCCCAGTTCGCTTTCAAAGTAAAAGTCAGACTCGGGTCCCTTTTCAAAACAAAGTATCCGACAATACAATTGTCACAGTACATTTTAGTACAGCAATACACCATTTGACGATTCATTATTACATCCCTAGTATCTCTCTTTCACTCTCTCCCAACCTGCAGGTCAGTAGTCCTTTAGGGGGTGTGGATCAGACTACTATCCCCACTCCATGAGCCTCTAAGAAAAAATGTATACTATACTACCACTACTACTGTTACTACTAATAATAATATTTGATCATAGTAATAATAATAATAATGCATTAACTTTTTGTCGATCCATCTTGGTATAATATGTATGTCATGAGTAATTGACTTAAATTGACTGGTGGAAATGTTGCCTCTGTTTTGTTTATTAACCTCTTCTCTGGTCAATCCCTGTTGCAGCCTCATGGTCAGTGTGGAATGTGTCTCAGATCCCATTGTACACAAGAGAGAAACCATGAGCCCTGTGAGGGATTGACCATCTGGACTATCTGGCTGCAACCTATTTTAGCACAAATTAAGGGAAGTGGATATGAACCACTGGCCTAGCTTAAAGCTCTGTGAGAGGTGGTTTTGACCAACAGCTAGGCTAGCTGGTCCATATCCGCTTCCAATCATTTGTGCTAAGCTAGTCTAACTTGCAGCCGGATAGCTTTTTACTGAACACACAGAGAGGAAATTGGTATCTATCTTCTTGTCTGACTCTGGAGAGAATGGTAAGCGCATTTCCCATAATGTTGCCGTTTTCCTTTAACGTTAACGTAATGGGAAGCCCTGTTTGAAGCATTGGTTAGCTAGTAGCTACTGTACAAGACGCTTGCTAGCTGCTGAGCTCTTGTGAGTAGTACAGAAGACGTCAACATTTTACGAAGAGATGGTCGCACTCAGAAATAATATAGTGTACTGGTTTTAATTGTTCATCTGTCACAAAACCATCATGGGGCGTGTGGCTTTGTGGGTGGTCTGGGATGGCACTGGGACCTTTGGGGTGCTGTGGGGGTTGTGGTGGGTTCTTCATGCGGGGGGGTCCCTGGGGTGTCGGTGGGTTCAGTGATGGGGGCTGGCCGGGATCCGTCAGGGCGCGTGCGGGAGGCTGGTGTTCGACTCTGGGGAAGGTGTGGGAGGGTGTGGTTGGAACCTATGGCACCTATGGCTTCGGCTGGACCTTTCCCGGACCTTTCCTGGAGTTGGGTGCTGGTCTCTTGCATGTGCTTTGGTGGATTTTGCTTGGTTTTCATCGTTGGGCTCCCTCGGTTCGTTGGCGTTTTGGGGGTTCCTTGCGTGGGGGGCTCGCTGCAGCTTCTGCTGTGTTTCGGGGGGTCCCGGGGGTCTCGGTGTCGTCTCGGACCGTCCCGGTGCTGCGTGTCTTCTCATTTGACCGTTGTTGTGTCTGTCTGCTTGAGTGTTTGGAGCCGTGGCTCCTTTAGCGTGGCTGCGGGTCCTGGGGCGTGGGGCCTGTCATTCTTCCGTGGAGTTTGGGGGTGAAGGCGTGGGATTCGCTGGTTTTCTCGTGGTGGCAGGGTTGCCAGGACCGGGGGAGGTGGTGCGGCCTGCAGGGGTGACGTTCCCGTCGCCGTGCGTGGCAGTGTGAGTGGCACGCAGGCTGTTTGCGTATTCCTTCGGTCATGACATGCTTTGTCTTGGATGGGGATGTGGTGGGGATTGATGTGTAGGGTGTTTGGGGGACTGGCTGTTTCAGTGGGGTTCACTGTAACACTGTACTTATTGTACTTATTTTATGCCTATTCTTATGTCTGCACGTTTATGTTGCACTACTTTTATTGTCTTTTATACCTATTCTTATTTTATGCTTATGTTAATTCTATATTAGTTGCTCTGGGGCACTCTGGACTGCGGTCCATGTGTGAGATGTGCTATATAGATAGTTATTAATATTTCACCTTAAACAAACACTAACCCTTAGCACTCACTTTAGACACTTTAAACACTTGTAACACTACACCATATTTTATCAATTTATTACAAAAAGATTTGCACTACATCCATATCTCATTTAGCATTTTCTTTATTTTCTTTTTTGCATTTTTGTACCTCATTGTCTTTACTTCATTGTACTTTAGTTTGTATATTGTATATTTGTATAGTGTTGGAACTTTATTCTTCTTTGTACTTTTTTACAGTATGAAGCACATTCTTAGGGGCTCATACAGAACCAAGCATTTCACTGTAATGTACATAAATAAAACAAAACTTGAAATCTTATTTTCTTTGACCCCCGTGGTCATGTGCAGGTAAAGTTATAGAATCTGGTCTGGGGTGTTCGCGTGTGGGGTGGGTTAGTGTCATCATATTTAACTTTTTTGCCCAGAGGCTTGTTTAGCTTGGTTGTGACTCGATAATAGGCTATATAATTTTTCTTTTTATTTTACCTTTATTTTACCAGGTAGTCACTGAGATCAAAGATCTCTTTTTCGAGCACGACCTGGCCCCTCTACACTGTGAATGCTACATTGTGGGTGAATGTAGGCCTACAGTGTGTATTGTTTTGTGCATGCTGGCTTCCAGGCTATTGTTGTGTGTGGGTAGCTAACATTAGATGTTGGTGTGTTTTGTTTACACACAGTAGTTATCCAGCCTCGTAAGACCGGGAAATGTAATAACACTGGGAAATGTAATAACCTTTTCCTTTTGAAGGACTTTAAAATGTAATAACACCGGGAAATGTAATAGCTTTTTCCTTTAGAAGTACTTTAAAATGTAATAACACCAGGAAATGTAATACCTTTCCTTTATAAGGACTATAACATGTAATAACACCAGGAAATGTAATAACTTTTTCCTTTAGAAGGACTTTAAAATGTAAGAGAGAGAGAAGACAGCGACAGTGAAACAGAGATAGAGAGAGGAAAACAGAGAGATACGGCCTGGGTTCCACATGTTACATGGCGGTGGCGGTCCTGATTGAAAACACTGCCCATGTGGCTGACCAGCAGCCGCCTCTCTCAGCAAGGAGGGTTAAGGCTCTGGTTTGGGAGCGGGAAGACGGGACTTTCACACCATCAAGATAAGACTCCTTCACTGTTTCACTTGTCTACTATCACTCTATCTCCCTCTCCCTCTCCCTCTCTCTCTCCTCTCTCTCTCCCTCTCTCTTCTCTCTCTCTCTCTCTCTCTCTCTCTCTCTCTCTCTCTCTCTCTCTCTCTCATGCACGCACGCACACACACACACACACACACACACACACACACACACACACACACACACACACACACACACACACACACACACACACACACACACACACACACACACACACACACACACACACACACACACACACACACACACACACACACACACACACACACACACACACACACACACACACACACTAGGGATGTGCATGACTGGCCAAAATCATTTTCGAATAGGCTACTGTTCTTATTAAGACCGAATATTCGAAAATTCGAAATTGAAATGATCTGCCAGTGGAATAAGATAATTCAAGATAATTCTAGTCAATATTGGACTTATTGCCAAATACAAGGGGCGCTCCAGTAGCACACCACATAGCGCGCTGAGTCGCGAATCGGTCGTCCCGGGTTCGTTTCCCAGACCCGGTGACCATAATGCAGCATGTCTTCCCTTCTTCTCCTCCCTCTCCTCTGTCGGTCCTGCGTGGCCAAGAAAAAGCTGTCGGTCCTGCGCGACCAGAAAAAGCTAATAAAGATAATTTTATTGCCAAATACAAGATATTTTCACTTGATAAGATTTCATTGTATGCAGCTACCTGTGCCTCAAGAGCACTTCTAGTGTCAGCGGACACACCAAAAACATCCTAGCAAATTCAGACGCACATGACTCCATGAACATGAATCTCGAACAATTCTAAGGTAGTTTTAAGTAATTTCTCCGGCAGTGTGCGCAATATGGATTCCGGCACTGTTGTTGAATTTTTTTTCAGGGAAATACTGTACACAATGCTTCTCCTTGGTTTACATTTACAGTTTGTTTGGTGATTATCTATTTATCTTTTTGCATTCATGAATACAAACCAAAGAATAAATCTACACCTCAAATACATGCAGAAAAAGTCCAGGAAAACCTTGTGTCTGTCACTCGTGCAGCACAAAGTAGGATGCCCCGATCCAATCACGTGATCGGCCCCGATCACATGATTTTCAGAGGATCGGAATCGGAAAAATAAAATAAAAAAAAATTGGGAGTGACATTTTTTATTTACGTTTTTTTTTATTCAACAAACATGACCATGTTCACGTCTTAAACGCATACTGAGGCCTTAGTTTTGGTTTTAAATTACATATCATCATTAATTTATTTATTGTCACAAAGAGCAGAAGAATTTGCCAAAACAAACGCATTTCCTTTGATTTACACCATCGCACGACAGTGACGTGTGCCGAAAATAGCAGACCTACAGTACAAGCTCACAACACGTTCGCTTCCGAACGCTCCCGAAACACCGGTAGGTTATGTCCACCTGATGACTCGGAGCAGCTAGACAAAATGTCAGAAGTTTGGAAGCATTTTAAAATTGAAACCGAAGCCAGTCCAATAGCCAGTTGCAATGTTAGCAAGGCGGACGTTCCGCGTGAGTTCAACGTTATGTGACTAGAGCGAGCAAAAGAATGGGGCACGGCTGGTGCTCTGCCAAACAGCTGTTTTGAATGCCTCGCTTGAATGAAGAACGTTCACCTGGATAACGTCAACATTCGCTTTGTGAGGATTATTCATCAGTGTTTCAGACCAAAATGGAGAAAATCATTACGTAAGTCGAACACTGTGAATGTATACTAAATGTGCAAACAGATTGAAACTTTAAATATTTCTCGTATGGTGAATGTAATGCGAGCCGCCGCGCTCAACTCGGGCTATTGATGGAACAGAGGGGCTTGTCTCACTTCGCCAGTTTCTGACAAAAATGCGTCAAATTGGTTACTAATGTGAAAGATCGGATCGGGAAAGATTGGTATAGACAGATACTCAAAATCACATGATCGGGATCAGATCGGGAGCAAAAAAATGCGATCGGGACATCCCTAGCACAAAGGGTTCTATAGTGTCATCAATCAAATGCTTCAGTTTAAAATACAATGTAAAAAAACAAGGACACATAGGCTACGTTCACACTGCAGGCAGAAACGGCCCGAATCCCTTTTTTTTATGCTCATATGTGACTCACATGTGATTCTTTCGTGGCAGTGTGAACAGCACAATTCACATGGAATCTGATCTTTTCAACTCTGATTTGGGCCACTTTCATAACGTGGTTGTATATCAGATACAGGTTTTTGCAATGCGACCTCAGTCTGAACAGTCATGTGACTTTCATGTGACTTTTACGTCACTCTAGATTGACATTTGTCACAATTTTCTTACGTCCATCTTCTTTATTGTTAATTTGTGCATGCGGGTCAGTTGAGGACCAGTTCACACTGGAATAATCTGCCACATAAAAAATTATATCTGATCTGAGCAATAAATCAGAATTGAGCACTAAGGCTTGCAGTGTGAATGTAGCCATAGTGTCATCGGTGCAAGGCGCTAACTGAACTGGGCGTACACAAAGAGTCCTGCATGTGAGCTAGGGGGCAGAGCGGCTGAGTGACCGAGCGAGTTAGTGACGATCCACCCACCACACCCCTCCCAGAGGCCATTGAAGTGGGAAGGAAGGGAATTCCATATCTTCAAGCCTCTATAGTCAATGCTGAACTGAGATGCAGATGTACAAGATTCAGAGGGTCTGAGTCATCGTACATTTCGGGTGGAGTAACTATGAAATTGGACGTTAGACAAGAAGAAATCATGGGGAAAAGGGGTAAGTGTTTTGTTTAAGACCTGTGCAACCTGAAGGTGGTTAATTTAATTTAGAACAATGTCCTATCGAAGTACGCCAGCTATATTAGTTTACAATGAAACTGTTCACAATGAGGTCTGTGTGGATTATCTCAAGTGACTGTATCATGACTTCGGGAGAGAGACATCTCTACATTTTCCAAATGCAATTCTTTGGCGCTTTGAATGCCACAAAATAAACGCCATTGAACTCCATTGAACAGGGGTGACAGCATCCATCTCTACCGGCCAATATCTCCAAACCACGGTGAATCACATCGAAACTATTCGGATGGATAGATAGCACTCCAGGTAAAGAGGAAACACGTGTTGTTCTTTCTGTATTGTTGGTGAACTTCCCCTTTAAACCTTCTGTTCTACTGTAGTTCAGGTTTCCCTGTCATGCTGACCTCTGACCAGGAGCATCTACAGCGAACATGCAGCCAACTCCTTCTGGACGGTGGCTGTAAACCCCTGGGTGAATGTGAGACGTGGTAGCTGGGCAGCGGAACGCGCTCAGTTAGAGCTACTAAAACCAAATATTTACTGGAAAGTAATATAATCTCCTCTGAGCAACAACAGCAAGAGTCTACTGGAGCGCACGCATTTTCACAGGAGTCACCAGCACCAGGCTGGATCATACTTTGCATATTTGCAATGTTCTCAGGAGTAATCATTCCTGTGCAGCCTATTAAATAGTTCTTACAATGGCTCTTTGCACACACACACACACACACACACACACACACACACACACACACACACACACACACACACACACACACACACACACACACACACACACACACACACACACACACACACACACACACACACACACACACACACACACACACACACACACACACACACACAAGAGCATCACAAATTGTAACTAAACTGTTACTGCCCAAATTGCTTCCAAATACTAATAAACCAGGAAACTGTAGAGTGGTTATGGGAATGATAATGGCTTCCCGTTGTTGTAATTATTTCTAACAGGTCATTGACATACATTTGTTCCTTCACTTATTTATTTATCGCCCTTTCCCACATTTTCACCCAAATGTTCTCGTTACGATCCATTCCCTCCTGGTTGTTGCCCTACTGTCGGTCTGGGGAGGGTGTACTGTAGACTACCACATCCTCCTCCGATACATGGAGGGTGTAGACTACCACATGCCTCCTCCGATACATGGAGGGTGTAGACTACCACATGCCTCCTCTGATACATGGAGGGTGTAGACTACCACATGCCTCCTCTGATACATGGAGGGTGTAGACTACCACATGCCTCCTCTGATACATGGAGGGTGTAGACTACCACATGCCTCCTCTGATACATGGAGGGTGTAGACTACCACATGCCTCCTCCGATACATGGAGGGTGTAGACTACCACATGCCTCCTCCGATACATGGAGGGTGTAGACTACCACATGCCTCCTCCGATACATGGAGGGTGTAGACTACCACATGCCTCCTCTGATACATGGAGGGTGTAGACTACCACATGCCTCCTCTGATACATGGAGGGTGTAGACTACCACATGCCTCCTCTGATACATGGAGGGTGTAGACTACCACATGCCTCCTCTGATACATGGAGGGTGTAGACTACCACATGCCTCCTCTGATACATGGAGGGTGTAGACTACCACATGCCTCCTCTGATACATGGAGGGTGTAGACTACCACATGCCTCCTCTGATACATGGAGGGTGTAGACTACCACATGCCTCCTCTGATACATGGAGGGTGTAGACTACCACATGCCTCCTCCGATACATGCAGGCACCAGCCGCTTCTTTTCACCTGGACCGCGGGGGGTTTCACTGGGAGAGCGCCACGTAGAGGTTCACACTGTCTCCCCCAGATCCCCTCCCTGCTGAGGAGTCGCTAAGGCAACAACCAGGACTCATACCCTCACCAGCACTCGCCTACCTAGAGACCCTGAGTTCGAATCCAGCTGTCAGCGGTACCTCTCAGGCTTGGTCAGTTGTCCCTAAGAACCCAATTGGCAGTGTTCGCAGGTGGGAAGCCGGTGGGGTATGAGTCCTGGTTGTTGCGATAGCGACTCCTACTGGTTGGTCGGGGTGCATGTTCATGGGGGCGGATCTGGGGGAGATAGGGTGAACCTCTGCACGCTTTACGTTCTCCCAGTGAAACTCTGCAAAGAAGCGGCTGGCGACACCACATGTGGTAGTCTCTACACCCTCCCCAGACCGACAGTAGGGCAGCATAACGACTAAATTGGGGGATGGGAGGAAATATTGAAAGGCCAAAAACAAAACAAAAAGAAACACTGCCAATTGCATTCCTAGGATTTCAAGAGGTTTATTCATCACATATACATACACAAGTTATATAGTGAAATGACGGTGGCCATGCCCGCTTCGATTGTGCAAAAAAATACAAATAATAATAGAATGAAATAGAATAGAGATAAAATAGACATGATAAAAGTACTAAGATAAAATACAAAAGGTAATGAGTCCTATGTACACTACTATACAATACACAGTTATACTCTATGTCACTATGCTATCCTAACTATACTATACAAAAACATCCAGTTATGTATTTTTTCTTTTTTTCTTTAAAGTGACCTGTTTGGAACGTCTGACCAAGCCGGAGGTACCGCTGCCGGGGCTTGAACCCTGGTCTCTGCGGTGGCAGGGGAGTGCTTTTACCTCTACACTACCCAGACACCGCCAACACATACTGTTATTGGCAGACATGCAGTGTTTATTTCATGTAATCAGCAAGAGGCTGGCAGCAGCAGGGATATGGGAGGTATACTACCCTCAGTTACAGTACAGATTCCCTGACTACCAGGGAATAATCAAGTACTGTAATATCACTTGACAGGCCATGGTATGACACCATTATATCACATGCTAGAGATTATGTGGCTGTAAGTAGGCCCTAAACCCATGAGCACAGAACAAGGAGGGTTCAAGCAGGACCATAATAGCAGAAACTTTCAAATGTAAACAAATTCATAGGATAAGGGGCCTTATACATAACATACACAATGTTTCAATTTGGCTGCAGGTGTTTTTTAACAACTACAATTTAAATAAAATATTCACACTACTTGCCAGTCAACTAATCAGGTGATGTTCATCCATTGTGGATGTTGAGATGACATCTTTCTATATCCGAATCACGGACTCCTGTTAACACTATGCCGTCCGTCCACGAGTATATACGTGTTTCGATTCCATGCGTTGTGGACCAGAGCCACATATATACTCGTGGCAAGTTGTTATTGTTTTATTCCATATTTATAACGCTATTAACGTCCGCTATCGAGATCCATTACCTACCCACATATTTGATTTTCGAAACATGCACTACCGGCCAGATCCGCTTAGGGGCGCCATCTCTCCACTGCAGTATCATTGAGGGGATTTAAAAAGAAAAATCTTTTACAGTCCTGTGGGCGGATCATATGAGCCTCGATTCCAAACGAAGACCCTCCATCTTTGATCCAGTTACCGAACGTATTTTTCAGCCTGGAATAACGGGATTTATGATTAGCCAATGTACATATCGATCTACCAGAATCCGATGACTAATGAAGAAATGCTGCCGGCGATCACATGGCCTGACGGTAGGACACTATTCCCCCAAATTACAGCTGGATTGGACATTGTTTTAAAACCAAACGTGATGATCAGTGAACATGGCTGATTGAACGCACACTATATTGCTAATCAATAATACTAATCGGCGTTCCCCGCCGCCCCCATTTCCTCCATAGATGCTCTGTAATAGTCCGGATGCTACGCAGTTTGTTTTATTTCATTCGTATATATACAGCAGAAATGGCGTTTGATATAACGGCGCCAACGTTTAGCCTATTATATAGCTTCCTGGAAAAAAGACTAGACGAAAAGCGCGATAAACCTTATATTCACAACACTATAAAATGACAACCAACCGATGGATTTTTATTTTCTTTAAGCCATTATGAAGGCACGGTTTATGCACTCAAGTGACAATGAGAATGGACAGATAGCAATACTATAAATGATATATATATCTCTTAGAAAGTACATAGGTTTGTAAACAAACCGCTGTCCTCTGAGGCATAAATCGCCGCAAGACTGCGGACGCCAAAGTGTTAACTCGAACTCGATCCTGGTCCCAATGAAAAAGACAGTATTGAATCTAGAAGTGTAGTAGTTGGTTTTGGAACTATGGTTAGAGTTAAGGTTAGTTTTAAGGTTCGCTTAATGGTTATGGTTAGGATATAAAGTTAGGTTTAGGGTTAGCTTTAAGGTTTGCCGGTTATGGTTAGTTCCAGGTAACAGTGTGGTTATGGTTAAGGTTTGGGCGAGGCTGTCAGAAAACTGTGTGTGAGGCACTTGTCTCCCAATGCGGATGCCCATGGTTTGAAAAATGAATGTTTTCTGAAACCGTCAAAAGTAAAAAAAGAAATTAATAATATATGTATATGTAATTTTCTTATTTGAAATACGTACACATTGTACATTTTCGATAAACAACATGTAAATATATTACTCATACCTATAACTATCATACATTATGTACCTTTTGTCCTGTGGTCGATTAGTACTTTATTTCCATATTTTAAGCAACATTGGGTTGTAACCACAGTATAGTCAGTCTTTTGCTACTTTGCAAACCACTCTTTCTGTCATCTCTTTAGACTGACTAAATAAAATAGCATTCCCCACAAACAAGATATTTTGTGGTGGGAGAGACCAGCCAGCCCTAAACCCAACGTTCTGTTTGTTGTCATTCAACCAATGGGATCTCCTGGCTGAAATAATTTTCTGAGCACTGCAATAGTTCATTGAATACAGGCGAGTGGTAGAGAAACCGGGGGTCGTTGCCACGACTACACGCCATGGTATATCAGATTTATACCGCGGCTGGAGGGGGGGCAACTTTTAACCAATCGGCCGGCCGAGTCGTAACTACTGGTTTGCGGCTGGGTGAAGGGGTCAGCGGTGGGCCACAGCCTGCCGGTAAGTCTGCCGGGAGGGGAGGGAGAGCGCGAGCGAAGCGGAGTGCTGTGGGGCCTGACGGAGGGAGTATATGGGGAGGATGAGCTCATGGCTGAGGCTTGGTGGTGGTGACAGCGGGGGAGGTGCGGCCGTTGTTATGAGTATGTCTGGGTGATGAAAATCATCCGGTCGACGTGCAGTTCTCATCGCTTGGGAAGAGCTAAACATAGCCGGCAGACTACACAAAGACACAGATTGCACAGATAGACACGCGTACACACACACACACACACACACACACACACACACACACACACGCACACACACATGCACACACACACACACGCACACACGCACGCACACATGCACACACGCACACATGCACACACATACATGCACACACACACACACACACACACACACACACACACACACACACACACACACACACACACACACACACACACACACTCTGAAATGATCTTCCCTGTTCAACATACAGAAAATAAATAATAATTATTATAATAATAATCATGTCCCAGGAAGCAGGTGGACCTGGAGCTGGTTCACCGTTTCCAAGCATAGCTATTTTTTTTATTTTTTTTTATTTTGTCAACTTTATTGTCCTCATGGGGAAATCATTCCTCTGCATTTGACCCAATCTAAACACTCTGCCTGGGTTCTACAGGCAGAGAGCCATCTATTCAACAAGGTTATTGGTGGATCTGTTTGAAAGGTCAAACCACCACTTCTGACGTAGCCACAAAGCTTTCTTCAAGACAGCGTTTTGTGCTTTGTAAAAGGAGCAGAGAAAAGCACACTTTAAACTTCACATTGTAAATGGACTGCATTTACTGTATATAGTTATTTTATCCAAAGCGTGTTAAAACATTTGCCTCACATCAACTCCCGGAGTCAGCATTGCCTGTGGCTTGGGCCGATCGTCATACTAACTCGTTTGGCTGAGTTAGCGGGAGGGAAGTCGTGGGTGGGAATATGGCGTTGTGGACAGCGACGCCTACAGGTCAGGTCTGGGCGCCTGCTCAGCGAAAGGCAGGAAGTGGTGAAGGCAGCGTGACCTCCCACGGGCTACACTTCACCAATGAGAGTCCTCGCTGCCAGGTGAAAAGAGAGCCGCTGGCTGTCTCCGCATGTGTCGGAGGAAGCATGTGGTAGACTTCAGGGTTCCCTTTGAGAGAAATCTGTGTTTTTCAATGTATGTGATGTATAGATTGGGGGGAGATGACAGCATCTAAACGGTGCCAGGTCAGAGAGGCAGCTGTGCATGGTGACAGTGGGGGAGGCGGTTTAGCAGTCAGTGTGAGCAGCGAGCGGGGTGTTTGCATTCCACAGCACATAAACAAGAGATAACAGCAGCAGACAGGAGCGAGGGAGAGGGTTTGACATTAATGAAACAGACGTTTAAAATGTGTGTTTAAAGGTTAAAGCAGTTGTCATGACGGCGCGTCGCATGACAACCAGAAGAGGGGCGGGCCTGTCGTTGCTATGGCGAGAATATAGAAAAAGTAAGTTCCTTCCGGGTGGAAGTCAGACTAAGAACGACTGAGATACGAACACACAGAAGAGAAGAGACCATCAGAGACTCTCATCCCTCTCACCCTCGCCGGTGGGGGGGGGGGGGGATGCCACATCATCATTAGCTTCGGCTAACGGGAGAAGGGTTCTGGCTAACGACAAGGCCTGAGCCACTATTGGACTGAACAGCAGAAGCGACGATAGCAAGGACAATACAATCTGATAACATCTGAGCTGAGGCTCCTGTTTATGTAATAAACAACGCTCTTTCAAGAAAGGCATTACGCTGTCAAGGGTCGAATTCTTACGAAGGTGGTGAATTATTATGGTTACGGTTTTGCATTAAAGGGGGATGACGAAGATTGTATCAGCCAGTATGAGAAGACGTCCAAGAAATAAACACAACGCAGAGTCAGGGGATGGAGAGATGATAACACAAGCCAAACAGACGAAGACGTGATACTGGCTGCGCTCTTTCAAGAAAGGTATTACGCTGTCAAGGGTTGAATTCTTACGAAGGTGGTGAATTATTATGGTTATGGGTTTGCATTAAAGGGGGATGACGAAGATTGTATCAGCCAGTATGAGAAGACGTCCAAGAAATAAACACAACGCAGAGTCAGGGGATGGAGAGATGATAACACAAGCCAAACAGACGAAGATGTGATACTGGCTGATTGATCAGAATCTAACACCTTGTACCGACCAGTAGGGGGAACATGCGCACAACAACCAGGTAGGGGAGGGGGGAAATTGGCATAACGACTAAATTGGGATGGGGAGAAAAGCATAGAAAATCAGGCGGAGAAAAAGAGGATAAAAAAAAACCATTTGCCTCACATTTACCTATTCATGCACATGCCGATGGTGGGTTCAACCATGCAAGGTGCCAACCTGCTCATTGGGAGCAGTAAGGGGTTAAGTGTCTTGCTCAAGCCGGAATCGAACCAGGAACCTTCTGATTACCAGACGACCGCTCTACCTCCTGAGCCACTGTCGCTTCACTGTATACATTGATTATTCTGCATTGCTTAATGAAAGGAGCATGTGATTTTGTATGAGAAAAGGGGTAAATTCTTTTTTTCTAAAGGCAGCGTGAATTGGGTCTGGAACCAGTAATGCACATTTCCAAATCAGGCTTGGGAAGCTGACAAGTTTTGGAGGCAAGCCACCATCTTTGAAGGATCACTTCGGTTGATGTCCGTAGCAACGGCCTAACTTCCCGAGCCCCGATACAGCAGATTTTCTGACTGTATGAAAAGGTCTTTTGAGACACATGATTGTCCTGTTTTCTGACTGATTTGTCCATTGATTAATAGCATACAGAAAACGTTGTTTGTTTGAAACAATTACCAAAGATGAAATAAAATAAAACTACTATGAAGAAGCTTTTACATAAAAGTGAGTTTTGAGAAGATGTCTCTGATTTTGCTAGTCTGAGATTCTCAGAAAGGGAGTTCCACAACCGAGGGGCCCGGACAGCAAAGGCCTGGTCACCTTTGGTGATGACGTGTGTTTTACAAAGAACCAGGAGACCCCTAACTGAGGAGTGGCTTTATGTCAGCAAGACACGGACCAAGTTACCTACCTCACCAGCTTAGTGTCATCCGCATAGCATTGGAACTAGCCATTGTGTGTATGAATGATATCCCCCAAAGGAAGCATGTAAATTGAAAACAACAAGGGACCCAAAATTGACCCCTGAGGAACACCACAAAAGAGGGGTGCGAGATAGGAAGAGGCTTTACCTACTGTATAACAACAACAAGTCCCTCAGTACCTAGCTGAACATCTCTGTTATGGTTTGTAACCGACCCCAATCGCACAACACAAGACAGGTATGAGAGTAAGCCAAAACAGGGCAAATATTTATTATAGAACAAAAAGCGGCACAGTCCCTTTAAGGGAGAACACAAAACACTAGAGACAAGGAAATCTGGAAAATGCGGCACTGTGCCTTTAAGAGGCGAACAGGCTAAGGGACTAAGGCTAAGGGCCAGGGCTAAGGACCAGGGCTAAGTGTAAGGGCCAGGACCAGGGGCACTGGAGAGGGGGACAGGGACAGAGGCCCGGAGAGGCGGGCTGGAGACAGGGACAGAGAACAGGGTTAAGGCCTTGGACAGGGCGAGGGCCAGAGCTGCTTACAGGGATGAGGACAGGGTTCCGACGGCGGAGGCCTGGCACGGGAACAGGGGCCCGACGGCGGAGGCCTGGCACGGGGACAGGGGCCCGACGGCGGAGGCCTGGCACGGGGACAGGGGCCCGACAGCGGGGGCCGGGCACGGAGACAGGGTAGTGAAGGTAGAGGATCAAGGATGTCCAAGGGTGGGGGCTGGTGAAGAGTAGAGGAGAGCAAATCATCGCAAGGGTGGGGGCTGTTGAGGAGAGCAGACAGGGAAAACACAGGAAAAAGGTCCAGGGACAGGCGAATCCTCACAATCTCCATGTTTGCACCCCAGCTAGAGCACAGAGGTCATCAAACTAATTACTTTTACATGTCCCAAGGTCTAGGTTAAAAACAAAAGGCGACCGAGCTTTTGCGGTGGCTGCCCCTAAATTGTGGAACAGTCTTCCACTGCAAGTTACTGTAGGTCTGGCCAGACCCTAGAGTTTTTTAAAAGCAAGTTTTCATTGGCTTTTTGAGGCTTGGTAAGCCATACATCCCCGGTCTTGTCTTGATTTATTTTAATGTATTGTAGCTTTTGATTTTGTGTATACTGTATTTTGTATATTTAGTATTTCTCTGTTTTTATATTGTAAAGCACTTCGGTGCAACTTCGGTTGGTTTTAAATGTGCTATATAAATAAAGTTGACCTTGACCTTAAGCTATACTATATAGCTAATATTTATTTCAGGAAACTAGTATGGATGATGTCTAAGGGGCATACAGAGGACTTCATGTGGAATATGATCTCCTCTAAGGTTGACAAAGAGATATGCTCAAAATGGGTTAGCAAGGCAGGGGGATCAGAGGAGATCCGGAAATCTGCTGCCCTCTGTTTTGTTCATAAAAATATCGAGGAACTCATCACATTTTTCACTATTAGCTGAATGGAAGGGGGAGCAATACCTGAGTCAATGATCTGAAATAGAACCCTGGGATTGTGACACTGGCCAGAAATTAGGTTAGGAAATGGGAATTCCTGGCATCTTTCACAACGCTCTGATATGTGGACATCAACCGTTTAAGAGTGTCTAGTGAAACCACAAGCTTATCCTTTTTCCACTTGCATTTCACCTTCCTGCATTGCCTTTTTTTTTTTTGATCCACTTTTTCTCCCATTTTTCTATATTTTCTCCCATCCCAATTTCGTATCATCCAATTTCAACCCTCCCCTGTCACGAACGCTGTTTCTTGCCTCCCACAAGCCGGCTGCAATGTGGACTAAGTCATACATAGCACAAGTCCCCTCCGGTACTTGAGGTAACAGCAGTCGCATCTTTTCACCTGCGCAGCTCGATCTCTCAGTGTCGAGGAGTAACGCGTGGGAGGCTCACGCTGCCCCCGACACTTCCTGATTCTACTGCGCAGGCGCACCAACCGACTTGTAGGAGTCGCTTGTTCACAACGTTCGATCCCCACCCTTCAGTTTTCCCTCCCCGTAATACGGCCAATGTGTATTACTGCGGACGACCAGCCAAACTGAAAAACAATGTGGAGAGCTGGATTCGAACACGCGAATCCTAGCGTCTCCACACTGGTGGCGAGTGCCTTAGACCACTACACCACCTAGCCGCCCTTCCTGCATTGCCTTTTAATACCCCCTGTATGGTCATTAATCCAAGGCAGGGAGTTCTGTTTCACATTATTTTCTTTAA
This sequence comes from Notolepis coatsorum, assembly GCF_963971535.1. Lineage (NCBI taxonomy): Eukaryota > Metazoa > Chordata > Actinopteri > Aulopiformes > Paralepididae > Notolepis > Notolepis coatsorum. Next base: position 67,108,184 of record NC_140167.1, on the reverse strand, counting down.
AAGGTGTAATAGTCTGACAGGAAGTAGCATGTGAAGCTGGGAAAACACGTCTCGGATTCCCGGACCGTCAGCGCCGATTCACTTCAAGGCTGCGTTCTTCTTTCCCCCTCCGCTCTTCTCCCTGAACACCAACAGCTGCACCTCCAGTCATCGGTCTGTCAAGCTCCTGAAGTTCTCAGACGACACCACCCTCATTGGGCTCGTCTCTGGTGGGGATGAGTCCGCCTACAGGTGGGAGGTTGAGCGCCGGTTGTCCTGGTGCGGACGGAAGAACCTAGAGCTACTATGGTTCTAGTGACTGGCTGGTCCTTAAAGGAATACGCCAACCTTTTGGGAAATTAGCTTATTTTGCCATCTACCTTGGAGTTAGACAAGCAGATAAATACCCTTTTCTTCTCTGTGCATGCATTAGGCATCGGGAACACCCTCACCTTTAGCCTAGCTTAGCGTCATTCACTGGAAGTAGGTTCCTCCATGTAGCCTAGTTCACAACAGTCACGAAATACAACTCCAAAACGTTCCTGTAAACATGTTGTGACCTGTGTATTTACCATGTGGAGAAATACAAAAATGTAATTAGACATTTTCGTTGTCTAAGCAGATACATACTCTGAATCTTTTTTTGCCCAACCAATTTCACGCATCACCTCAAAAGCCCTGTTGTAACTTCCATCAATCAAACCAATGTGACTAGTAGCTAGCAACAGGACGCGCTTTCATTGAGTGAAGTGGATATCATCAGATAGACTAATAGTATCTAGATCAATCACAACTTTACAATCATGTCTCAGTATGTTGTAAAGAGTTGTGATAATAGACAATCAAAGCCAGGGTTTAGTTTTTTGTTTCATAGAATTCCAACTAAAGATCCGGATCGGATGAAGCTATGGCTACTTGCTCTGAACATAGATCCCAACACACCAACAGAAATAATCAAGAACCAGCGTGTTTGCTCAGAGAATTTTGCACAAGATGACTATTGTGAAAAAATGGAACTTAGAACCAGAACCATGATACTTTTTTTGAAGGATATGGCCATCCCATCCATCAGTGTAACACTTCCCCCGGTCCTGTGGGACCAGCCGGCAACCCTCCGCCCGGTTCGGTTGGTCCAGGACCCAGACATTCACAACCCCCCATCAATAACCCTCATAACATAACATTGCCAACCGGTGGGCTGATGCAGATCTGGCATCAGCTCACACACCAGCTTATTATTATTTACTGCCAGTTATGTTTATTATGTTTATTGTCTGTGTTGTCGTTGTTGTCTCCACTTTGTTAGACTTGTGTTCCCCTGTCTGTGTTTTGTAAATATGTTTTAGTCTGGTTGTTTAATTGTTATTGTTTTCCCAGTGTGCTCTGTGTTCTGTTGTTTCTGTCTACCACACCTGTGTCCTGTTTGTAATTACCCTCTGTGTCTATCAGTGTCTGTATATTAGGTGTTGTGGGCCAGCAGTCCCTTGCGGGTTCATTGTTAAATGTTACCTATGTTTGTCAGTCGTGTATTGTTCCTGTCTTGTAAAGTAAACTGTTATCATCACCACGTCGACTTCTGTCTCATCTATCATCGTTATTTACTCTGCAACCTGGGTTCACCATGCCGAAGAAGCATAATCGTAACAGAATGAACCCGCTGCCTAACCATAACCCGGCAGAGAGGAGAGACGGAACGAGCTTCGCGCTCTGGATCCTGGGCGCTTCTGTCCTGCGTGCCAACCAGGCGACCGCTCGGGATCTGGCACCATGGGACGCAGTGGCCGGGCCAGCGGCGCCGATGACATCGGGTGCTTGCGCCGCGGCCACTCCTGTGCTGGATTCCTGGGTGGGGAGTCGCCTGGTCCGCAGGGGAGCGTCGGGGAAGGGGCGCGGATCCTGACGCCACAGCCCCAGGGGAGGGGGTTCCCAGGACCGCAGGTTTTCCTCGCCGGCCTGGTCGAGGTCTCAGCCCTGGGAGGTTCCAGAGGACAAGCCACCACCATGGCAGACCTGGAGGACGACGCCGGATTCCGCTGCCGGAGGGACCCCGGTTGGGGGTCCTGCACCGTGTCCTGCCGCCAGGGAGCCTCCGGTTCGGGGTTCGGCGGTGGGTCTCGCCACCGTGGAGACCCCAGCCCCAGGTCCTACTCCGGAGCCGTTACCCCTACCCTCCATCCTTCCCTGTTCCAGTCTTCCTCGTCAGCCCCCTCCTCCCAATCCAGTTCCTGCGAGCCCCGTCCCTCGAACCCCCTGCAACCTTTGTTTTGTTTTAATTGATTTGTTATCCTTGCTTTTTGCCTTGTCTTGTTGTCTTATTGTTATGATCTTATATGCCCTTTTTTCTTATTTCTGTATGTACACTACATTTACATTACTGTAAATGAGGGACACCTCAGTTGCCTTTCGAGTTTGAATAAAGGTTTGAAATTAAATCAAATAAAGACAGTGGAGATGGTTGTGGACTTCAGGAAGAACCCGGTCCCACTCTCCCCCAACACTGTGGAGTCCTTCCACTTCCTGGACGCCATCATCTCCCAGGACCTCAAGTGGGAACATCTGCTCCATCACCAAACAAGCACAACAGAGGATGTGCTTCCTGAGTCAGTTCAACCTGCCGCAGATGATGATGGTGCAATTCTATACTGCCATCATTGAGTCGATCATCCCCTCCTCTATCACCATCTGGTACACTGCGGCCACTGCCAAGGACCAGCAGATGGCAGTGGATCATACTCTCCACTGCCAAGGACCAGGCAGTGCATCATACTCTCCACTGCCAAGGACCAGGCAGTGCATCATACTCTCCACTGCCAAGGACCAGGCAGGCTGCAGTGGATCATACTCTCCACTGCCAAGGACCAGGCAGACTGCTGTGCATTATACTCTCCACTGCCAAGGACCAGGCAGACTGCTGTGCATTATACTCTCCAGTCTCCACTGCCAAGGACCAGGCAGACTGCTGTGCATTATACTCTCCACTGAGGAGGTGAATGCAGTGCATCATACTCTCCACTATCCCACTCAGGTCCTATCCGCGCTTAGCAGGCGCCCCGACCGAACTGTAGGAGTCGCTGTTTACAACGACCCGGACCCACCCCGCCAGCTTCTCCCACCCTCTAATACTGCCAATTGTATTAGTGTGAACGGCCAGCCAAGCTGGTGACAACCCCGGAGCTGTGAGCTGGATTCGAACAGGCGAATCCTAGCGTCTCCGGGGTTGGTGACGAACGCAATCTCCGCTACGCCACCTAACCGCCTTTCCATGTGGTTTTTATAAACTTTGGACCTGTACTACATAAGACTTCAGGCTATGGAACCATTTTGTTTTCCAGCTCTCAGCTGGAACTTAAAAACAGGCACCTGGCAACCAGTAAAACATTTCTTTTTACACAAAACTTTTATTTTTTATTTTTTTTACTTCAGTGTGTTCAAACCTTACTCTATTTCATTAGCACTCAAACTGATTTTTATTTATTGTGTAAGCAACTTCAGAATGTTACCTTTCAAAATAGACCGGACTCATGCATGTGCTATAAGTATAAAGTATAATAAATCGCAAATTACTTTGGGTATGCAATCGTACAAAAAAAAATAAAAAAGAAGAATTGCCCCATTTTTACCCGATGCTTAAGTGGTTAACAGACAGTCTCCACAACTGACTCTACACCTTTGCACATTCCCTGATCAATATCTTGCATATTCCCGTATTTCTTTATTTCTATTTAAATCTTTTCTAATTCCTTTTTTTTTTACACTGTAGTACTTGTTTGATCTGCAGTACCTTTCTAATTATTCTTCATTACTTTTCTCAATGTTTATTGTATGCACTAACCAATGTACCAAGACAAATTCCTTGTATTGTGCAAATGTACTTGGCAATAAATCTGTTTCTGATAGAGTCAAGAATATTCAAGCTGTATTAGTTAAAATGGGAACCTAGCTCAGTAGTAATGAGGTTGCTTAGAAGCACCGGGGGAAGCAGCTAAGAAGACCCAGTGGAAACGCTCAGCTGAGAGAGGATGGATGGAGGTGTGGGGCTTCGGGGGACAGGAGGAGGGAGCAGAGACAGTGATGGAGGTGTGGGGCTTCAGGGGACAGGAGGAGGGAGCAGAGACAGTGATGGAGGTGTGGGGCTTTGGGGGACAGGAGGAGGGAGCAGAGACAGTGATGGAGGTGTGGGGCTTCTGGGGACAGGAGGAGGGAGCAGAGACAGTGATGGAGGTGTGGGTCTTGGGGACAGGAGGAGGGAGCAGAGACAGTGATGGAGGTGTGGGGCTTCAGGGGACAGGAGGAGGGAGCAGAGACAGTGATGGAGGTGTGGGGCTTGGGTACAGGAGGAGGGAGCAGAGACAGTGATGGAGGTGTGGGGCTTCTGGGGACAGGAGGAGGGAGCAGAGACAGTGATGGAGGTGTGGGGCTTCAGGGGACAGGAGGAGGGAGCAGAGACAGTGATGGAGGTGTGGGGCTTCAGGGGACAGGAGGAGGGAGCAGAGACAGTGATGGAGGTGTGGGGCTTCAGGGGACAGGAGGAGGGAGCAGAGACAGTGATGGAGGTGTGGGGCTTCAGGGGACAGGAGGAGGGAGCAGAGACAGTGATGGAGGTGTGGGGCTTGGGGACAGAAGGAGGGAGCAGAGACAGTGATGGAGGTGTGGGGCTTGGGGGACAGGAGGAGGGAGCAGAGACAGTGATGGAGGTGTGGGGCTTGGGGACAGGAGGAGGGAGCAGAGACAGTGATGGAGGTGTGGGGCTTCAGGGGACAGGAGGAGGGAGCAGAGACAGTGATGGAGGTGTGGGTCTTGGGGACAGGAGGAGGGAGCAGAGACAGTGATGGAGGTGTGGGGCTTCAGGGGACAGGAGGAGGGAGCAGAGACAGTGATGGAGGTGTGGGGCTTGGGTACAGGAGGAGGGAGCAGAGACAGTGATGGAGGTGTGGAGCTTCTGGGGACAGGAGGAGGGAGCAGAGACAGTGATGGAGGTGTGGGGCTTCAGGGGACAGGAGGAGGGAGCAGAGACAGTGATGGAGGTGTGGGTCTTGGGGACAGGAGGAGGGAGCAGAGACAGTGATGGAGGTGTGGGGCTTCAGGGGACAGGAGGAGGGAGCAGAGACAGTGATGGAGGTGTGGGTCTTGGGGACAGGAGGAGGGAGCAGAGACAGTGATGGAGGTGTGGGGCTTGGGGACAGAAGGAGGGAGCAGAGACAGTGATGGAGGTGTGGGGCTTGGGGACAGAAGGAGGGAGCAGAGACAGTGATGGAGGTGTGGGGCTTGGGGGACAGGAGGAGGGAGCAGAGACAGTGATGGAGGTGTGGGGCTTGGGGACAGGAGGAGGGAGCAGAGACAGTGATGGAGGTGTGGGGCTTGGGGACAGGAGGAGGGAGCAGAGACAGTGATGGAGGTGTGGGGCTTCAGGGGACAGGAGGAGGGAGCAGAGACAGTGATGGAGGTGTGGGGCTTGGGGACAGGAGGAGGGAGCAGAGACAGTGATGGAGGTGTGGGGCTTGGGGGACAGGAGGAGGGAGCAGAGACAGTGATGGAGGTGTGGGGCTTCAGGGGACAGGAGGAGGGAGCAGAGACAGTGATGGAGGTGTGGGGCTTCAGGGGACAGGAGGAGGGAGCAGAGACAGTGATGGAGGTGTGGGGCTTCAGGGGACAGGAGGAGGGAGCAGAGACAGTGATGGAGGTGTGGGTCTTGGGGGACATGAGGAGGGAGCAAGAGACAGGGATGGAGGTGTGGGTCATGGGTATGACCCTTATTGTGACCTTTGACAGACTGAAGAAGATTAAACGATTCAAAAAGATGAATACAATTAGTATACATGGGGGAGTGGGACAGAAAACGTAGATGTTGTAAAGCGCTTTGGATAAAAGCGGTATATAAACGCACAATTTACCATTTATGTTAAAATCACCAAGAATAAGAACTCATAATGGGGCATAATAACTGATAGTAAATCAGATAAATTATTAATAGAACCAGCGTTTAGTTTTGGAAGTCTGTAAATTAAAACACACAGTAAAGGGGCCTTGCCATTTAGAATAAAGTTAAGAATATCAAAGGAAGCAAAACTATCACGAGAAAGGAACAACAAGGAACAACATCCAGCCAGACAGTCTAAACTGATGGAAGGAGGAGAAATTAACCCTATGTAGTGTGGTAGTGAAAGTGTTAACCATCTGTAGTGTGGTAGTGAAAGGTTAAC
>NC_140167.1:67074505-67097005 GCF_963971535.1 Notolepis coatsorum | reverse complement strand
CATCTCATATCGATCGCAGGCACCTGAATCTAATCGTATCGTATTGTATCGTGAGAGACTTTGTGATATCGGCAAATATCGTATCGTTGTCCAAAGAATCGATATCATATCGTATCATGATGAAACTGGTGATTCCCACCCCTACTATCTGTCCAACCTTTCCTGTCACTCTGCTGTGCTATCCAGCAAAGCAGAAATGGGCCATGAAGAGGTGAGGTGCATTTTGAAAAACGATGTGCAGTCGCTTTAACAGGGGTCTAAAGTGGCCTTTAAAACAACAACCTCGAGCATGCTGGGAGAAGAAGCAGCAGTTAGCGTGTTTGAGTGTCTGAGGGATGAGGTCACAGAGAGCCCCTGGGGACCATGGGTGTAATTAGAGAACTCATTATTGGAGCTGTCTAACTGGGGTCTGATTGGAGACCTTTCTCCAGCCTTTCTCGCGAGCCACACCTCTATACATGGTCATTTTGTTAAGAAAAGTGATGATGATGATCATGATGATTGCGGTTGATGTCATCATCATTATAATTATGATTCATTCTGTAATTATGATCAGGACCTCTGACTCCCAAATGCTCCCAATCGCAAACGGAACACTTGACAACTCGATTTTCTTGTTCTTATCATTGGAGAGACGCCAAGTGACTATGTGTGGACCACTGGATCCTCTATCAGCTCTCTGATGTAACAAGTGACCATCAGATGCCCCCTAAACCACTTATCTTGCACCGTAATCTAGCAACCCCCACTCAGGGGACATTCAAGCTAAGTGGCCACTACTGTAAGGGGTCAAGTGGCCCAAGTGTTTGTCTTGGGCCCACGTCTCTGGATGTAAGGCTGTGTTACTGTCACCTCCGGGCCGTTGTCGAGGCCAGCTTAGTCTGGGATGACAGGCAGAACTAAGCATCCATAGCAACAACGTCTTTAATTCAATTTATTTTGAAGAGAGAATCTCTTCCTGTCGATAACATTCACAGGGCGGTACCTACATGTGCTGAATTAGAACGTCTGTAGGTCGAGTTTATCCCCTTACAGCTGCCACTGGCTTGACTACAGAGACCCTTGGGATGAGATCAAGGCAAACATCCTCTCTGGAACCTCATCCTCTCTCATCGTTGATTTCTTTCCTGGCTTTAACAACTTTTCTTGGGATTTGTTTTTATTAATCAAACTATTATGAGAGTCAAAGTGTCTCTTTTTGCTTATTGGTGGCCAGGCCCACGTCGCTGCAGCTTCAAGCCAAGACAGATAACAGACACTCTTGTGAGTTTCTCCTGGGTTTGTCGTGATCAAATTATTATAACACATTGTTCCCATCCCTGTCTGCTTTTCTTGACTCGGTGGAATAGTGCACCATCGGCTACATGTACATGCACAGAGAAGTCCATTCTTAACCCAGCGACTCGTGCAACTGGGTTTTTTGGTCAAAGTTTTGGGGTTCGGGTCGATGTATGAACAGCAAACAATAACCATCATGGCCTGGCTTACTCCAATATCTAACAGCTTACAGTGATATAAAAAAAAATAAAAAATAAGGTTACTGTTCACAATTCGTTTTTGCCATCTCCCAACGAAAACACAGAGGGCAAGCAGTCATTCCTTTGATATCTGGGGAGAAGAACAGGCATTGTCATAGTTATTTCTCATGTACTGTATTGGAGGTAACCTACTATCATTTAGTCAAAGAGGGAGAGGGTTGCAGGTGGGCGTACCGTTTGACACTTTTCACTGGCTGATTGTTCTGTCTGTGTCGGACACCACAGGTGGACAGGAATATTCTGTTCATTGGTTTATTCACAGAAACGGAGACACTCAAGCGCAGGGCATCCTCTCTGTACAAGCTGACTGACTCACAGACAGGAGCTTGCCCCCTTTAATTTTGCATTGGCCTGTTGCAAACTAGCCGGAGCTAGGATGAGGAACAGCATGGGTTCTGCTGAGAAAGGACTCGATCAACCCATCAACACCATCATTGGCAAGTAAAATGGCTAGGGTTCCAAAAACGAGGACTATCCTTTTAACCAGAGTATTGTAGCTGAGTTACTCCGTTCATGTATATATGTAGTCATTGTGACCATAAAGGACCCCATAGGCTTTGACCCCAACCTGCCAGCTCGCCCCACAACAATACAATGATTGCAATGATCCCGAGAGAAAATAAAATGTTATTTTTTCTACACATAATTTAGATCCACAGATCTGCATGTAATGCGGGAGGACTTAAGTCTAATGATCCTACATTTGATAAAGAGGGGAAACAATAATAATGGAATCTAGATAGGGAAATTGATAAAGAAAGGGGGGGGAACCACAACAAGAGCTCAAAGAGGGGAAATCTCTTTGTATGTTTTGCCAGAGACGCACGATCAAGAGACGACTTATCAAGGATAACGAAAGAACACTGCGTGCCACATTCTATGCAATTGAAATGAGATCCAGGCGGCAGGAAGAGAAATGGGGCAGCGGGGCTGATTCAGATTCCAGTAATGGGTTGAACTCTCGCGGACACGACCCAGCTGCAACGCTTCGCGTCAGCACTGTTCTCCATCCTGCGCTTCTGAATTCTCGCGGCAGAGAGCTCGCTCTTGTGCAAGAGTCTAGCCTGAACCAGTTTATTTCTACGATCACGGACGATTCACTTGATTTAACGAGAATAACTCTCTCTAGGACTGAGAGACGAAGGCTCTAATCTGTGATGTCGTCAAGAGGAAAAACCTGAAGCTGCTCCACTGACTATAAATCGGGAGACTGGATTTTGTCGGAGTTGTCTGAGATTTTACGTCCAAATGAGGACATCTTGACAAAGGCCCCTGGGCCACAACGGGCAGGTCATAACATGCAGGTCATTTACTATGTATTTGCCTCAATAAATGGGATTTTATTCCTGTAGATTAAGTGCCTTGGCATGTCCTTCGCTTTATTTCATTTTAATGGTAGCCTACCAGTGGTCTGCCAGAAAATGTACCTAATGTATATTCCCTTCAAATCACCCGGAGGTACCGTTTGGCTCACCAAGCTAAGGCGCAAACCATGTAATCACAACGTTTTAGGTTTGAATCTGGCCTGAGACCTTTGTCATATGTCACCCCCCCCCCCCCCCCCCCCCCCCCTTGATTTCCTGTCTAATAAATCAGAAATGCCCTAAATCAAATCAAATCAAATCAAATTTATTTATAGGGCCCGACAACACACGTTAATGTCCCCATGGGCCGTACAGGTCTTCTTTAAACAGGTCAAGAAGACAACATAACAATAAGTCAAGAACAGAACAAGGACACCATAGGGTCCAAACATTTTTAGATGAATACAAATAAATGAAAGAATGCAAGCACTCCCAGACATACCCCACGTGAAGGTAAGGAAAAACTCACTAAAACCTAACAATAGGGAAAAAAGCTCCACAGGCAGTGTGGAGGAGAGAAACCTTAGAAGGGCCGTTCAAGGGGGGATCTCCCTTCTTAGATGTCGGTGATAGTAGTGTTGCAGACGGACAGTTGGTAAGCATGCACTCATGTGTGTGGTGAAACACAGATGAGTGCATGCAATAGCAACTGTACATTTTGAAAAATTAAAGATAGAGCTAATAGCGATAGCAACTGAACATTTTGAAAGATTAAAGATAGAGTTGATAGCGGATCTATTTGAGGCACAGGGGCGGCGCAGAGAGGGTCACGTCCTCCCCGTCTTAGTCACGGGACATTCAACACTCCGGTCGTTGCTCAGGGACAGCCGGAGACAGGGAGATAGGGGGTGGCGCAGAGAGGGTCGCGAACTCCCCGACATCATCGCGGGACATCCGGCACTCCGGTCACCACTACGAGACCTCCGGAGACAGGGGGGCACGCAGAGGGGGTCGCAATCTCCCGGCCTTCGTCACGGGACGTCCAACACTCCGGACAACACTCCAGGACAGCAAGTCATAGGAAGACAGGGAGACGGGACAGGCGTTAGACAGCTCATGAGATTGTAGTAGGCGGACGTAGCAATAGATACAAGTGGTAGGCATATATGTGAATGGAGTAGATATATGAAGTAAGCGTATTATGTGAATAGAATAGAAGTACTTAACCCAGCAATGAAACCGCGTTGACTGTTAATCTGTTAACAGTCTGTTAATCAGTTGACAGGACCACGGACAGACGGCGGAGAATAACTGATCCAAGGCCTCGGAGGTGCATGTAGAGCAGTCACTACAAGCTTGGCCAAGACCCCGAGGCATCCATTACCTTGGTCAGCGCCAGGAGACGGGTACTCAGAGAGAATCCTTAATGACCTAAAGAAACTTGTCTCTCTTGTTGCTAGCTCTGAGCAAGATATATTCATGTTCACTAATCTGGTCTGAGCAAGACATGTCCATGTTCGCAAAACTAGACTGAACTGTCAACGATCGAAGGAACAACATTCCATGGATTTAGTTTTAAGACAGGGATTTCCCTTTATGGCAACCCTGAGATAATCTACCTTACAGAGGCAACCCTGAGATAACCTACCTTACAGAGGCAACCCTGAGCTAACCTACCTTACAGAGGCTAACCAGAGCTAACCTACCTTACAGAGGCTAACCTGGGCTAACATACCTTACAGAGGCAACCCTGAGCTAACCTACCTTACAGAGGCAACCCTGAGCTAACCTACCTTACAGAGGCAACCCTGAGCTAACCTACCTTACAGAGGCAACCCAGAGCTAACCTACCTTACAGAGGCAACCCAGAGCTAACCTACCTTACAGAGGCAACCCAGAGCTAACCTACCTTACAGAGGCAACCCTGAGCTAACCTACCTTACAGAGGCTAACCTGAGCTAACCTACCTTATAGAGGCAACCCTGAGCTAACCTACCTTACAGAGGCAACCCAGAGCTAACCTACCTTACAGAGGCAACCCTGAGCTAACCTACCTTACAGAGGCAACCCAGAGCGAACCTACCTTACAGAGGCAACCCAGAGCTAACCTACCTTACAGAGGCAACCCTGAGCTAACCTATCTTACAGAGGCAACCCTGAGCTAACCTACCTTACAGAGGCAACCCTGAGCTAACCTACCTTACAGAGGCTAACCTGAGCTAACCTACCTTACAGAGGCAACCCTGAGCTAACCTACCTTACAGAGGCTAACCTGAGCTAACCTACCTTACAGAGGCTAACCTGAGCTAACCTACCTTACAGAGGCTAACCTGAGCTAACCTACCTTACAGAGGCAACCCTGAGCTAACCTACCTTACAGAGGCTAACCTGAGCTAACCTACCTTACGGAGGCTAACCTGAGCTAACCTACCTTACAGAGGCAACCCTGAGCTAACCTACCTTACAGAGGCTAACCAGAGCTAACCTACCTTACAGAGGCTAACCTGAGCTAACATACCTTACAGAGGCTAACCAGAGCTAACCTACCTTACAGAAGGAAACCAGAGCTAACCTACCTTACAGAGGCAACCCTGAGCTAACCTACCTTACAGAGGCTAACCTGAGCTAACCTACCTTACAGAGGCAACCCTGAGCTAACCTACCTTACAGAGGCTAACCTGAGCTAACCTACCTTACAGAGGCTAACCTGAGCTAACCTACCTTACAGAGGCAAACCTGAGCTAACCTACCTTACAGAGGCAACAAAAGTTTGTCTTATGTGATGGTAAATGATAAATGGTGCATTTACATAGCACTTATATCCAAAGCGCTTTACAATTTGTTCCTCACATTTGTACCCATTCACTCACACATTCACACACCGATGGTGAAAGCAACCATGCAAGTGCAAGGTGCCAACCTGCTCTTCGAAAGCAGTTAGGGGTTAAGTGTCTTGCTCATGGACACTTCGACATGCTGCACGGGAGGAGCGGGAATCGAACCGGGAACCTCTGGATTACCAGACGACTGCTCTACCTCCCGAACTGTTGCCCCATGTGATGTCAAAGGTATTGTTGATACCAAAGTAAATATTATATTTTTTATTCGATTATTTTCGTACCAACTTAACTTTTGGTGTAGAATCAGGTAAACAATTAAATGTTGCATAGCTTCACTACTCCATGCAGTTAATGGTGTTTGCCTCTGCAGCCAGACATTTTTCCACTACCAAATTAATAACTAATTCACAGAACCCCTTTTGGCATGTGACATCTAAATGTAATCAAGGTGTAGAACGTGTGCTCACATTTGTATCGTCTCTAAACATCAGAGTAAAAAGTAGACCTGCACTTTCTAAATTCAAGTGGCCTGTTTCCAAAAAGACTCTCTCACGGACGCAGTTGCCGCGGGTTGCGTCCAGGAAGGAAACAACTCATTATGGAACAGGTGCTCAAATCTAAAACCTCTAGACTGTGACTTGCTGCCGCTTCCCTTTCCTCCCAGGTGACATTAAGTCATCAACCACGTGGTAAATCATCACGTACAGATGTTGCTACAGGTCCAGTTCGATTGCTGATTGCAGCGCCTCTGAGGCCAGATGGGGACTGGAGTGGAGCACTCTGTGATGAATTCCCATGATTACCATTTTGAGACCAGTTTTTGTTTTTGTTTGATTAAAGGGGGGGGGGGGGGGGGGGGGGCAGACAACAAACCCAAGATGCACTGCTCCCACTCACCTTGAAGGCATCTGCCAGTATCTCAGCCCCTCTCTGATTGGTCCGTTTGGAGAGGCCCACAAAGAACTCTCGACCTGGGGGAGAGGGGAGAGGCACACCAGAACCGTTGTCAGAATTTGTCAGTTTGGTCAGAATTTCTGTCTGTATACTGTACAAGTTAAGAGCTGGGCTATATAGCCAAAATATCAGATCACAGTATTTGTCTTCATTTTGATGGTATAATGGTATTTGATTTAGTTTTCCAGTACAAACAACTGCTGAGCTGTGAATTGTTGTAGGGATAACTGTACTATTTTTGGTGGGAGTTGTGATGAGTTGGATTGGTGATTTTTGGGTTGTGGACATGGTGGTAGGGTCAGGGGTTTTTGGGTTAATAATAATAGATTTAATTTATATAGCACACTTTAAACTCAGTGAGATCTCAATGTGCTTGGTTGTGTAGGGGATGTGGATTATTTTATTTGTAGCAGCTAATGGGGATCCATAATAAGCTAAACAAAGCTGGCAGCTGCGGGCTGCAATGTAATCATAGGGGGCATTTGTGCATGTCAATGTGCGTCCACTACAAGTGCTTGTATCTGCCACTGACTGGCTCAGAATGTTATTAAGCTGTACTGTATGTGTCAACATTATGTAAAGGATCCCTACAGGGAGAGACCTTTGTGTTTACGTTTCACTTCTTCCGGTCTCTGTTCTAACATCCCAGGTCAACAGTAACTTTAGATAATAACTTTACCTCCACTCGGTCTGCAGCAGGTCTCTGTTCTAACATCCCAGGTCAACAGTAACTTTAGATAATAACTTTACCTCCACTCTGTCTGAAGCAGGTCCCTCCGCTCTTGGAGCAGCGTTTTTCTTTAGGACAAAAGTGCTTTGGTTTAGGATTTCTTCTCCTCCAGGCTAAATGGTCAGTAGACCCAATGGTCTGCAAGGTGCAGTGTTTTCATCCATTTGTAAGTGTGGCGCGACATTCTGTTGGTACAATTCGGATATGTGCAAAAACACAAACCATTGTTTTATATATTTTAGATAACTCTGTACTCCAACACAATAAACTGTGTTGAAATAGTTAGAATAGAATAGAGGAAATAGAAGACTCTTCAGACACACACTCATAACGGTCAGTGTCAAAACCAAGCACTTTTAGTGGACGTACTGTACTTTGACATGCACGAATGCCCCCAACTATTACATTGCAGACGATTTGCAGCTACATTTGCACTCTGGTTGGATGCCAAACTTCTTTTCGTTGTACTGTACTTGTGCTGTATAATAATAATAATAATAATAATAATAGAATATAATACATTTGAATCTAATCTTAATATACTCTAATCTAATCTTCAATCATTTAGTGGCTGCTGGCTGAAGCGATCTCCCTCAATAGTGGACCAATTCAGAAGATGTTCCTCCCTATTGGTCATTTTGACCGAAACAGATGAAAAAATAGGGTCCAGGTATAAATATACCGGAATTACTCTTTAATCTTGACCAACTGTGTGATTGAGGAAGCGATCAAGTGAACGCACGCACACACGTATGAATAATACCAACCAACCAACCAACCAAACAACCAAACAAATCCACCCACAGGCTGTGGTGGTAGCACCTAATAAAACTTAAGAATCCATAAAAGTTGAACGCTGAAATGCCCGCCGTTTTAGAATGAAGCTGGCATGGAATCACACGTTCCTTAATCACAAACACGGAGCGGGAGTGTGGAGATAAACGTTGCCATTGAAATGTCCAAACTGTCTACACAGAGCGAGATTGTGGAGTTAGCATGGTCAGCACAAAGCTTAAACCAGTATCACGGCACAGAGGCAGGCCAGCTGCGACCGACCGACCGACCGACCGACCGACCCACCGACCCACCGACCCACCGACCCACCGACCCACCGACAGACAGACAGTCCAAAAGGGCCTGAGCCTCCTAGACCTCTACAGCACTGAAACCCAGAGATGGTCCCTACTGTAGCTGCTGAGCTTTTACAAATGAGCCATTAGTCAGGGCCCTGCCAAGAGGAACTGTTTCTAACCCTGCCATGTGAAACCCATTTCAGCTGGAGGGAACCAGTGAGGGGAGCCAACGTCTAGAAGCCCAATTAGGTGTACTACTGGTTTTTCCAAGAAGCTGTGCAGTCAGTGTAGAACATACTGACCCAAATTTCTAAGTCACCCCGCAAAGCTGTAACAGAATGTACAGACAAGACAATACGACCACCATGCCTCTCCACAACCCTCAATTTACCTGCCCTACTGCCAGCAGAATAAGAGAGGGCTATTATAAGCTAGTGGTGAGGGGCTGGATTTCTGTAATTCTTTGGGGGTCAATGCAACCGGGGAAGGCATCGTTGGGAGTGGAGCGCTTTTTTAGGAAGGATCCCACATTAGAAAGTCTTATTCATGGTCATGGGAACATATTGAATGAATCAATCAAATTATACAGGAGGGGGAAAAGGGGGTTACCCCGATGGTAGATTAACTTGTGTGTGTTTGATAAACTGTGGGTTTGAATCCGCGGTTCATATTGTAGATTAGTTTAGATTAGATTAAAATGTATTGTCATTATACAGCACAGTACAACTGAGAAAAGGTTTGGCATCCAACCAGAGTGCAAATGTAACAGTAAAGTGCAATAGTAATGTGACCAGGCACAGACTTTAGGTCTTGTTGAGCAATCTTCAACTTTTTACATGATATGAAAGTACAGTTCATACCTTCAAAATAAGCCTGTACAAATCGGGCTGATACTTTTCAATCTATGTCTTATTAACCAAGATGATACCACAATAGCTTGTTTTGAGCAACAATGCTTCAAAGGCTTGGAGCTGTTCCTCTTAACGATGCATGCTGCACTACTTTACCTACTTTGCAACACACCCTCCCCCACCTAACCCCTTCTCCAGGTGAGCTGCAGGGAGCAGCCATGGCTTTGTTACTATGATGTGATGATGTGAGAGACAGTTTACAGTCTAACAGTTTAACTAAATCCACACATAGGGTTTCCATTAAAGGAAGGAGAGGAACAGAGGCGTTTGTATTAAAAAAAAAACAATGTATTTAACTCACACTGTAAAAACATACAAAAAAAGAGCTGACAATGACAAAAGAGGTTTTTATTATTTTATAAAAGTGATCACAGTGGAACGTTAAATCAAAAGCACTAGACTGAACCTATAAGGTTCAACTATAGACATACTCAGAACAAACAGAAGGGAGTGGGGAATGTTTTGTGTGTGTATGTGTGTGCGTGTTCGTTGCCCACACTCAGTGTCGGGGCTGCTCCGGAAAATAATCTGGTGTGTGTGTATATGTGTGTGTGTATGTGTGTGTGTGTATGTGTGTGTGTATGTCTGACTTGCGGAGCGCACTGGAGTAGATATTAAGATTAATGAATAGATATTAATGTTTCTCAGCATATTATTTTCACACTGCCAACAAAGTACTGGGTACATGTCCATTGTCTCGGAATGGATTTGGCAGCTGTCATTTCTGCGTGTCTCAGTCTCCGACAGTCTCTGATTCTGGACCCGTCCATCGTGGCCAGCTTCCATGAGGAACATCCTGGTCTTCCCAGGGGTGCACCGGGTGACGCCTGTCGAGGGGGGGGGGGTACTGTCACTGCTCTCTCTCTCTCTCTCTCTCTCTCTCTCTCTCTCTCTCTCTCTCTCTCTCTCTCTCGTTAACCAGGTATGGAGTTCAGGTGTGCTGCTGTCAGCGGAGCAGCTGATCAATGTCTGTGGGCCGATTACATCAGCTATATAACCCCGCCTCAGATGTCGTGATGCGGGTCAGATCGTAACTTTGTGTTTCCCAGTTAGTCGTGTTATTCTGCTCTCTGATAGTTATTTAGTCTGTTGTTCTCTGACCGTGCCTAACCCTTTGTTGTCCTCCTTCCCCGCAGTCCTATACCTGGCTCTTCACCCCGATCTCTGGCTCTGGATAAACGTGTTCTGACCTCCGCCTGCCTGACAACTCTCCTTGCCTCTTCCCGGAACGTTTTGACCCCTGCCTGGCTGACTACCCTGTAACCTGTGTATCGACCCCTGCCTGTCTGACTAACCTGTCCCGCACATGCCCCTGGACTGTACGAGATTCTCCCCTGTGTAAACCGACCTCTGCCTGGATACCTGTCTGTACTTCTTATTAAATAGAGACCTGTCTGCCTTTTCTCTTTGTCTGCATATTGGGTTCAATATGCCGAGCCATGACACATACGTTATATATTGTCTTTTTAGGTGGGAGTCAGACACACTCAGTGATGGAAGTTCCTAGTAGTTGGATGTCTGGCAGCGGTCCCTGGCCACTTTTGTGGAGCCTGATGGCCGCTGTTATGAAGGACTGGCCGAGGCGGTTCGTTGAGTGTCAAGGGGGTATGAGTCTGTGACTGAATGTGCTTCTCATCTTGACTAGCTCATCGTAGAGGGGGTGGGAGGGATTCTCCAGGATAGCAGCCAGCTTCCTTCTCATCCCCCTCTCTGCCACCACCTCTAGTCTGACCAGCTCGAGGTGTACCTCAAGGAACTTATATGATTCCACCACCTCCACCTCATCCCCTCGGATGGTGATGGGAATCGGGGTTCTGCAATAATGGCTAATGGACAATGTCACTAATGTCACACAGGATGACATAGATCCATCACCCTTAGATCCATCACCCTCAACATAGGGGCCCCCCAGGGCTGTGTTCTGAGTCCCCTCCTCTACTCCCTGTACACACACGACTGTGTGGCTCAGCGGAGTAGCAATACAATCATCAAATTTGCTGACGACACAGTGGTGGTGGGCCTGATCTCTGCCAACGACGAGAGGGCCTACCTGGAAGAGGTCAAGGTCCTGGCGGGATGGTGCCAGGAAAACAGCCTCTCCCTGAACGTCAGCAAAACAAAGGAGATGATTGTGGACTTCAGGAGGTCGGGGGTCAAGGACTACAGCCCCCTCAGCATCGACGGGGCACCGGTTGAGAGAGTCAACAGCTTTAAGTACCTCGGAGCCTACATATCCGAGGACTTGACATGGACCACACACATTGACAGTGTTGTGAAGAAGGCACGACAACGCCTCTACTTCCTCAGGCGCCTAAGGAAGTTCCAAGTCAGTCAGAAGATCCTTAAGAACTTCTACTCATGTACAATAGAGAGCATCTTGACTGGCAACATCACCTCCTGGTTTGGGAATAGCACTGCACAAGACCGAAGCAGACTACAAAGAGTGACACGTTCAGCCGAACGCACAATTGGAGGGGGGCTCCCCACCCTCTAGAACATTTACAACAAGCGTTGCAAGGGCAAGGCTAAGAGAATCATTAAAGACTCCAGTCACCCGAACAACTGCCTCTTTGAACTGCTGCGGTCAGGCAAGCGATACCGGAGTCTCAAGGCGAGCACAGAAAGACTCAGAAGAAGCTTCTATCCCCAGGCCATCAGGCTACTAAACGAACAATGAACACTACACAACAACAACCATCAAACGCACATAGCACACACATCCACACGCACACACTCACTTTAAACAAACACACTGTAGCACCCACTCCACACACTTTATAGCACACACACACTTTAAACAAACACACTGTAGCACCCACTCCCCACACTTTATATTTATTAATGAAGGATTGCACTACAACTCGTACACCTTACTGTAAATTGTACCTAAATTGTACCTCATCCCATTTCTGCTTTGCACTATATAGTACTGTACATTAGTACACTGCATAGTATTGTATATTATATGGTAACTCAGTTACGTCTATTCTGCATCGAACATTGTACATATGTCTATACTGAACACTGTGACCTCATTTTCTACTTACATGCTATACTATGTTATTTGATACTAGCTTGTCTAGCACAGTCTCTGGAGCGTAACAGTAAGAAGCATTTTGTATGAAAGTATTCTGTACTTCTGTATGACAACTATTAAAGAAACTTGAACTTGAAATGTTCTGGGTTCTGTATCGTGTTATTTGGCAGGTATGGAGTACACCCCCCCCCACACACACACCTATCAGCCTAAGTACAGTGCCATTGAAATATATTGGATGGTGGGATGAAAGGGGCGTTGTGAGATATTCTGGGTCGTGTGAGAACATGATGCACCTCCAGGAATTTTTTTTTTTTCAAACGTTGCCCCATTTTGTCATAAGAGGGCAATTTTAATAAGCACAGAAAACCCCCCCTTTTTTTTTTACTTTTAAAACAAAACCTTTTAGTCCAGACTCTCAGAGTTCCCACCACCATCACTTCTACACCCCTGTCAGCAGCTCATAAACTACCACTACAGCATGGGCCCACCTTGGTTCCCCCTACACCAACTTTAAGAAAACCAGGTGTGAAAGTAAGCAACAGTGGCCGGCAGGACGGTACCTGTGAAGAGAACATCTCCTCCGTCCAGCGTAGCGCTCTCATCCACCATCTCCACGATGTTCAGGTCCAGCTCCTTCAGAGCACGATGCATGGCCTCTGTCTGGAACACACACAGGAGTAGAGTTAGGGTTAAAGGTTAAAGTTCTCATCTTCACCTTCAGAGCACACTGCATGGCCTCCATCTGGAACACACATACACACACCAACCCACGCACAATTATGTAACACGTGGAATTCATACAGAAAAGTTCACTTGTAGGGCTTGTTGAAATGGCATAGAATTGTAGATGTGCTCATGCGCACACTAGGGATGAATAATGTTCCTGCGGTTTTACTATGTTGACATCCTGGGAATATATAATTTTTCCCCCCTGGAAACCACTTCATCCTGCCAAAAAGCAGAAGGTCCATTCTGTACAACATGTTCTTATTTTTGTTCCTCATCGTCATGTTCATTAGACGAAGTGGTAACTATACAACTATACAATAACTATAAATCAATGAAAGCAACAAGTTGTTCTTGTTTTAAAATGTATCTATTACGGTGGAGAATCGTAAAATATATAGAATCACGTTGGCAAAAGTAGCCCGAATTCAAAATGAATGTGCCACAGATATCCAAATAAAATCAACGACAAACCATAGCCAAGCAGGGGTCTGCAATCTGTAGCCAAAGTCTGCGCCTGTTTTAGCTTTATCTTGGATGAGTGGTTTCAGATTGATTTAGTTGAAGAACCGGGCTGTGTACGCCGTCTAGTGTGATAATAGGAAACTGTGGCCGACAATTAAGTTGTAGATTTGAGCACAACTGATAAAAGATATGCATTCTAGGTACATTCTGTGGAGGTTTTTCTCTAAGGTCTCTGTTCACATTTCCCCCCTCCTCCCTCTCTTCCTCTTCCCTCACACCCTTCCTTTTGTCCTACCTCATCTTTCATCTTCCTCACCTCCTCGACACAACCTGCCTTTGTTAATCACCCCTCCCCACAGCCCCCACCCTCCTTCCCACAAAGCTTAAGAAGCAAGCTCACAGGACTGAGAAGGGACTTGACTTTTCGTGGCCAGAGATAGACAAGGCGTCCTTCCAACTCCTAATTGTATTTGACTATCAGCGCTTTAACAGCGGCTGGTTTGGGCTCCAGGAGCGCAGCTGTGAATCGGCTCATGATAAAATGCAGATCTGCATTGTGAAGATGAATGCAGTCCAAGTTTAGTTTAGTTGAGTGTATGTTGAGTTTGGTTTATGAAAAGGACAGTGTACAATAATCATGTGTGGTGAACAAGAAGATGGCTGCACCAGATTCAGCAAGAAGCTCATTTCCATCTATTGTCCTAGACAGTAAACGAATAGTACAAAACAGTCATACAGTCACATACAGTAAAAGTAGACAGGCTACAAAAAAAAACATAAAAAGCCTCATTCAATGCCATAGCCAGCGCCCATCTCTGCTCTCTAGCGCCAGCTTTCCATTGCCTATTTTCACAACATTTCACGATCTTTGCGGATTTATTGTGTATTCTATATTATAGCTATGGAGAAAATAGTTTGACAGTCTCATTTGACAGACACTATTTGTAGTGTATTTTTTCATGTATACGTTCGCGTGTTATCCCGTGGTGAATATTGTATAGTTTCGGAGTGATCCGGGCTAATTCATGGAAGCTGAGTTATGGAGCGCTATGTGCATTTTGCGAAAGTCGTTTGTGTTGCTCGCCTGGACACGATATTATTTCCAAATCAAAAGGTATATAATAGGTATTATGTTTCATCATGAAGGCATCAAATAGGGGGGGGTCATTTTGTGATGCTCTGATCGTCAGCAACGGCATACATTTTGAATACTACATACGTTGATCGTTGCGATCGATGTGAAATAATTTCCTACCTTTGCTAAGAGTTATTCCAAAATGAATATTCCAATTGTCTGATCGCGATTTCCAGTATTGATGTACATCGGGTCCCTCACAAATTATGCATCAAGTGTGCTGGACGCGTTCCAAGTTGCTCAAATGAAGCGTTTCACTTCATTCTCCGCCCGGATCATATAAAATGTAACACACAGTGTGAAATAAGGTTTCAAAGGGTAGGCGATACTGCCACCTAGCAGGATTCGGCCGGCATTGCACTCTCGAGGTCTCAGAATGAGTTCCAATGATAACATCCAGGTCCGTGAGAGTGTATAGAATTGTTAAAATCTGAAATTTTTTTAAACGATCTAAAAACATAATATTACGTGTTTGGCGCTAAACGGTTGGCGAGCAAACACGTAATATTACGTGGTTGGCGCAGAATGAGTTAAGTACTATGATAGTTTGTGATGTTTTTGTTTTTTTCATTATCAGGGAGCCTGTTCCGTTCTTTGATTGGGTGATGAGTGTGTACTGTATGTCTGCGTTATAATATATGTTGTGCGCGTTATAAAAATCACAACTGGCACATGGTGCCGGAAAGAAACTTTCCAGGCTACACCGACTTGGTCAAGAAGCAATCTTGGACTGGACTAAATGGGGGGGCCCGGAGTAGCCAAGCCTACTGTGCCGTGCCAGGCCTCTTTCAACTTTAACCACAAACACATACAACAAGGCTACTGAGAATAAAGTGGCACGCTGTTAACACATTCACATGTGTATACTGTACACACATGCACGCACACATGCACACACACACTACACACACACACACACGCACGCGCACGCGCACGCACACACACACACACACACACACACACACACACACACAGAGCGGAGAGGACAGATTCATCTAGAGACATTGCAAATCATTTCACACCTCAATTTCATAGACATATTTTTATTTTTATTGGGTTCATGGAGGTATTTTTCTTGGGAAATGGGAATGGATTATGTTAATCCCAGTATCCCAATTCCTAGTATTCAACCCTAGCGCACGCACACACACACACACACACACACACACACACACACACACACACACACACACACACACACACACACACACACACACACACACACACACACACACACACACACACACACACACACACACACACAGGAATAGTTCAAATCCGTACAGTAGGCCTACAGTACAAAAACTGCACTATGCTGACATTAAGTACATCACAAGGAGTAAGGAATCATTATGATATGGTAGGGATGCATCGTTATCAACATTTCTGTTCATAACGGAATGTCAAGTTGTTTTTGAACAAGTTTTAGTTTTCTCTGAGATGTTTCCGTTTGTTGTTTTATTGATATTTGATTTGTTCTATATGTTTGTATATTTGTTATTGTTCTATATTTGTTTGTATGTCTGATTTTGATTTGTTTATTGTTCTATATTTCTGAAATAAAGAAATAAAAATGTCTGTGATGGTCGATATATACAGATATATTATATGATATCGATATTTACATATATCAATATGATGTGGTTTGTATAAAAATTGTGGTTTGTATCCAATTTTGTACATTTTTAAGAAAATAATTTCCACAGTCTATTTCAATGCTGTTATGCACGTGCAGGTACCCACACAAAAGCTGCATGGCTAAAAAACATAAAAACCAACATAGCTAGTCTGAGAAATCATCATCCATCGTTGTTCCCAGTCCTGCTGATCGGATCGATACCGATACAGTAAATAAAATAATCACTATCATCAGCCCATATAATACTGTATATTGTATACTGTATATGACCAGTTCTGGAGTATTCAAATCACTCCTTAAACATTCCCTCCATCGGGCTGAGCCTCCTATCAGCTTGCGTTCATTCATGTCTAATAGCCAATCACATTGTCTTACCTTTCTCCCATCATCCAATCATATTCCTCCTCCCGCCTTTAGGGCCTAATACAGCTGTCAATTCTCTGTCATCTTGCATCCCACCACCTCCCCATTATCCTCCCCAACATCGTAGGTGTACCCGACTCCTGACTTTAGATTCAGTCAGTTAGCTGACGCTTTTATCCAAAGGTTCTGTACAACAAGTCAGCAGGAAGGGTACAACTCTGGCAGCTAAGGGTCTGTAACATTGATAATCAAACGGTGTGGAACTTGAGTGCTACAGTACATACTTGAGTGCATATTAGCATAGTAGATCATAGTATAGGCAAGGTAGATTCCTTAGTAGCAGAGTGCATACTAGTTTGTTTAATTTCAGATTTCAGAAGCTATCTAGACATATATCATTTACCTCTGCTAGATCACATTCATAAATAAAAGTGCTTATTATTATTATTATTATTATTATTATTATTATTATTATTATTATTATTATTATTATTATTATTATTATTATTATTATTATTATTATTATTATTATTATTATTATTATATCTGTGACGTACGTGGGTTGGTCATTATCATTATTACTGTATTTGGAAGACCATGTGAACATTAGATTAGTATCATTTGTATGTGTGTGTGTGTGTGTGTGAACAGGAGAGCTAATGATATCTCTTCTTCTCTTCCTGTCAGGTGCTGCCCGTCCCTATACTGAAGGGTGTTGATTGCCTAATGAAGGACAGCTGATGGCAGTCACATCAAGGGGGGCGGGTGCACAAGTAGCTGACAGCACACACACATCAGGAGTCTCGTTGCTGGAGTCACTTGCCTTGTGGTAGAGTGGGGAGGCTGCTGTCTCGCTTACCTATGGCCTGAGCACAACACTGTGTGGCACGGTGCTGTCTTATTTGCATGGAGTGTGGGTTAGACTCCACAGCTGTGGTGGCCGGGGATGGGCCTAAGGTAGTACTGTGAATATTAAGTGTTTGTTGAGTTATCTCATATGTATGTCTTGTTTGTTCCCCCATACCTTTTCCCTTTTGTGTGTGTGTGGGTTGAAATCCCCACCGACAACATCCGGCCGTGGGTTGAAACCCCCACTATACAATAAAACCTAATTTACCATTTGAAAACGTCTTTGTTTACTATCTGCCTACCCGGGACTGTTTGAGAAGCATTTTTCTACTATGGGGGTTGTTTTTTGCTCATGTAACACCTGCCCAGTTACTATCTTGTATGGTCGATAGACC
Organism: Notolepis coatsorum; assembly: GCF_963971535.1. Taxonomy (NCBI): domain Eukaryota; kingdom Metazoa; phylum Chordata; class Actinopteri; order Aulopiformes; family Paralepididae; genus Notolepis; species Notolepis coatsorum. Next base: position 67,079,043 of record NC_140167.1, on the reverse strand, counting down.
TCTGTACATGACATGGGGGCTCGTTAAGTTTGCGCAATTGTATGGTTCCTCGTTGGTAAAATAACGGGGTGTCTTGTCGATTGAAGCATATCAGGTGTAATAAGATAGCGTTTTCTAAATTGGTAAGTTAGTGGGTTCCATTGTCCGTGCACAGTTGATTGATGTAAACCATTATTGTTGTGATGCTCTTAACCATTCTATTTTTCTGCCACATAGGTAACAGGGGGGGGGGTCACCTGCTTGGCTAGAGGGTGGGGGGCACAAGTCGTGATTCCGGTGGAGCGCGCAATGAAATCGGTAAGCGACTGAAGATATGTGTAGCCTTTCATCCAGGTAGTGGAGTAGTTTATCTGGGATAGACTAGAGTGACACAGGTGACTCCTAGTTGAGTGGTTAGGACCATTTGTTACTATTTTCATTTAGTAGATGTGGTCAGTTGGATTGTTTTGGTTAAGAGGTATAAAAGCAGAATGTGTCTATTATTATTGTGCACGGTCATGGTTAATTAAGTGAGGACATGATATATATGTATATATTTTTTTACGCACGCATAAAAACATAATATGGCTGCGTCGGCGTTTGTTTTTGAGGTCTTCGTGGCGGATCCGACAGAGGATCAGGTGGAAGGTTGCACAAAGGCAGAGTTAGGCCTTATTGCTAGGCATTATGATATTACTGTGCAAAATTCCCAATCCAAGGCGGATATGAAGGCAGCTGTAATAGCGGGGTTGGTGGAGCAACAGGTGTTTAGCACGGCTCAGGGAGTAGTGGGTCCTAGTGATCAGGAGGTTGCACACACTGGCGAATGGGTTGACTCTCCCTTGCGTGATCTTAACCCGGATGGTGGTGCTATTAGGAAGAATGGTAGTACGGCCGGAGCTGAAAGTGAGGGCGCGGGCGATTCGGATAAAGACTCCACGTCTTCTGGCCATGCGCGCTCTAGTCTGCGTTTTGCCCGTCTCCAGATGGAGGAGAGAGCGCTGTTGCGCAGAGAGGACAGAGAGGACAAAGCAGCTGTACGAGACAGAGAGGACAAAGCTGTACGAGACAGAGAGGACAAAGCGGCTGTACGAGACAGAGAGGACAGAGCAGCTGTACGAGACAGAGAGGACAAAGTTGTACGAGACAGAGAGGACAGAGCAGCTGTACGAGACAGAGAGGACAGAGCAGCTGACAGAGAGGACAGAGCAGCTGAGAGAGACAGGGAAGAGCGAGGAAGGGAGAAGGAGAGAGATAGAGAGCTCCAGATTACACTGAAGAGGATGGAGCTGGAGAGTGTTGGCTCTTCTTCGCCCTCATCTGAAGCTTGCCAGGGCAGTTTTAATGTTGGGCAACATATTGCTATGGTTCCTGTTTTTCGAGAATCTGAGGTGGAGGCATTTTTTGTTAATTTTGAGCGGGTAGCGGGGGCTGCGAATTGGCCGGAGGCTCAGTGGGCACTATTAGTGCAATATAAACTCACGGGTAGGGCTCAGGACGCATGCCAGTTTTTATCAAAGGAGGACAGCATGGTATATGAGAAAGTGAAGGGTGCTGTCTTGCGCGTATATGAACTGGTGCCGGAGGCGTATAGGCAGCGGTTTAGGGGACTAAGTAAAGCTCCCTCGCAAACACATGTGGCATTTTCCCATGAACAACGGATGATGTTCACTCGTTGGTGTGAAGCGTGTAAGGTGGATGGGGTCGAGGCTTTGAGCGAGTTAATCCTCATGGAACAATTAAAAAAATGTGTGCCCGAACACATGATAATACAGTTGGAGGAGCGAAAGGTTTCTACCCTCCAGGAAGCTGCAGTTTTGTGTGACGAGTTGGCAATGATCCACAAAAATGTTTCTGCGTCACATGTTTCTGTGCGAAATGGTGTGTATGTAGGAGGGGGCGCGTTTTCTCCGTCGGGGCCGCCGTATCGCGGAGGTGACGAGCGACCATTCCGACCTCGCTCACCGCCGTCTCGAAATGCCTTGGGTGACGAGCGAGCATTCCGATCACGCTCACCGCCGTCTGAAAGGGTGTGTCATTATTGTAAAAAAGAAGGGCATTTTGTGAAGGACTGTCATGCGCTAAGGGATCGACAGGAGACCAGGGAGTCAGCCCAGGAACCGAAAGGGGTGGGGTTGATTGGTACGGTGTCATGTCCTGACCAGCATAGCTCTTTTGAGCCCTTTTTGTTTGATGGTTGTGTGTCCCTGTCGGGTAAAGTTGGGGACTACCAACGGGTGAGAATACTCCGTGATACAGGAGCCTCTCAATCGTTCATCCTGGCTGATGTATTACCATTGGATGTGGACTCCTGTCGGTCGAGCGGATTGGTGAGAGGTATTGGCATGGGGTGTGTGCGTGTGCCGTTGCTTAAGGTGCATGTACAGTCTGCACTGATCACAGGTTGTTTTCCGGTCGCGGTTCGCCCATGTTTTCCCGTAAAGGGCGTGGATTTCGTCATGGGGAATGATATCGCTGGGGGTAAGGTCGTCCCTGTGTTGGAGGTTGGAGACGCTCCATTTACTAACTTGTTGTGTGATGCATTGATTAATAATCACCCCAATGTCCCTTCTATTTGTGCTGTCCCTAGGCATTTTGAGGCGGGGATGAGGTGTTTATTGCGCTGCCCACGCCTAGTACGGTGCTCACTGCCCGGTTCTCAGGACCTTATGTGGTAAGAGGAAAGGTCTCTGCCACTAAGTATATGTTGCATACGCTCGGGCGGCGGAGGAGGACACGCTGGTGTCATGTGAATAGGCTAATGAAAAGTCCTGCCCGCGTCTCGTCGGAGTTGAGATGTGACAGGACTGTTGTTTCACATGCTGTGTTGTGTTCTAATGTGCCTTACAGGACGCACGGGGTTGATGTTGGGAGTGCGAACACCATTGAGCAATTCGCGTATGGTTGACTACAGTATACAGTCATGGCCTCGGTATGAGGAAGGTGCCAGCCACGTCCGGCGGCTGATGCGTCTGGTATTGGGTGAGGTGGTGGTTGACCGTGTGGGCCCAAAATAGGGGCATGTGGTCTATATGGAGTGTGATTTCTATTTATTTTTGTTCTGTTGGTACTAATCGGATGTTGGTTGATAATAAGTGATAATGTTTTGCTAACCCTACGGGTTCGCTCTTATGGGGGGAGGTGTGACGTACGTGGGTTGGTCATTATCATTATTACTGTATTTGGAAGACCATGTGAACATTAGATTAGTATCATTTGTATGTGTGTGTGTGTGTGTGTGAACAGGAGAGCTAATGATATCTCTTCTTCTCTTCCTGTCAGGTGCTGCCCGTCCCTATACTGAAGGGTGTTGATTGCCTAATGAAGGACAGCTGATGGGAGTCACATCAAGGGGGGCGGGTGCACAAGTAGCTGACAGCACACACACGTCAGGAGTCTCGTTGCTGGAGTCACTTGCCTTGTGGTAGAGTGGGGAGGCTGCTGTCTCACTTACCTATGGCCTGAGCACAACACTGTGTGGCACGGTGCTGTCTTATTTGCATGGAGTGTGGGTTAGACTCCACAGCTGTGGTGGCCGGGGATGGGCCTAAGGTAGTACTGTGAATATTAAGTGTTTGTTGAGTTATCTCATATGTATGTCTTGTTTGTTCCCCCATACCTTTTCCCCTTTGTGTGTGTGTGGGTTGAAATCCCCACCGACAACATCCCCTTTTCCCTTTGGGAAAAGGGCCGTGGGTTGAAACCCCCACTATACAATAAAACCTAATTTACCATTTGAAAACGTCTTTGTTTACTATCTGCCTACCCGGGACTGTTTGAGAAGCATTTTTCTACTGAGGGGGTTGTTTTTTGCTCATGTAACACCTGCCCAGTTACTATCTTGTATGGTCGATAGACCTCTGTACATGACAATATCCAACCAGGACCTCAACAGCCCCAGGCTGAGATCATCCTGCTGTATACAGGCCAAATCAACCCTATGACATCATCCCAAAATTACAAATTCAATTAAAAAGACAAAATGCAAGTGTTATTACATAACAAAGTGAAAATTTACTATATGTTGTCGAGTTTGTACATAAAACAGTGTTATTACATAATGCACTGTTACAAGGCACGCTGCCAGGTAGCAGCCAGGACCCTGAGAGAACTGAGAACGAAGCGAAACCTTTTTCTGTCCAACAGGTCACGATGACATCACCCTAGGTACGCCACAAGGTGATGTCACCGTGGAGGAAGTATGTAAAACCTTTTACGAGGGACAGAGGCGCTGGAAAACAGAGAGGTAGAGGAAGAGACAGACAAAAAAAATAAGATAGTTGATTTGTTCTGATGGATGAAGCCCAAGGTTCTTTATCAAATGACCTTCATATATAGTCATCCGTGGTGCTTTCTAATAAACCTGAGGAGGGGTCTCATCCAAAAAGGTCACTTTAAAGGGGAAAACAACACAACTGTATGTGCTGTATAGTATAGTTAGTATAGCTAGTATAGTTTAGTATACATAGTATAACTGTATATTGTATAGTAGTGTACATAGGACCCATTACCTTTTAATTCGTAAGCTTAGCATTGTATTGTATTTTTATCATGTCTAT
>NC_140167.1:67027005-67069505 GCF_963971535.1 Notolepis coatsorum | reverse complement strand
ACTTTACATTTCACAGAGGGGGGATTTCCTGCTGACCATCTAGAGTGAAATGGCCAGATGTTAGCAAACAAAGTTTGACCCCCGATGAAGGCGGCACCGCTGTGGGAACGTCCGATTTCGTCCGATTTCACCAACGTTGGTCCTCTTCCTGCTGCTCAAGTATCCGTCTTCGTCTGATAACAGCTGCAGCAGAAGAAGAAGAGCCGTGCAGCCGCTGTGGCCTGGGAGCAGACCAGCTAGCGGTGTGACCATGATTGACGCTGCCTTCGCTATCAGCCGGAGTTCTAAACAGCTCCTGGCAGATGTGCCAGCAATTACAATGAATGAACCCCGATGCTGACAAAGCCTTGTGCGCTCAAAGAGGAAGGGCCTCCCTCCCAGACTCACCACAACACATCAGGGCCTCCCTCCCAGACTCACCACAACACACCAGGGCCTCCCTCCCAGACTCACCACATCACACCAGGGCCTCCCTCTCAGACTCACCACAACACATCAGGGCCTCCCTCCCAGACTCACCACATCACATCAGGGCCTCCCTCCCAGACTCACCACAACACACCAGGGCCTCCCTCCCAGACTCACCACATCACATCAGGGCCTCCCTCCCAGACTCACCACAACACATCAGGGCCTCCCTCCCAGACTCACCACAACACATCAGGGCCTCCCTCCCAGACTCACCACAACACACCAGGGCCTCCCTCCCAGACTCACCACAACACACCAGGGCCTCCCTCCCAGACTCACCACAACACATCAGGGCCTCCCTCCCAGACTCACCACATCACACCAGGGCCTCCCTCCCAGACTCACCACATCACATCAGGGCCTCCCTCCCAGACTCACCACAACACATCAGGGCCTCCCTCCCAGACTCACCACATCACACCAGGGCCTCCCTCCCAGACTCACCACAACACATCAGGGCCTCCCTCCCAGACTCACCACATCACATCAGGGCCTCCCTCCCAGACTCACCACATCACATCAGGGCCTCCCTCCCAGACTCACCACAACACATCAGGGCCTCCCTCTCAGACTCACCACAACACATCAGGGCCTCCCTCCCAGACTCACCACAACACATCAGGGCCTCCCTCCCAGACTCACCACATCACATCAGGGCCTCCCTCCCAGACTCACCACAACACATCAGGGCCTCCCTCTCAGACTCACCACAACACATCAGGGCCTCCCTCCCAGACTCACCACAACACATCAGGGCCTCCCTCCCAGACTCACCACAACACATCAGGGCCTCCCTCCCAGACTCACCACAACACATCAGGGCCTCCCTCCCAGACTCACCACATCACACCAGGGCCTCCCTCCCAGACTCACCACAACACATCAGGGCCTCCCTCCCAGACTCACCACAACACATCAGGGCCTCCCTCCCAGACTCACCACAACACATCAGGGCCTCCCTCCCAGACTCACCACATCACACCAGGGCCTCCCTCCCAGACTCACCACAACACATCAGGGCCTCCCTCCCAGACTCACCACAACACATCAGGGCCTCCCTCCCAGACTCACCACAACACATCAGGGCCTCCCTCCCAGACTCACCACAACACATCAGGGCCTCCCTCCCAGACTCACCACATCACACCAGGGCCTCCCTCCCAGACTCACCACAACACATCAGGGCCTCCCTCCCAGACTCACCACAACACATCAGGGCCTCCCTCCCAGACTCACCACAACACATCAGGGCCTCCCTCCCAGACTCACCACATCACATCAGGGCCTCCCTCCCAGACTCACCACAACACATCAGGGCCTCCCTCCCAGACTCACCACAACACATCAGGGCCTCCCTCCCAGACTCACCACAACACATCAGGGCCTCCCTCCCAGACTCACCACAACACACCAGGGCCTCCCTCCCAGACTCACCACAACACATCAGGGCCTCCCTCCCAGACTCACCACAACACACCAGGGCCTCCCTCCCAGACTCACCACAACACATCAGGGCCTCCCTCCCAGACTCACCACAACACCAATCACCAACAAAACACAGGAGCAAATCCTTGTGTTGCTACCAGGGGATGGGAAGGTAATTATTATTATTTCTTTTTACATTTAGTCATTTAGCTGACACTTTTATGCAAAGCAACTTACAAGTTCTGTACAACAAGTCAGCAGGAAGGGTACAAGTCAGCTAAGGGTAAGTAACATTGTTCGCCAAACAGTGATGAACCTACAGTGTGCTACAGACTTAGGTGCATTGCATAGTAGGTAATAACAAAGGCAAGGTAGATTCCTTAGTAGCAGAGTGCATACTAGTAAAAGACAGTACAATGGTTAGTCATTTTTATTTAAAAGATTGGGCGGGTTTCGGTTGTCCTGACTGGTGGGAAGTTCGTTCCACCATTGTGGAGCGAGGACCAAGAATAGCCTGCATGCTTCTCTTTGATGACTGTTTTACCTGATGCTATTGCTGATCTGATTATGCTTCTTGACACTGCACAAATGGCCTTCTGTGTTTGTATTTGATTTGTATGTTTTTTGTTTAATGCCCTTGTTTTTATGTTTAAACTTGTTGTGGTTTGGATTTTTTTTTTTTTTTTTACAACTGAGGTAGGTAGATTACATTTTTAGACACTAAAGTACAGAAAAAAGGTACCGTCAGGTACCGGTATCGATTCACAAATGTGAACGGTACCCAACCCTAGTAGTTAGAGAGCATTGACCGGATGTACATACAATGTATTCCTTTATTCCTGATCACCCTGCTTACAATTGTAATTAGTAACATTAACGGATTGGAACTGCTCCCAACACAGCAACGCAACCTGATCACATCACATGTAGTTCTGGATTGCCTCTTAAAAGTAACCGCTCGTTTTTCAAACGGATCTAGCCGGATCGCAGTGATTTTCATCAGTAATTGATTGCATAACTGTGATTGGTTACAGTTACCACAGTGTTGTCATTTAATTGCCGTCATCTGTAAGTGACTCCCTCGGCCTGGTTGCTACTGGGAGGTCTGAGGTCCTTTTATCAGCCCGTTATATTTTGTTACCAGAAATTACATAACCTCGGGGTGACGCAGGTCCCTGGCAAACACACGCAGCAAATCCAGCTCATTGGATTTTCCTGTTTATAATTGCAAATGTTTAAGTTTTATGTCGTGTCTGACACTATTACGGTACTGCTGCCCTTCTTGGCAAGGTCTCTCTTGAAAAAGAGATTTTAAACTCAACACTGACTGAACCAGGTTAAATGAAGGTTCAATTAAAACCATTTACATAATTGAACTAATTAAAACAAATTGACGTTGATATATTATCATCAACATTTGGCTTGATCCCGGTAAAGTGAAACATATGTGGCAGAGCGTGGCAGGTGTAAGAGTAAAATGGTAGTAAAATGGAGATCGAGGAATTCCACAGGAATGAAGTATATTGTACCACTGTAATCTAAATATCTATCGTATTTATTATGTATCTATGTATACAGTATATACATGGGGCGACAGTGGCTGGAGGTAGAAGAGTGTGTCCTCCCGGGCAGCGTGTCGAAGTGTCCTTGAGCAAGACACTTAACCCCCTCCCTGCTCCCGATAAACAGGTCGACACCGCGCCGGTGTGTGAATGTGTGAGTGAGGTCAAATGTGAGGAACAAATTGTAAAGAGCTTTGGATAATGCTTTTTAATAATTTATCTGAATTAGTACTTAAAGGCCAACCTTCACGTTGTATTTTTGTTCAATAAACAATGTGGACTAGGCCAACGGTGACTTTCATGAAGAAGGAAAAAAAAGTATTGAAATTGACCCAGTTTTAGCGTTTTTATCAAACATTTTGTCTGCCCAACACAATCACCACGCACGTGGATATTTTAATCAATGGTTCATAATGTGCGCGTGGAATCGAAATGATGTCGTCACAACAGGTGCAGGGCACCAGGGGGCTCACCAGGGGGCGCTGAGAGTCACACACAGCTAGTGGCAGGCACTGAGAGCCTTGCTACTACTAGCCGAATGAAAATGTATCTGTTTCACCTAACAACACTATTGTTCCGTGATCATAGCCATCCATCTCTAAAGCTAACCACTATTTGTAAAAGCCACAACCACGTTACCATATTTGTAATAATGTAAATCATTGTGTCGTTGTACATATTGTGTACACCGTTATAAGCTAACATAGCTTAGCTTGGTAGCTATTGTGCTAACAACATATCCCGACGTCCGGCTCGCTGGCCGGCATGAACGCCCGACACAAAATGGTTCTCTCCTCTCTGTACACCCCCGTCCCCACGGGTACCCTGCTGGGGAGCCCATGGACGCGACAACGGTGGCAGCCGTAGGGTGCTCGAGCCCGCCGTAACGCTAGTGGTACACGATAGCTATGAGCTAACTAACGCTACGGCCACCGCTGTTGTCGCGTCCACAAGCTCCCTGGCAGGACACACGCGAGAACGGGGGCACACAAAGAGGAGAGAACCACTCTCTCCGCAGGGACGGCGGAGCTATAGGCTAGAGCCATATGAAATCCGCGATCACGGAATCGCGGACGGAATCGCGGAATTGAGCAATAAAAATGGAATTACCTGTAAAACGTGGAATATTGCAGAATTTGCCATAATTTGGACTGTAATTCCGTTTTCGGGATAACGGTGGAACGTTTGGTGCAAAGCAAACATGACCGGGACGCTAAAGCGTGTTACACCGCGCGCGTCACTTCCACACTGCTTCACAACAACACAGCAATGTCCAAGCGTGTAGCTGCTCCGGTATTAACAGCATCCAAAAAGCTACGAAATACCACACTAAACCCTAAATTCAGAGCAGAGCAGTATCCTAATGACTTTTATGCCTCCGGTGATAAGGTGTTTTGCTAATTCTGTCAACGTTCCGTGGACTGGACCCGCAAAAACACTTGCGACACTATTGTGAAATAGCTATAACGTTAGGTCATGATAGCTTCTAGCTAAATCTAGTGCACCCATCCATTTGTTTAATGCAAACGATTGTCATTATACACTGCCCTTTATAAACTAAATACACTTAAATAGCTATGTAACGTTATAGGACTATAGATGGAAATGATAGCTTCTAGAAGTTCTAGCTAAATCTGGTGCACCCATCAATTTGTTTAATGCAAACGATTGTCATTATACACTGCCCTTTATAATCTAAATAAACTTAAATAGCTATGAAACGTTACAGTACATAGGACTATAGATGGAAATGATAGCTTCTTGCTAAATCTAGTGCACCCATCCATTTGTTTAATGCAAACGATTGTCATTATACACTGTCCTTTATAAACGAAATAAACTAAACTAAAGGTGCCTAAATTATGCATTACTATATTTCATCACAATATAATAGATATAGCTAGGTTACTGACATTGTCATTGTGATAATGTCAGTAGTAGCTAGCTGTATCTATTGTTTACACTTGAAATATGTATTTTTATTTTGTCACAATATTAATTGAAAAATATTGTGTAAAATTGAACTGTATTTCTGAGTTGCAGCACTTAAAAACATTAAATGGACTGTTATATCTTATTCAATTGTGGACATTTATTCATTCCCACTTATTAGACACTATTTCTGATGGTAAAATGAGCATAAAAAGCAAAATACAGAATTCTGAAATATTAAAACGGAAAAAATGGAATTTGGGAAAAAATAAAATGGAATTTGGAAAATAATAAAACGGATTTCATATGGCTCTACTATAGGCTAACGTCAGTGTAGTGGTCCCGACTGTAGCAGGGACGGCAGAGCTATAGGCTAACTGTGATGCACCGAGTGGGCCACCATTGATCAACATGCAGCGACGTGTAGCTTGCATGATGCGTGTGCAGTGCTTTGCCACACAGGTCTGAGAAGAGGACCTGCACATGATTTTACTCGTTCCCCAAACTCCTCTACATGCCCCGATCTCAAATGGTTCACGACAGTAGACATAATGCTAACGTTAGCCAACGCCATATATCGAGTAGTACTATGACCCGGACGGGAAGGCATACGTTTCCTGAAGTGACGTCACGGCCGTGCTAACGTCTGATAAGCTTTTAGATTCGGCTCATTAATATGCACCTGTAGTGACGTCGGCGTTTGATAAGCTTTTTTGATTCGCGCGTGCATGTTATTCGTGCATGGACCTTTTTAACTCTTTCGGAGTGGCATTTCCGGTGTCAAATGGAAAAAAATAAAGAATGAAATTATATACCAATGATGTAAACTACCCATAATTGATCAGTAGGGTGACCTGGATGTTGGGCTTTAACTATCAACAAAAGCAATAGTTTTCTAAAACTCCCGTTTCTTTGTCCCCACTCACTTCATCCTGCCCTCTCTCACTGCCTCTGTCTCCCATCACTCCCCCTCTCCCTACATGTCTTTCTTTTTTCTCTTCATTCTCTTGCTATCATTCCCTCTCCTCTCTCCCTCTCTCTCTCTCTCTCTCTCTCTCTCTCTCTCTCTCTCTCTCTCTCTCTCTCTCTCTCTCTCTCTCTCTCTCTCTCTCTCTCTCTTTCGTACGCTCCATTTGGGCCAAGAATGCTCCTACAGTAGTTCCCCATGCAGAGTGGTCCATTATCTGTCCCCATGCAGAGTGGTCCATTATCTGTCCCAGGCGAGACATCCAATACCCCAGCCGGCCTGAGGGCGAGGTGCCAGGACCAACTCCACTCTGACCTCTCCTCCTATCTGATCCTCTTCTCTCTCCTTTCTCTCCTCCTATCTGAGCATCTCCTCTCCCCTCTATTCTCCTCTCCGCTCCTCCCTCCTTATCTGACCCCCCCCCCCCCATAACCATCATCTCCTCTCCCCCTATCTCCTCATCTAAACTCCTCTCGAGTCCTTTTCTAATCTCTCTCTTAAGCTCTCCCTCTCTCTTCCTCTCCTCCCCTCCCCTCCCTGCTCGCTGCTTGCTTGGCCAGGCGGCACGCTGTTAGCCAGCCGCTGTTTGAATGAGAAGGCCTTTTAAATTCATTAGGGGGCTTTGGGTTCTGAAGCCAGCCTGCCCATGCCACATTCCTGCCGTTCCACCACAGACAGGGGAGACAGAGCAGAGAGAACAGCCTTTATTCAGAGCTTTATGGGCCCTCCTCCCTCCTCCTCTTGACCCCGGTACCCGTGGATATCGCATTTTGCTAAAAGGGGCCATCGGCTGAGCATTCGGAATGGGACCAGGCGGAATGGGACCAGGCGGAATGGGACCAGGCGGAATGGGACCAGGCGGAATGGGACCAGGCGGAATGGGACCAGGCGGATGGTACAGACAACAATGGCATTCCAGCCGGTCATCCTGGCCTGGCTAACCTGGCGACACAGTCCCACGCTCCCGACATCATAGGGATGTGGCATTCCTCTCCGGCCTCCACACGCAAGGGACATTGACCTCTGCCCAGCTGGGGGGGGGGGGGGGGGGGGGGTCCCAAACAGTTTCTGGCCAGTAACCCCATATGGAGGCTGGAAAGATCCCCGAAACATATGAAACATATGGACATTATCTGTGAATGCGCGACACTAGGCCTGCACGATAACAAATTTTGCTGGGCGATTAATTGCCCCGAAAATATCGCGATAAGCGATATTATTGCGACCGGTTAAAAAAAATTTGAGAAATTTATTTCCCAAAACTTTTATTTTGAAGCCCACCGCTCCGTCTTTTCCGGTTTAAGACTTTTATTTTGAAGCCCACCGACCGGACCGGAAGTATTGTTGCGATTATCCTAGCCGACAACTTGTCTCGTCTGGTTGTGTTTTTAGTTTAACGTTAGCTACTAACGTTAGATGCAGCTACTACAGGCAATCAACGATGAGGAGGACGCGTCAAAGCCGTATATAATAGAATAGCTGTGGTGCGTAGGCACTGCAGCACGACTCGAAAACGACCCGTTATAATAAATTAATTCATGTTTAACTTGTCCCCGTCTCCAGTGCTTTGACTAGCCCCACCCGTTCATTGTAAACAATGATGCATGTATTGTATTAACGTTATTCTGTGTTATTCTAACGTTACACTACAAATACGCTACTTGGTTAAAAGGAGCAACACTATTGAGAAATGTAGGTAAGCTAAATAGTGCGTTGCTACTGCCCCACGAGCTCCCGTGCTGTGCTCTGTAGTAACGCCAGCGGCCAACCCACACGGAGAGTGACTGACAAGGGGCACTGGTTCCGCCTCATTAAAACAAACGCAAATAGCAATTAATCGCGCCCGTCAAAATCATTGCATTCATTTAATTATCGCGGCAATTAATCGATTATTGATTATCGCGGCAATTAATCGATTTATTGCTTATCGCGGCAGGCCTACGCGACACAAACATTTGTTTCTTCAGGGGCTTCTTGTCGGTCAATAACAAGCGTGAGTGTACCGGTAGATGGGATCGGAATATGCGGCGCATGGGGACACATTCGCTGGAGCTGCTCCATTGACAGTGAATGTGGGTCTTAATCTTTGAATTTAGAAGACGTGTTTGAGCCTCTACACACATACAAACACACCATATAAACTCCATTGTCTATACCCAAGGCTCTGTTACCCATACTGTACGAACTTTGAACTCTGTTGCCTATACTCAATTTATAACTACATACTGCTTTCACTGTCTACAACTGCCCTACACCTACACTGTAATCATAGTAATCATAATAATCTGAACTACCTACCTCATACTATAGTCTACCCATATAACGCTGTATGATAGCATGTACAATAGTGCTGTATGTACCGTGTATATACATTTACATATTTATATTTACTGCACATATACTGTATATACATATTTGTCTGAATATACCTGCATATAATCCTTCTATATACCTACTTATACACCTGAATATAACCCATATAACTCTCCTCTCTCTCTCTCTCTCCTCTCTTCTCTCTCTCTCTCTCTCTCTCTCTTCTCTCTCTATATATATATATATATATATATATATATATATATATATATATATATATATATATATATATATATATATATATATATATATATATATATATATATATATATCTCTCTGTCTGTACAGATAATCCTGCATATAATCCTTTTTACATATCTGTAGATACAATATCTATATCTGTACATATCCCTTACCTACTCTTAGTAGTTATGCTGCTGGCCAGTATGACTTACTACCATAGTGTATATAATTTTTTATCCACTTTTTCTCCTCTTTTTTCTATTTTTCTCCCATCCCAATTTCGCTGTGCCAATTCTTCCCTCCCCTGTCCTGAACGTTGCTCGCATATGCCCCCCACTGGCCGGTTGTAGGGAGGATAGAAGCCTTGCATCACGTGTCCCCTCCGATACACGAGGAGGCAGCCTGTCACATCTTTTCACCTGCCAGCGCGGACTCTCATTGGCGAGGTGTAACGTGTGGGAGGCTCACACTACCCCCGCCATTTCCTGTCTCTGCTGTGCAGGCGTCCCCAACCGACCTGTAGGAGTCGCTGTCCACAACGTCCAGATTACCACCCATCGACTTCCACCCGCTACCTCTGCCAATTGAGTTAGTATGATGGCCGGCCCAAGCCGGAGGCAACGCCTACCATAGTGTCTTTATACCTGTATCACTGTACATATTAATAGTACAACTCTGTACATACATATCTGATTAGCACTATACTCAGTAGTACACATTTATATATTCTATACCCAGTTTATTCACCTGTACATTGTACATTACTATTGCACTGTACTGTTACATTTGCACTCTGGTTAGATGCCAAACTTATTTTAGTTGTACTGTACTTGTGCTGTATAATGACAATACACCTGAATCTAATCTAATCTAATCTAATCTAATCTAATCTAATCTAATCCAATACAATCTAATCTAATCTAATATAGATTCATTAGTGCAAACAGCTCTGAACCAGGGAGGCAATGTATCCATATCCACCCCAATTTGGAGGATACTGCTGGGGATTTGGCTGGGCATCCGGGACACTGATGATGATGATAATGATGATGATGACGATGATGGTGATGAAGATGGCATTGGCAATGATGATGATGATGACAATGATGATGATGATGATGACAATGACAATGATGAAAATGATGATGATGATGAAGATGACAATGATGATGATGAAGATGACAATGGCAATGATGATGATGATGATGAAGATTACAATGACGATGGTGATGATGGTGGTGGTAGCTATAACCGATAGCAGAGGCCTGAAGTGGAGAGAGAAGTTCAAAAAGGAGAGGAATGTAGAGCGAGGGATAACAGGCTGCACTTCAAAGCTTATTTCCGTAAAGACATTTGAATAAACTCACAGCACCTCATCAACTATGCATAAAGCGCCAGAGGGGACAGATCAGAACCCTGTGGCCGGTGAGCTCCGTGACGTCACAGAGGAGAGAGACGACTGTCTTTGTTTGGCAGGAAGTAACTGAGATTAAACAGCTCAATCACAGCCTTGTCAAAGGTTCGCTATGGTCGTTGGTTTTTGGCTGAGTGGTTCTTCAGCGTGAGTGCCCAAAGGCTGGATTCAGAGGCAGCGATGAGGCGCGTGGGGGGTGTTTGAAAGCTGTAATGGATTCTGGCAGGGCTATTGTTACCACTCTCCTGTATGCACGCATACGCAAACTAATACACACACATAGGCATGCATGCACGCATACGCAAACTAATACACACACATAGGCATGCATGCACGCATACGCAAACTAATACACACACATAGGCATGCATGCACGCATACGCAAACTAATACACATGCAGACGCACACACACACACACACACACACACACACACACACACACACACACACACACACACACACACACACACACACACACACACACACACACACACACACACACACACACACACACACACACACACACACACACACACACACACACACACACACACACACACACACACACACACACACACACACACACACACACACACACACACACACACACACACACACACACACACACACACACACACACACACACACACACACACACACACACACACACACACACACACACACACACACACACACACACACACACACACACACACACACAGCATTCTGGCAGTCTGCCTCGGCTGTGAAACTGCTGTCTTCAGCCAAAGACTCAGAACTTGCCAAATCTGCTGCGCTGTCAGGGGCCTTAAAATGTACCATGGGCCCCCCAGGCAGAGAAAAGTACCATGCCCCCCCCCCCATGCATAGAAATGAGGGGTTGTTTTCTGTCTCATTTACAGCTTGACCGAGATCAGATGAGACGAGACGGTATAGCGGGGCCAGGGACGCATTGTCAACACTTGGACTAGAGAGAGAGAGAGAGAGAGAGAGAGAGAGAGAGAGACAGCACAACGATAACATTTCTGGAGAAATAAATGGGGGGGGGGGGGGGGGGGGGGGCGGAGAAAGGGTGAGAGACATAGAAATACAGAGACAGAGAGAGAGAGAGAGTGTGTAGATTCACAATGAAGTTGGCAGACGATAAGGTGTTCAATGACCCCCTCAGTGCCCCCCCCCCATTTATTTCTCCAGAAATGTTATCGTTGTGCTGCTACTGATTGTCCATCTGATTGGACATTGAAAAGCAGTGACAAAGACTTGACTTTCACATTCCACCTGTCTCATAGCCAGTACAGAGAGACTCAAGAGGAGCTGGGCCCAGGAGTTCAACACTTTTAATCCCTATCTGATTGGATCAGATTTGGATTTTGGGTAGTTGAAAACCAAAAAACAGGATTAGGAAAAATGTACTATACAATTTATTTAAAAATACATTTCAATATAAATAAGATGGCAAAGTTTGTTAACTGAAATAATACAAACTTTTTTGCCTTCATGGCAAATACATTTTATTAAAAATGTGATGCTCATAAAAGTATCACAACAAAGATTGTCAATCACAAATGTAATGTAATGTAAATATCTTCAACAAAAAAAAATTCCATCATCTGTCAATCACCTTCAACAAACAGAAACCTCACTTAGAATCCAGCTCCTCAAAGCATGCCTGGATGATCAGCTGCCTTTGAATGAATGTGTTTTTGTTGTTACCCTAATAGTGGGAGTATTTTTATTTTATTTTTTTATGTCCTTTATGTATTACAATATAATTAGATATTATAGATGTCTCTGCAATGTGGCCTCTTGTCTTCCTTGTATTCTTTTTCATATCCACTAGACTAGATGGAGATCGGTAGGATTAAAGCACTGCTATTCAGGATCTAGTAGCCTAATCTTGAAAAGTCTGAATCTGGATCAGGATGATCCTATCCTGGATTGCTTTGAAATACCGCGACAAAATCTGGTCGAGTTGTCTGATCCTGGATCACAAAAAAATGGGATTTAAAAATCTGATCTGATCTGATAGGGATTAAAAGTGTTGGACTCCTGGGCCCTGGCCATCAGGATGCTTAATGGCTCAATGACTCTATGAATCACTAGTAACCGCCCATCTACATTCATTGCACCCACATCCACATGCACACACTCACTTTAAACAGTCACCTTTAACATTCACTTTAAAACACTTTTGACACTGACTACACCATATTTGATCTATTTATTACAAAAAGATTTGCACTACATCCATACCTCATTGTTGCATTATTAAAAAGTTAGCATTTTGTACCTCATCGTTTGCATTTTGTACTTTATGTTGTACTTTAGTTTGTATATTGTATATGTTGTATGTTGTAGTGTTTTGTACAGTGATTGAACTTTATTCTTTTTTTTACTGTATGAAGCACATTCTCGGGGGGCTCATACAAAACCAAGCATTTCACGGTAATGTACATGTGTTTGCATACCGTATATCATTGAAGATGGTAGAGTATACACCCACGCCTTTGCATGGATCCGTGGCGGTACACCTTCAAATGGTACATACCTCCCAGACCAGCCCTATAGTTCAAACCCTCGCTCTCTCTAGGAGACAGTAGCCTCTGGAGATACACGCAGTTCAGAGGTAAGAGCGCCAGGAGACAACAACACTGGAAGATACAGTACACAGATGAATAGAGGGAGATGAACAATGAAACATTTGGGGAAGAGAGAGATACAGAGACTGGAGGAGGGAGGGGGGGGGGGGGGGGTTAAGTGTTGAGGCCATTCAGCAGGAGGGTTGGAGAGGAGGGTAGCTTTGGAAAGAACTGGCGCCTTTCTTTCTTGCCACACACACACGCACGCACACACACACACACACACACCTACACACCTACACACACACACCTACACACACACACACGCATGCACGCACGCACGCACACGCACACACACACAAACACACACACACACACACACACACAGAGACACAGACACAGACACGGACACAGACACACACACACAAACACACACACACACACACACACACAGACAGACACACACAGACACACACACACAAACACACACACAGACACACACACAAACACACACACACACACACACACACACACACACAGACAAACACACACACACACACAGACAAACACACACAGACAAACACACAGACACACACACACACACATGAACACACAGAAATACTACAAAAACAAACTGCAAGTACAAGTGCGTCGGACTCGTCCCGGGTTGGTCTCTGGGAAAATAAAAGGACACCTCCCTCCCTATCAGCAGTGCTGTGGAAGAATGTCTCTGCTGGCGATACCTCACACTGAGCTGGCTCCACAAACACTGGAGGAGCTGCATGATGGTGAGGGAGGAGGAGAGAGGAGGTGTGTGTGTGTGTGTGTGTGTGTCTGTGTCTGTGTCTGTGTCTGTGTGTGTGTGTGTGTGTGTGTGTGTGTGTGTGTGTGTGTGTGTGTGTGTGTGTGTGTGTGTGTGTGTGTGTGTGCGTGTGTGTAGGGGGGGGCCTGACCGATACAGAATTGTTCAGGTCTGATACCGACGTCAATAATCGTGGGAAGAAAATCAATGATGGACTGCATTTATGCAGTTTTACAGAAGCAGCCGTTGTGATTGGAACATCAGAAAAAGAGGGCTTGAGATAGGTCAGTGGAGTACAGTAGCTCCTCTCCTCTCCCTGCTGGTGAAATGCAATTTACACTTCAGCTGTCAGTCTTGTCAGACTTGTCAGACTCCGAGCCCTCCAGGCGTTGCAGTTCATATATCGGTCGTGGTAAGACCTGCTTAGGTTTGTCAGAAGCTGACAAAATTAGCTTCTCCTCCATTATCGATTGGTTTGTTTTGCCATTGATTGCTCTTCAGGTACCACAGATTTGTAACGCCTCCTCTCGGTTGATTTGATTGGTTGACATCGGTGAGCTCCGTGGCTAAAGTTGAAACTTCTTTTCAAAAAGCGTTGCTTTAAAAATGCGAGGCGTGTAGTTTGGAGGGAATGTGCACCTGTTGAAAGAAAACCATTGAGAACAATAGAAAAAAGACACAGGCACATTCAAAAACATGTCCAATGTGATCACAGCCGTATTGATGGAGAAGGATGAACCAGTGTAATTTGGGAACTCCAGATATTTATACTGTTGCTTGAAATCGTCATCACAGACTCAAATAGAATCCAAAAACACTTGGACCTATTTAATGAATTCTTGCACACAGTCCAGTGTGAGCTTTGACATAATGAGAAAATCAACCATAAGTAATTATAGGTTGAATATATGCCAATAGTGTTATATCGGTAATGGGTCGATATCAGCCAATAACATCTGTGCACGGAGATATCGGTCAGGCCCTGGTGGTCACGCCTGGACCTGGGTCAACCTCTCAGGAGAAACAAACACTTTGTACATTCCACACACAACACACACACACACACACACACTCCACTGGGTCCCCGGTGTTTATTGGCCTGACCCCAGGCACGGTGCCCCAGTACCCTCAAAGGAGAAACCTCAATAAACATGCCCCCCACAGAGGATTACAGTGGACCCCTGCCTGTCTGCCTCTGCCTGATCAAAAACAACAGCCACAGGGTTGATTTGTTTAAATTGAATAAAGGGAGGGGGGGGGGGGGGGGGGGTGATTATACCTTCCCAGTGGGAGGTCAAATATCTCTCCTCATCCGTTATCTCATCTGTCATCTCTTCTCCCCTGGAAAGGTGGTCATAGTTACAAGTGGGGGACGCCTGTCTCACCCCCTACCAACCCAATTTATTTCCTTTCATACCCACTTTACCTCTCACCCTGATGGCAGGCCCTTCATTTGGGAACACTTAGCCCATGTCGACTTCTCATCGCCGATCAGGTCAGGAGAGTGGCTGGTGTTCACTATAAATGTGGCTCTGTTGTATTCTAGCCAGACGCCAGTGCCGTGGGGCGTGGAGCTGGGCAATAGAGCCAACCTATCAAACCACCAATGCTTAAGACAGTTCGTCATAGTTCTGTGCAGTATACTCCATTCAAAATGGTCTAAATGCTTTGCATGGATCCATTATGGTATAACTTTCAGAACCGAGATGTAACCAGAAGAAGTCAAACATTCATGTCTTATTGGAAGTGCCTGGTTGAACTCTACTGGGCTCCACGAGACAGTAGGCAGCGAACCATCCTCTCCAAAAGCGGCAGTCCAGCGCGTTGTGAGCTTGCATGTGAACATGCGGCGGTGCTGGAATCTCGCAGACAGAGAACTCAGACATGTTCATTAAATGGTCAAATGGTAAATGGCTGCATTTATATAGCAGCTTTTATCCAAAGCACTTTTGTTCCTCACATTTTTACCAATTCACTCACACATTCACACACCGACAGCGGAAGGTAACCATGCAAAGTGCCAACCTGGTCATCTGGAGCAATTAGGGGTTAAATGTCTTGCTCAAGGACACTTCATCATGCTGCCCGGTTCGAGCGGGAATCGAACCGGGAACCTCCCAAGCCACTGTCGCCCATTAGTTGACTTAGAAAAATTAAAGAGCTTCTTCTGCACGATTGCATGTCGAGAGACGCAGTTTTACAGAAGCAGCCGTTGTGATTGGAAGATCAGAAAAAGAGGGCTTGAGATAGGTCAGTGGAGTACAGTAGCTCCTCTCCTCTCCCTGCTGGTGAAATGCAATTTACACTTCAGCTGTCAGTCTTGCCCAGAAGGACTCACATTGCAATAACCACAAGCAGTAGAATAGGCGGCATTGTTTGCGTGCAGCGAGTGATTATATTATATACCATAGGAATGGAAGAGGACAAGACATTAGGATAAGCCAACGTTCATATTTCTCCATAGACCTGTTCGCTGTTTACGAACATACCGTGTTCAAGCCAATCGTTGTTGTTTATGTATTTACACAATGATATAAGCACCAGTAAATAAACAAGGACATAATAGGTAAAAGGTTAAAATAGGTCAATAATATATAAAGATAAAAATAGAACTTAAACACAAAAGAAACTAAAATATGAAGCAATTGTGTGTGTGCGTGTGCATGTGTGTGTGTGTTTAAGGGAAACCCTACTCCTGGCCACCTTTGGCCTACCTGGGTTGGGACGCAGCAGACCACCCAAGTCAGTGGTGAGAGGTGAGGAGGCTCATAACATCCGTCCCATGGTGGGCACGTTGTGTGTGTCCAATACTACACGTGTTAAGAGAGAGAATGTGTGTCACAAATATACACTTACTGTACAGAGGGCTACTAACTAGGTGGCCACATTGTGTGTGTGGGTGTGTGTGTGTGTGTGTGTGTGTGTGTGTGTGTGTGTGTGTGTGTGTGTGTGTGTGTGTGTGTGTGTGTGTGTGTCCAACACTCCTCATAGAGAGGAAGAGTGTGTTTGGGAGATTGAGACACAAATAAACTCTTACAAAGGGCCACTAGGTGGGCACGCAGTGTGTGTCCGATGCTCCACGTGTTGTGGCGGAAGTGTGTGTGTGTGTGTGTGTGTGTGTGTGTGTGTGTGTGTGTGTGTGTGTGTGTGTGTGTGTGTGTGTGTGTGTGTGTGTGTGTGAAGTGGTGTAAAGTAACAAAGTACTTTACATGTCCCCCTCAATGTTGAGAAAAGTACATTTGTCCCCCTCAAAAATACACAAATAAAGACATTTCCACCATTAATTGATGCAGAAAAGGCACAACTTGGTGCAGAAAAGTACACCAGAATGCAGGAAATGTGTTTGACGCTCAAAGTTTCCTGGGGGAAGGACCCTCTGACCCCTGCATAAAGTGTGTCCCAATCCCCCAATTTTTTTTTTTCATCCTACAGAACACAGAAATAATGGCATTTCAAAATGTTCAGTCGAACAAAAAAAAACACATTGTGGTAAGTGAATTAAGTAATTGTAGTAATGTACCGCTTCATATGGTGTTTTTTTTGGGCCATCGAAACAACTTTCGATATTTAAGTACATTTCAACCGGAGTCACTTTCAAGTAAGATATCTTTACTTTTACTCAGGCATGGCTTTCAACTTATTTATATGCTGTGTGTGTGTGTGTGTGTGTGTGTGTGTGTGCGTGCGTGCGTGCGTGCGTGCGTGCGTGCGTGCGTGCGTGCGTGCGTGTGTGTGTGTTGGACATAGAGACAGAAATACACATTGACAGGTACTACTAGGTGGGCATGCTGTGTGTGTCCAACACTCCACATGTTATAGAGACAAACGTGTGTTTGGGACATTGTTTGAGACTCAAATACACACTTCACCACCACTAGGTGGGCACGTGGTGTGTGTCCAGTAGTCCAGATGCTAGGCAGGAAGCGTGTGTGTGTGTGTGTGTGTGTGTGTGTGTGTGTGTGTGTGTGTGTGTGTGTGTGTGTGTGTGTGTGTGTGTGTGTGTGTGTGTGTGTGTGTGTGTGTGTGTGTGTCTCTAGGATATATTGAGACACAAATATACACTTCAGATGGCCACTAGGTGGTCTGGTTGAGTGTCCAACAGGAACACAGACCGCTAGAAATTATCTTGGAACCGACATGGGATTGCAATGGTGGGGTTGGTATGAGACACAGAAATAAACCAGACAGGAAGGCCACTTCCTGATGGTAATCTCCACCAGTGTACAGTACATACTGTACAATGTTGTCATGTGAATGAGAGGACTATTGTGGACACTGCGTGAACCTTGAGAGGTCGGAATGTTTGGCACAATTTCCTCTGGAATGACCAATAACGCGCGGGCATTCCGGGGTCTCGTGCCAATGTTTATTTCCGCGAGGGATATTGTCTAAAATCTCCACGGTAACCGTCTGAAAGCTGCGCCGAGCACCGAAACTGAACTGAATGCTCGCGCGGAACGGGAGTGGAGGTGTCCTATTCTCGCCCCACAGTTCAACTCGGGAGAGAAGAGTGCTCTCTGGGAGAGAGAAGAGTGAGAGAAGAGTGCTCTCTGGGAGAGAGAAGAGTGAGAGAAGAGTGCTCTCTGGGAGAGAGAAGAGTGAGAGAAGAGTGCTCTCTGGGAGAGAGAAGAGTGAGAGAAGAGTGCTCTCTGGGAGAGAGAAGAGTGAGAGAAGAGTTCTCTCTGGGAGAGAGAAGAGTGAGAGAAGAGTGCTCTCTGGGAGAGAGAAGAGTGCTCTCTGGGAGAGAAAAGAGTGAGAGAAGAGTGCTCTCTGGGAGAGAGAAGAGTGCTCTCTGGGAGAGAGAAGAGTGCTTTCTGGGAGAGAGGAGAGTGCTCTCTGGGGGAGATGAGAGTGCTCTCTGGGGGAGAGGAGAGTGCTCTCTGGGGAGAGAAGAGTGCTCTCTGGGGGAGAGGAGAGTGCTCTCTGGGGGAGAGAAGAGTGCTCTCTGGGAGAGAGGAGAGTGCTCTCTGGGGGAGAGGAGAGTGCTCTCTGGGGGAGAGGAGAGTGCTCTCTGGGGGAGAGAAGAGTGCTCTCTGGGGGAGAAGAGTGCTCTCAGGGGGAGAGGAGAGTGCTCTCTGGGGGAGAAGAGTGCTCTCTGGGGGAGAGGAGAGTGCTCTCTGGGGGAGAGAAGAGTGCTCTCTGGGGAGAGGAGAGTGCTCTCTGGGAGAGAGGAGAGTGTTCTCTGGGAGAGAGAATAGTGCTCTCTGGGAGAGAGAAGAGTGCTCTCTGGGGGAGAGAAGAGTGCTCTCTGGGGGAGAGAAGAGTGCTCTCTGGGGAGAGGAGAGTGCTCTCTGGGAGAGAGGAGAGTGCTCTCTGGGAGAGAGAAGAGTGCTCTCTGGGGGAGAGAAGAGTGCTCTCTGGGGGAGAGAAGAGTGCTCTCTGGGAGAGAGAAGAGTGCTCTCTGGGGGAGAGAAGAGTGCTCTCTGGGGGAGAGGAGAGTGCTCTCTGGGAGACCGGGGCTACGCTCCCCCAAGATGAGGCTGAGTCATCTTCTTCCCACACCTTCCCACAGGACTCAAGGTGTGCCACAAATGCATGGAATGTCCAAACAAACACTTCCCCGTAGGTTCACTTGAATTTATGTGTCCCAGAGCCTGACCTAATAGACCTCTCTAGAGAGAGGAAAAAGAGAGGGGGGGGGGGGGGCTGTGTTTTGATGCTGTGAAGCAGAGAAGATGAGGAGGAGGAGGAGGAGGAGGAGGAGGAGGAGGAGGAGGAGGAGGAGGAGGAGGAGGAGGAGGAGGGGTTCAGCGTACGGACAGGGGTAACTCTCAGGTGAAGATGATGCCGTTGTCCCGGTGGCTGCGGGGGATTCCCCTGTAGAATTAGAATGGATAGAATGGCCATTCCCACGCATATCTACATTCTTAAATGGCTGCATTTTTATATAACAGCTTTTATCCAAAGCACTTTACAATTTGTTCCTCACATTTGACCCATTCACTCACACATTCACACACCGACGGCAGAGGCAACCATGCAAGGTGCCAACCTGCTCATCGGGAGCAATTAGGGGTTAAGCGTCTTGCTCAAGGACACTTCGACACGCTGTCTGGGAGGAGCGGGAATCGAACCAGGAACCTCCAGATTACCAGACGACTGCCCTTCCTCCCCGAGCCACTGTCACCGCCTTTTAAAATGGTAATTTCGCTGGTACACCTTCAAACAGTCACCACAGAATGTTTGACAATGTTGTCATGGGAACTCCCCATGCAGAGCTGTCTCTGCGCCTGTAGGTCACGGCCTGCTGAAACAGCTCTGCCCAAGAGAGACGGTGTTAGCGTTGAATTGGGTGTACACAGAGTATCACAAATAACACAACTTGTCTGAACAGCCATGCAGCGACGTAGCTATCAGAAAGGTTAAACGGTGGGCGGCTAGGTGGTGTAGTGGGCAAGGCGCTCGCCACCAATGCAGGAGACGCTGGGTTCGAGCCCAGCTCTCGGCATTGCTATCAGCTTGGCTGGTCGTTCATACTAACACAATTGGCAGTGTTAGGGGTGGGAAAGCTGGTGGGCTGCTGGGAAAGCGCGGATAGGATCTAAGGGGGGTAGTGTGATCCTTCCACACGTTACACCCTCTCAGTGAGAGTCCACGATGCCAGGTGAAAAGAAGCGGTTGATTGGCTACACGTGTGTCGGAGGAAGCACGTGATAGCCTCCACTCTCCCAGACCGACTGTGGGGGGTAGGTGCGCAGCGACCAGGAAGGGGATTGGGAATTGGCATAACGACTAACATTGGGATGGGAGAAAAACAGAAGAAAAAGGAGGGGGGAAAAGATTTAAAAAATAAAATAAAAAAATAAAGGTTAAACGGACTATCTATTCTGTGTCAGGAAACCATACCTTTCCATGGATGCGTGAATAACAAGGCTAAACAGACACCGTGAAATTAAATCATTTCAATGTTTTCAACTCGTTTTTGCAAGATTATGTATGAAAGAGACCAAAAAAAATATGGGGGACGACAACAATAATATAATATTATTTATTGAATATGTTAAGGGTGATGATACAAGTATAGGAAACACCGGTTAGTTCACCTCCTCTTTGGGCTGAGGTATTCGCCAGCTTGGTACGCAAATGGAACGTTGTCCAACTCTCTGCATAATGGAGAATGTCGGAAAACCAATGTGTTACAAAGAGACAAAGGCATCGTCATCCCAGTGGTGTGTGGTGTGTTGAGTCTCACAAACACCCCCCCCCCCCCCCCCCACACACACACACACACACACACAAAACAACGATAATTTATTACACAGGGCCCTCCTCCCTTCCTTCATTCCTTCGGTTAGGTTCCAAGGAAATTACCGTTGTACACTTGGAAAGGCCCTCCCCCCACCACCCCGTCTCCGTCACTCTCGTCCTCCCACGTGGAGGGGAGTTCTCTCTAGTCTTCTTGCGAGAGGAACCCCCGGCCCGGAGGTCAGGGAAGCCGAGGAATGGAGGGATGCGAAGGAGGAGGATGAGGAGGATGAGGAAGAGGAGTGAGGGGGGGGGGGGAGTGAGGGGGAAGAGTGAGGAGGAGAGAGTGAGTCAGAGCCCGAGAATGTCCACCTCACTGGAAACCGGAGACGGCTTGATCTCTGAAGAGAGAGGTTGCTTACTCTGAACACGGATACGCACGCCGCCGTGCCGTTATTAATGCGAGATGCGCACGTATGACGCATAGCGCTTGGCGGGTGTACTGTAAACTGCTTGTGCTGAGAGAGTAAATACTGACGTCATCCAGGGGAAAGACTGTAGTTGTAACGTGAACACACACATTGTTCACACTTATCATGTTTTATAGTATAATAAAACGAAAATATGATTATACTGTGTGTGTGTGTGTGTGTGTGTGTGTGTGTGTGTGTGTGTGTGTGTGTGTGTGTGTGTGTGTGTGTGTGTGTGTGTGTGTGTGTGTGTGTGTGTGTGTATAGGTGCAGCTCATACATTTGAATATTGTGGACAAGTTTATTTATTTCAGTAATTCTATTCAAAAAGCTAAACTCTTATAGATTATAGATTCATTACACACAAAGTGAAATATCTCAAGCCTTTATTTGTTTTAATTTTGATGATCATGGCTTACAGCTCATGAAAACCCAAAATTCAGTATCTCACAAAATTTGAATATTGTGAATAGGTTCAATATTGTAGTCTCACGGTGTCACACTCTAATCAGATAATTAACTGAAAACACCTGCAAAGGTTTCCTGAGCCTTTCAATTGTCTTTCAGTCTGGTTTAGTGGGCTACACAATCATGGGAAGACTGCTGACTTGACAGTTGTCCAGAAGACAGTCATTGACACCCTCCACAAGGACAGTAAGCCACAAAAGGTCATTGCTGAAGAAGCTGGCTGTTCACAGAGTGCTGTATCCAAGCATATCCATAGAAAGTTGAGTGGAAGGAAAAGGCGCACAAGCAACAGGGACAACCGCAGCCTTGAGAGGATTGTCAAGCAAAACCCATTCAAGAATTTCTGGGAGCTTCACAAGGAGTGGACAGAGACTGGAGTCAGAGCATCAAGAGCCACCACACACAGACGTGTCCAGGACATGGGCTACAACTGTCACATTCCTCGTGTCAAGCCACTCCTGAACCATGCAGAGACAACGTCAGAAGCGTCTTACCTGGGCTAAGGAGTGAAAAAAATGAACTGTTGCTCAAAGTCCTCGTTTCAGGTGAAAGTACATTTTGCATTTCATTTGGAAATCAAGGTCTGGAGGAAGAGTGGAGAGGCACATCATCCAAGTTGCTTGAAGTCCAGTGTGAAGTTTCCACAGTCAGTGATGATTTTGGGTGCCATGTCATCTGATGGTGTTGGCCCACTGTGTTTTCTCAAGTCCAGAGTCAACGCAGCCGTCTACCAGGAGGCTTTAGAGCACTTCATGCTTCCTTCTGCTGACAAGCTTTATGGAGATGTTGATTTCATTTTCCAGCAAGACTTGGCACCTGCCCACACTGCCAAAAGTACCAATAACTGGTTTAATGACCATGGTATTACTGTGCTTGATTGGTCAGCAAACTCGTCTGACCTGAACCAAGTCAAGAGGAAGATGAGAGACACCAGACCCAACATTGCGGATGAGCTGAAGGCCACTATCAAAGCAACCTGGGGTTCCATAACACCTCAGCAGTGCCACAGGCTAATCGCCTCCATGCCACGCCGCATTGATGCAGTAATTCATGCAAAAGGAGCTCCAACTAAGTACTGAGTGATCATACATGAACACACTTTTCAGAAGGCAGACATTTCTATATTAAAAATATATTTCTTTATTGGTCTTGTGTAATATTAAAATTGTCTGAGATACAGAATTTTGGGTTTTCATTAGCTGTAAGCCATACTTTTCTAAATGATAACAAATAAAGGCTTGAAATATTTCACTTTGTGTGTAATGATTCTATAATATATGAGTTTCACTTTTTGAATTGAATTACTGAAATAAATGGACTTTTCCACGATATTCAAATTTATTGAGCTGCACCTGTATATATATTATGTATATATCTCTTTCTTTATTATATATTCTGCACATAAACCAACTTAAATCCAAACCGTGAACCTGTTGTAAAATGTGTTCTAGTTGCATATGGAAGGCTGTCTGATGTCTATTAACTTTTAAACCACAGCACCTTGGCCCTATTCCTTCTGACGGCGCGCATGAGGCCCACAGGCCTGGCCCGTGAAGAAGGGGGGAAAAAATAAAAAGCTGTTGAATCCTTTTCAATTCTGCATTCGTTCCATCGCTGAGGTGTTTCCAGCGTCTGTCTGTTCCCCCCGCTGCCCTGTCCAGAATGCCGAGCAGAAGGCTGGAAAACACAGAGCGTCCTGAAGGAAGAGAACACCCTCAGAGCACAGAGTTACACCCACACTTTCCAAAGAATGCTATGGAGGAGGGGAGGAGGGGGCATACTTTAGTACAGACTTACTGCCATTACGAGGGATTTCCCAAAAACAGCCATGTAGAGTTAGACGTATGGGAGGAGCTCTTATGGAAAAATGAGGTGGTGGTGGTGGGGGGGGGGGCTGCTTTATTGTTGAAAGAGAAAATACAAGCATGAAACCGCAGAGAGCCACGGCACTACCTGCGTCCGACAGAATGTCCGTGACTGAGTGAGTGACTGGGTGACTGAGTGACCACAATTTGCCCTGCATGGCCCCATTTGCGAGCGTCGTGGGAAAAAAGGAGTCAGGGCCATGAGGTTTACCATAAACCTTAATGAAGGGCTTTCCCAGAAACAGCTCTCTCTCTCTCTCGCTCTCGCTCTCTCGCTCTCGCTCTCTCTCTCTCTCTCTCTCTCTCTCTTTCTCTCTGTCTCTCTCTCTCTCTCTCTCTCTCTCCTCCCCTCGGGTATGAAACAAGGGGTCAGACTAAACCTGGGGTGCTAGTTCCACCTTTTAGAGGTGGGCTGGTCTCTTCCATGATAGAATAGCCTCACAGGGTTAACTATAGACTACAGGGTTAACTATAGACTACAGGGACTTAGTAGAATCTACCTATCTCAAGCCTGAAGTTTCTTACACAATAAAGATCACTTTGAGTGCTAATGAAATAGAGTAACAGAGGTTTGAACACACTGAAGTAAAAGTTTTGTGTACTTATATTTATTTTTACTGGTTGCCGCAGAGGTAGGAGCTGGAAAACATAATGGTTCCATAGCCTGAAGTATTATGTAGTACAGGTCCAAAGTTGATAAAAAATCCCACAGAAAATGACTGGTGCACAAAGGTAGTGCCACATAACAGTGCTAGATGTAGCAGTACTGTCTATCTGTATGTCATGTACAGTATGTCATATATGTTATGATGAATTGAAAATGGGGGACCCTGATGTAAACAAGAAGAAAGTCTTTCTCTGGTCTGCATCCCCTTAACAATTGTGTGTATTGAGCCGTACTGTATTGTACCCATTCTGCAATCTGTTAATAACATTTTCAATCAATCAATCAATCAATCAATCAATCAATCAATCAATCAATCAATCAATCAATCAATCAATACATACAATTGTTAAGAGGATGCAGACCAGAGAAAGACTTTCGTCTTGTTTACATCAGGGTCCCCCATTTTCAATTCATCATAACATATGACATACACGACATACAGTACTGCTACATCTATACATTTATGACATTAGCGTCAGTCACTGTCAGACAGTGTTACTGCCTAGCTTAGCACAAACGAATGGAAGCGGATACGGACCAGCTAGCCTAGCCGTTGGCCAAAAACACCTGCCCCAGAGTTTTAAGCTAGGCTAGTGGTCAGTATCTGGTTCCTTTCATTTGTGCTAAGCTTAGGCTAGCTTGCAGCCGGATAGGCTTTCTACTGAATGCAAAGAGAGGAAATTGGTGTCTATTTTGTTGTCTGAAGACGGTAAGTGCATTTCCCATAATGTTGGCATGTCTCAATGAAATGACAATGAAAACCCAAAGCAAAAGACTTTGATTAAATATATACTGACACCTGTTTTAAAATCCATTTCAAACAAATGCAGATGATTTGACTCATCTCATGCACACCTTCAGTTTCTCAAAGACAGGTGCGTAGGAGGAGACGCCCACAGGCAAGAGACGAGATAACTCCCGCACACTGTCTTCTCACTCTCAATAAACATTATTTATTGAATAAACAACGTTTTGGTCCTTAGATCTTCACTGGGTTCAAATGAGTCATTATGGAAGATAAGAGTTTTTGGATGAACTTTAGTTACATTAGTGAATGTTTCAACACATCCGTGTCTTCTTCAGAGTGATACATGGGAAACGTTAAGGATTCTTTTGCACCCTATTGAGTATTTTTCTAAAGATGATCTGTGTCTCCAGTACCTCCCTTTTTGATGTCTATACTAGCGCCGGTCCTCATCTGAACAGGTTTAGCGCCTGAACACTCTGAATTTGAATTATTCATGTTATGTTTGTTTGCTTGATAGCTCACGGCCCCCTGATTGACCTTTTCCTGGAGGAGGTGTTGGTGATATCTGTCTGGAATGTTCTTTGTTTCCTCATCTTAATCTGATGAAGGTCTAAGGACGTTGTTTATTCAGTAAAGTTCATTGCAAAGTAAAAGGACAGTGTGCGAGAGTTCTCTCCTCAGAATGAATTCCAAGGCCTGGTGATGATCAACGGTGATGATCAATGAACTTAAAGTGAGCCAATGTGACTTTTAAATGTATTTGAATTTTCTTTATGAATTAATCACGTTGTGGAGCACAGAGAAGATTGAGACCACCAGCGCTTCAGCACGGCACTCACCCTCGCTGCTCTAACCTCCGGTGAGAAGCAACGCGCTTAGTGTCGTGTCTCACCAGACCATTTGAGGCCAGAGCAGTGAAGGCGAGTGTCGTAGAGTGGTCTGAAGTAATAACGTATGGATGCGGAAGTGCCCCGTCCACACATTTTTTGCACATAACTGCCCAATTGCACAGCCCTGCTAATATAACCCATCCCACTGTATTGTTATTTTTATTCTAATTAGTGTATACTTGACCACATCTTACAGCCCTGGCCTATTTATTATTTGTATTTGTACTTATAATTATACTATATTCTATTGTGCTTCTATTTAATTTAGTTTATATCCCATTTTATTTTAATCCACCTTTTTATTTTATCATCTGTCCATTTTGTCTGTCCGTTAATGTTGCACCGAAAACGACCTAACCTAATTGTATGTGAAAAGTACTTGGTAATAAAGACCTTTCTGATTCTGATTCTGATGTTAAAACGTAAACTATTACAAATGCCACTTCAAGAACCGAAAGAGTCAGAACAACAGGCAGAATATGCAGAATTATATCGGAATATCAGAATTACAAGCTCATGATGACTGTTTTTCACCATTGTGTAGTTTTTGTGTGTTTTGAAATGTGAATTAGTCATCAGCATATTAGATTAGATTAGATTAGATTCAAATGTATTATCGTCACAGTACAATGAAAATAAGTTTGGCATCCTAACAGAGTGCACATGTAGCAGTAGTGCAATAGTAATATACAATGTACAGGTGATTAAACTGAGTATAGTGCTAATCGGATGCATGTACAGAGTTGTAATACCAATATGTACAGTGATACAGGTATGGTCGTAGTCATACTGGCCAGCAGCATAACTAGTAAGAGCAGTTAAAGGTGACATGCATTATAAATGTCATTTTTCAGTCTCTAGCATTGTATTATAGTAATAGGAGTTAGTATCAATGTGTTTTAGTGTCTAAATACCATATTGGCGGATTGCTCTGATTCAGCTCAGATCATTTCCTGCTCCAGTAAATTAGGCCATCCTGATTTGAAGGCCTGCGTGACGTTACTCAGGCTCTGGGTAGCAGACAGTGATGTGATTGGCTCTGTGGTTGTAGCTAATGCCCGCCCACAATCTACCTAGACTGACTGTACACAGCGAGTGTAAACCACTTCCTCATACTCTGCATGGCGCATGCACTCTGGAGGGAGAGAGAGAGAGAGAGATAGAGCATTCGGGAGCACTTGAGGGGGGGGGGACCTGCCGCGCGGCACACACCTCTGAACGGGAGAGTGAGGGAGGGACAAAAAGGAAGAGAGAGGGAGGAAGGGAGGCCCCCCCCCCACAATCTGCCGCGTAGCACAACCGAGAGGGAGAGGGAGAGAGAGAGGGAGAGGAGGAGAGAGGGAGGAAGGGAGAGAGGGGGCCTTATCAATAACGGCCTGTCTTTTTTTTTCTTCTCTCTCTCTCTCTCTCTCTCTCTCTCTCTCTCTCTCTCTCTCTCTTCCTCTCTTCCTCTCTCTCTCTCTCTCTCTCTCTCTCTCTCTCTCTCTCTCTCTCTCTCTGTCTACCAGTCGCAGACTGTGTGGACTGACTGTCACTCAAAGTGCTTATGGGCGGAGCCAGGCCATAACAGCCTGAAATCTTGAAGCTGAAAAATGATGGTTTTGAGTACTTGATTAGAAATATAAAACAATGCATTTTTTTTGAAAAAAACCTTACAGATGTCTTCAATAGACTCACAGGAATTGTGTAAAGTTGCCCAAATAGTGCTAGGAATAGCAACGCATGTCCCCTTTAAGGGATATGTACAGATATATAGTATCTACAGATATGTAAAAATGATTATATGCAGGTATGTACAGACAGACGTGGATAAATATAAATATATAAATATAATATATAATCACAGATTTTTATTAATCCCATCCCATCATATGAAGGGCTGCATTCCTGTAGCACTTTTATAGCATTACTCAAAGTGCTTCACAATGGAATGACTGCCTACAATTCCAGCATGGGTGGTTCTAGTGGGAATCGAACCCCTAACCCTGGCAGTGTTAGTGCCGTGCTCAGATGGCTCAAGCAATCTACCCATTGAGCTACACAGGATCGTATCAAATGTATTCTCATTGGTCCTCAACGATGGTGTACAGGCTGACGTCAATGTCACTCAAATCGGGACCCTCCCAAAGGACGGGATTCTGAAACGCAAGTCCCACAGACTCTGGAGACTCATTATAATGTGCAGAATCCACGTAGACCACCATGTGTAGACCACCAAGTGTAGACGACCACGTAGACCTAACTCGGATCCCAACCTAGCGTCCCTCAGTCGGGAATCGTCCTCCTCCATCTTGGTCCTATATTGTAGCCTACACCAGTGGACGCAAAGTAATGTGACTTAGATTTACACCATTGGTCTCTTGACTGATTTGAAAATGAATAATCCACTCCTTGGCTGACTGAGCAAGTTTGAGCCAAATCAGATAAGAATGAATAATAATAATAATAATAATAATAATAATAATAATAATAATAATAATAATAATAATAATAATAATAATAATAATAATAATAATAATAATAATAATAATAATAATAATGCAGGACCTGTTCAGAGGTCTTTAATTGGCATGCAATTATCCTCAATGTTTAGCGGTTAGCACACACGGTTAGCACACACACACACACCGGAACACACACGCATGCATTGTCTTTGTAGGATCGCCGATGCGATTCCTCTCTTCGATTAACCCATCCTGTCGCAGTTACTGAGATAAATACTGACACAGAGAGAAAGACACACACTCACACTCTCACACACACACACACACACACACACACACACACACACACACACACACACACACACACACACACACACACACACACACACACGCACACACACACACCACATAAGGGTACACCTAGGGCAGACTACAAAGTATCACAATGGTGGAACACATGAGACAAGTCAAGTCAAGTGTTCCTCTATTAATCCCCTTGGGGAAATGCAGGTGTCATCATAGCAGCAGCGTGGGGAAAAGAATAATAATAGAAGTAATAATAATCATAGAATAGGACATAATAATAATAGAGAGGCCGCTTCCTTCCTACTTTCTCCTGCTGGAAACACAAACACACACACACACACACACACACACACGCACACGCACACACATGCACACACACGCACACATAGTACAGACTAATGTCCTAGGCACTCAGCCAGGTAACCTGGCAGCCAGTCATCCAGCAGGCCAGTCAATAAGTTAGTAATTCAGTCAGTTAATCAATTAGTCACCCACGGCTCATCCAGCTATCGAGCCAGCATCAATCAGACAGCCAGCCAGCCAACAAGCCAATTACTGCCCTCCCAGACAGCTTAGCATCACTTAGCATCCCATCCGTTCAATCCAGCCAGCCAGTCAGCCAACCAACCAGCCAGACGGCCAAGTCATCTCTCCAGCCAGCCAGACAGCCGAGTCATCTCTCAGACCGGCCAGCTCGTCTGAGTTCAATCCCCGACAGCCTGCTTCTGATTCCTGCTCAGTGATAGCAGGCTGCCAGCAGCCAGGCCAGTCCAGCAGCTATGCCTTTGATGCTCCCACATGTAACCCATGTGTGTCCAGGGGGACAAGGGCCACTCCCCACTCCCCCCTACCTGGGCACACGAGGCCATGGTAGCATGGAGGCCCCGCTCTCGTACCCCCGGGGCCTCCAATGCGAAAACAACGCCACCGACCGTGGCAAAACGAGACGAGAGTGTAATGGAAACGCCACACTTTCCAGACACTTCAGGGAATAGCAAGCATCCCTGCCTTGAGCCCCGTCCAAAAAAAGACAGACTTCCAACAACCGTCCTTAGTTTAGTGCTTCCCTCCCTGCGCTGTCTGGCCGTCTGTCTGTCTGTCTGTCTGTCTGTCCGTCTGTCCGTCTGTCTGTCTGTCTGTCTGTCCGTCTGGCCGTCTGGCCGTCTGTCCGTCTGTCCGTCTGTCCGTCTGTCCGTCTGTCCGTCTGTCCGTCTGTCCGTCTGTCTGTCTGTCTGTCTGTCTGTCTGTCTGTCTGTCTGTCTGTCTGTCCGTCCGTCCGTCCGTCCGTCCGTCCGTCCGTCCGTCCGTCCGTCTGTCTGTGTGTGTGTCTGTCCGTCCGTCTGTCTGTGTGTGTGTCTGTCTGTCTACGTATATAACAGCGCCGTCTCCTCTTTCAGGAAATAACTGGGCAGGTTTTATAATGATTAGCATACATTAGAGATATTAGAGCCTGGAGTCAGCGGATTTCTTTCGGAGATAAAAAAAAATAATGGGAAAGAGAGAAAGACTGAAATGGAGGTAAAGAAGAAAATAACCAGCAGAGCAGGAGGAAGGAAGCAGGAGGAAGGAAGCAGGAGGAAGGAAGCAGGCCACAGACTCCGCTGTTGCTCCAGCGTTGTGTGTTTGACTAGCGTTCCAAAGCAGGGGTCCGCAGTGATGCAAGGCTTGCATGTAATTTCATACTTTGCTTTGCGAATGTAGACATTCCACAGTCTGACCCAGAAAGAAGGAGCAGAAGAAGTGTTCTGAGTGTTCAGAGCTCATCAATCTGCAGGAACGCAAATAATGTTTGAATATTTGATCTACCGTATACAGATAATTTATTACACTTTTAATTACCATGCTAATAACATTTTGTGATGAATGCTTTTGTTACATGTCATAATGAAAATTATTTGCAGCCTCTCTCAGTTCCTCTTGTAATAAATCAAGCGAATTAGCCTGAAAGGAAAAGAAAAATATTAATCTGGGCATCATTATCTGATACGGACAGACCAAGGTGTACAGTTTAAGGTCCTTTTCCTAACATATAAAGCTCTTAATGAGCAAGGCCCAAAATACATAACAAATTCCCTAGTTAGTTATCTGCCCTCAAGAACGCTACGGTCATCCACTACAGGTTTACTAGACACGCCCAGAAACCAAAAAAGGATAGGAAGTATGGCATTTGCCAACTATGCCCCAAAACTATGGAACACACTACCAACACACATCAGAAACGCCAGCTCTATACACATTTTTAAAGGAAAATTAAAAACGTACCTATACAGTCTAGCTTACAAATAGTTATGGCTTGGAAAAACCTGATGGATCCATGAGGCTCGGATAAGCCTTGTGGACCCAACTTTTTAGATGAAGGAACGGGTACTTACGCACACAAGACGCGGCCACTGATGGGTCCATGGGACTTGGTAAAGCACTATGGACCCAAACTCTGGCCACTGACCACATGAGGGAACGGGTACATACGCACACAATACACGGCCACTGATGGATCCATGGGACTTGGTAAAGCACTATGGACCCAACTATGACCACTGATAAAAACGTAACTACACTAGCGTTATAAGAGCTAAACATTGCTACCTACCATACAAGTGCATTGGTTTAGTGCACTTCCGGTTGCTACTGAGCGGAAATGTTTGTGCGGACCTGTTCTCCCAAACTGGTAAGCAAATGACTGTTTTTACGTTATTTTCATTTTTACGTTACTATTATTATTATTATTATTTTTTTTTTTTAAACATTGATCTTAACTGATCACTGTGACTTTATTGCTTTTATCGTTATATATGCCTATAATTGTGTACAGCACTTTGAGCTACATGACATGTATGAAAGGTGCTTTATAAATACTTACTTACTTACTTACTTACTTACAGTATATTTATATATTTCTGTGTTACGCAACCAATCACTTTTTTCAATCATTTTGTTGTAATAATTGAAAAAGCAGAAAGCCTGAGGGCCAATACACCAACAATTTCAGACACCCCTACAGGACAATAATACCATATCACCCTTGCAGACGTGCTTCTCATAAAAGTAGTACACCAGAATGCAGGACATGAAGAGTTTGATGCTCAAGATATCTAGGGAGAGGACCACCAGACCCCCCACTTAAAGTGCCCCCCCCCCCCCCCCCCCCCCCCCCCCCATGTTGAAACCAAAACTATGCGCTCTAATGTGATCTCACGCCAAGTAACCGTATTGGAAAATGTAATTATTATACCAACGTAAAATATGGGTTTGTGTGACCGGTGACCTTCCACTTCCTCTGCATTTGTCATGCAAAGGCCCCACATCTGTCAAAGCATCAGTGACATATAACGGAACGTAGACCAAATGCGTCCACATTTTTATAGGATTCTAACACATTTTCATAACAATAGCGAATATTACCGTTTTCATTGAGGTTTCTTACAAATTAACGATGCTTTATGTTGTCCTTTATATGCCGATTATCATTAAAATCTTAAATTGTACCATATGTCCCCCTTTAGACAACATATGTAACGCTACCAGCGCACTTTTGTTAAGATAATTAGTTTACCATTCGCGGTCGCTATACCGAGGCCGCAGTAATAGTTCTATATCGTACTAGCTTCCGCTCAGCGTCATCTGCACATATCTCACTCCAGTGACGTGCACTGAATAAAAACGTCACAAATGCACCTTACATACCAGCATCCGTCTGGCCACACCCCCATCTGCTACCTACATAAGCAGGGGTGGGGCCACACACTCATCTCCTTCTCAAATTTCACCCCAAGAGAGTGCCTGTATACCAATCACTTGACGTGGGAAAGAAAGTATTAGCTGAAGAAAGGAACAAGGAGATACGTTGACGTTATATCTTTATTTTCTCTCTCACTATTCGAGAAAATACGGCGATAATGTCTTCGTCACTGGAGTGTCTGGAAGATGATGATCATTCTGACCTCCACTGGCTTTTTCGTATTAGGGGCTCGCGTCGCTGATATACTCCCCACCTGCAGTCCTCCTTGCTGCGGCTGGATAGGTATTGAACCTCCGGTTATACAGCTGGACTGTGGGAGGCACCGGCTGTTGTGAGAAACTGGTTGCTTCCGAGCTGGGTGAGTAATGTTTTGCTTGCGAGCGCCAGTTGTCTGCTAATGCTATGGGGGTTAGCTGACAATTTTAGGAAGGCCGGCCCCAGATTGGGGTCCTCTGCTCGGCTTCTTAGGCGGCGGACGGAGGATCCTGGTCTGACGCCCATGATGGTCAAACTAGTGGGCCGCGACCGAGACCTGGTTTGAACCCGGGATTCTCTGGACAAGCGGATGCTTCTCTGTCCCGTGCAGGCCCCATCTTTCACATGAATGTGAGAGTACACCCTAAAACACGAGGAAATGTGGGTATGGATCTTCTTTATCGGTAGTTCCATGCTCAAGTCGGCTGCAGCCCGTATGGGAATTGAGCCAACTCTGCTGTATGTCTGGTAAATCACAGTTGAAAACTGTGTTTGACATTTCTTTTTCTCTTCTCTCTTAGGATGAGGAGGGTTTCAGGCAGCGGCCTGTCTGAAGTGTGGCTTGTTATGTCGTTGTGTACAGTTCAGGTGATAGCTGCTTAGCTTGCATGCTAGTTTGTGGCCTACTGTTAGCCAGTCAGCTGTTAACTGCGGCGCTAGCTTGTTGTGTTCACTAGGCTAGGAAACGTTAGCTTGTTGCTATCAGTCGGGCGGCTGTTAGCTTAATGCTACACTGTTGAACATTACTATGAGTATAACATGCCTTAAACACTCTGACTACGACGTCATCTTTGACAGAGGACGTCAACATGGAGAACGGCGGCTGGGTGGCGTAGCGGACATTACCCTTGTCACCAACGCAGGAGATGCCGGGTTCGACTTCGGTGTCCCGTTAACCAGTGTTGCAGTCCTCTCGGCCTGTGCTCAGGGTGGAGGTAGGAGTCCTGACCGGACTTTAAACACTTCTTCTTTCCTTCCCTTCTAAATGTTTTGTAATAACAATGTTTCCAAAACGTGTGTTGCTGCAATACATTGAGGATACGACGCGTGTTGTGTGTGAATTGTCTTGTCACTGGTATAGCTTCTCTCTACATAGAAAATCTGTGTTGTTTTTTACATGTGTAAAAATGAACTGGTTAGTTGTGATGAGAACATGTGTGTTCATGTAACGTTTGTAACGTGGGTGAACTCACAACTAAGTGGGTTAATTAACCTGTGAAGCTATGCTTAGTGACATGTGATTGAGGAATGAATCCTTTTCTCAGCCTGTGATGACAATGAACAGCATGTTCACATATTAACAGGGGTACCTGTTCAACCTGGTCGTATCAAGGGTAAGGTAGGAGGGGTGACCCCCCCGGTTTCCCTAGGGCTTCCCCCCCTCCTCTCAGACATGTTTGTTTACAATATATTGTGTCACTGTGTTTGTGGGGATACGATGTAACCCTCAGCTTAAGCTGCTGGGGTTGTGCTTCCGCTTGAGAAAGATTATTTTCCTAGGGAAAAGGTTGTTTGGTCACTATCATGTGTGCTTAGCAAGGCCTGTGGCCAATACGTAATCAAGGACTTATGTCTCTCTCGTTATGAAAAACGGCGTTCCTCTGTAGTAAGAGTGTACTTTTGCCATTTTTTGTTGTGATGAAGGGTTGTGTGTGTCGTTGAGATCTACAACTGGGTTAGGTTTTGGCCCACAGAAGCACATGTGTAAGTCTGGTACCGGGGCTCTTAAAGGGGCCCTCTGTTCTGTGTTTTTTCCTTAGTAAAAATCAGATAGCAGGTTAGCACATGAGCTATGTGAAGCTGTTAAATGCTTCATGTAGCATGCTATGACTGGGTCATGGCTCTACTTTGTCATTACATCGTATCAGGGGTGAGGGGTCGTAAAGGGGTGAACTGGTAAACCTTTCCTCCCCTTTTCTGATTGGTCAGGGGTTAAAACCCCCTGTCCTTCAGGGTTCCTGTCACGTTGCTGTTTCGGCACATTACAGGGTAGGGGGGGGGGGGTTCCTGGTCCCACTATAAGGCAACTGGGATGGAGTTTTTCTCTTCCGAGCACCAGTTTACTAGGTTTGTCTCGACGAATTCTCGTTCATATCTGGGGGATGTTAACGGAATAGATCAAAGCATAGGTAGAGGGGTCTCACGCCCTTGGGGTGGGCCACTGAGCGCGGTACGAATAGGACCGTCTGGGTGGTGCCCTCTATAATGTTTTAGATCGACACGCGTACCTACCCCCTCTCCTGTAGTGGGGATGTCGGCGTGATTAGGGCACGGGACTGGTTCTGGTCACGCTGGTCCAGGTCAGTTAACCGGTTGTCCGCCGGGGACGCATATCTTCTGTTCTGGTACCCTGAGGGACTTGTGCTTTTTTCAGGGGGAAAAATGCCGGGTCGGCCCGGGTGTCACAGGGTTGGGTGTTTGGAGACACTGTTGTTTGGTACATGTTGTACCTTGTGCTGTCATGAAGGGGCTTGATTCTCCATTCATTTCGCCCCTCTCTTCTCCCGCTTACGCATGGCTGAGAGGGGGCTGTTGAGGTGGTCTTTATAGAACTCCTCTGGCATCCCTGTGTGCTTCCCGGTCCGCCGGGCCCGGTCCGAAGTTGTTTTCGTCGACCCGTAGGCCTGGGATAACCCCTTTTTGAAAACTGAAACACTTGTACTGCGTTATAGCCAGTGTATACCCGCAGGTGTGTTTTGGAGTTTTTACCTGAGGGGTTATAGGAACAACCACCGCATGTGGAACCAAGAGGGTGGTTGATTCCCTGGTGTGTTGGAGCGGAGTCAACTCCCGGGTTACCCGGTTGAGTGTGCCCCTGCACGTTCATGACGTCTGCCAATCGTGTCAGCCTTCTCTGCCTCGGCCCCTCTAGAGCATCAGGGTTTTTTGGTGGAGGCTTTGACATGGTGCTCAACAATGCCAGCATACGCCCCTTCTGCTGGGGTGCTGTTTTTAGTTGACCCCTTTGGCGCCTGTCTCATCCGCAGTGCTCCAGGCTCGGGTCAAGTGCCTGCTGCCTGGATTGAGGGATCGGCCTCTTCTGGAGGTCGTCTCCCCGGTGCGCTGCCTGCTCCCGCTGTAGTGTAGCCTCTTGAGTGCTTCGAGTTACAGCCATGCTGACTGCCTGAGTATGCCAGGGTCAGTGTGCTAGTGGGGGGAAGGGCCTGCTCTTGGATGGGCCCTGTCCGAATATGCTGGCGATGTGGGGGGCGGTGTCACTAGTGACTGCCTGGTGAGGTCTTGATGCTGTGGCGTCATTGGCCTCTCCGGGCCCCCTTTTTCCAGGGGGATCCAGTCCCTTCTGGGTCTGGGTCTTCCTTCGCGCTCCACTGCTACGGCCTTGCCACGGGGTTGAGTTTGCTCTTGACCCCGTGATTTTGTGGGCGGTAACGAGGTTTGTTCCTTCCGTTTGTTCCCTGGTGGCATGCGGGTTGTGCATGTGCCTAGTCGTGGGGTCAAGCCACGGTCTGCTCACCCTGTGCGTTGAGTTGCTCGAGTTCCTCTTCGCACGGTCGGATCCGTCTCCCTCCCGTCCTCCAATAGGGAGGGTATCCCTCCATTAGGGAGGGTCGGGGGGCTCGGTCCTCCCCGGTTCTGATGGTTGTGGGGGGCCTCAGTGGGGTACATTTGTCGAGCTTCAGCTCCCGCTCAGCTCCCGTTGTGCAGATGACGCTGAGCGGAAGCTAGTACGATATAGAACGATAGGTTATGAATATAACCGTAGTTCTATGAGTACTAGTGACGCTCAGCGTCTAGATGCAACTGCGGCCTTTGATCTTGCCTTGTGGTGAAATTTGAGAAGGAGATGAGTGTGTGGCCCCACCCTTGCTTATGTAGGTAGCAGATGGGGGTGTGGCCAGACGGATGCTGGTATGTAAGGTGCATTTGTGACGTTTTTATTCAGTGCACGTCACTGGAGTGAGATATGTGCAGAGGACGCTGAGCGTCACTAGTACTCATAGAACTACGGTTATATTCATAACCTATCGTTTACTGCTGTTCAGATCACGGCGAAGAATAGACACATCCCAGTGACCTGTGACCTGTGCTAAGGATCTTGGGAAATGTATTCAAAATAGTTTTCAACATTTTCACCTTTTAATTTTAAACCAATGCTGCCATCTACTGACAACAGAAAGTGTTGTCTATCGTCACTTCCGTATACAGCGTCGCCCGAAACCCATTCTAGAGATTCCCACTTTTTACTGCGTGGCCGTATTTGGTCCCATACAATAAGAGTGGCAGCGATTGGTCACTGTGACGTTACTGTACCATGACCAGGCATCTGTAAAAGATATACTGTACCATGACCAGGCATCCGGAAAGATATACTGTACCATGACCAGGCATCCGGAAAGATATACTGTACCATGACCAGGCATCTGTAAAAGATATACTGTACCATGACCAGGCATCCGGCAAGATATACTGTACCATGACCAGGCATCCGTAAAAGATATACTGTACCATGACCAGGCATCCGGAAAGATATACTGTACCATGACCAGGCATCCGTAAAAGATATACTGTACCATGACCAGGCATCCGGAAAGATATACTGTACCATGACCAGGCATCCGGAAAGATATACTGTACCATGACCAGGCATCCGTAAAAGATATACTGTACCATGACCAGGCATCCGGAAAGATATACTGTACCATGACCAGGCATCCGTAAAAGATATACTGTACCATGACCAGGCATCCGTAAAGATATACTGTACCATGACCAGGCATCCGGAAATATATACTGTACCATGACCAGGCATCCGTAAAAGATATACTGTACCATGACCAGGCATCCGGAAAGATATACTGTACCATGACCAGGCATCCGTAAAAGATATACTGTACCATGACCAGGCATCCGTAAAGATATACTGTACCATGACCAGGCATCCGGAAAGATATACTGTACCATGACCAGGCATCCGGAAAGATTGAATCTGTGTCAACGCTGACAGCTGTGCATCCAGCACACAACTGTGCCCCAAACACACAGGGAGTGTTTGTACACAGAACACAGGGCCCGCCTTCGCTGTGAGACCAACCAATCACGTCCAAGCGGCATTGAGACATGTGTTACACCACTCTTTAGGTCCTGCTTGAGACATGTTAAGTGTTACACCACCCTTTAGGTCCTGCTTGAGACATGTTAAGTGTTACACTACCCTTTAGGTCCTGCTTGAGACATGTTACGTGTTACACCACCCTTTAGGTCCTGCTTGAGACATGTTAAGTGTTACACCACCCTTTAGGTCCTGCTTGAGACATGTTAAGTGTTACACCACCCTTTAGGTCCTGCTTGAGACATGTTACGTGTTACACCACCCTTTAGGTCCTCCTTGAGGACCCTAAGCAAGACCTTAACCCCTTATGCCAGAGCGGTCCGGTACCAGACCGACAATAATGTCACGCCATAAATAGATAAATACAGTCCATATTAATTAATGTAGTGTTTTTTCTTTCAAATGTAGCCAAGAGTAAAGACCCTAACCATCAAAACAGCAGTCAAAGTGTATATTTTCTCAATCTGATCATTCATTACAAAAATGTAACTTTACTTACAGATTTCATTCACAGTCTTTGCTGCCCTGTTACAGGCACCTGGTGGTACTAAATCCAGATTAAAGTCTGCCATTGGAAAGGGGAGGTTTGGCCTGATCCATAGATGTATGA
The DNA here is from genome assembly GCF_963971535.1 of Notolepis coatsorum. Taxonomy (NCBI): domain Eukaryota; kingdom Metazoa; phylum Chordata; class Actinopteri; order Aulopiformes; family Paralepididae; genus Notolepis; species Notolepis coatsorum. The sequence goes on along the minus strand of NC_140167.1, from coordinate 67,031,078 downwards.
CTTGGCCATAATAAGGTCATTTATAGGCCTGATATTCTATATTCAATATTCATATGAGAGCCTGCAGAATAATGAAAGACCCTCACCACCCCAACAACAGCCTGTTCAAGCTGCTGCGGTCAGGCAAACGCCTGCGAACACCAGCAACTAGGACAGAGAGACTTCGGCTCAGCTTCTTCCCCCAGGCCATCAGAGCCTTGAACACTGAACTCTCCACACACAAGCACACATGAGCACACACACAACACACACACTGTACACGCTCACACACTAGCAGCCACTTTAACATGAGCACACACACACTCATGCTGTACACGCTCACACTTATGGTCACTTTACAAAAGGAAAGGTCACTTTAAGAATAGTATAGTATAACTTGAGATTGTATAATATAGCATTGTATAGCAGTGTACATAAAGACCCAGTGCCTCATCCGTAGCTAACAGTGTATTGCACTACCACAGGACCTAGCATGTCCTACCATGTTCTGTAAAAACTCATGTACATATACCGATATGCCCTACTTTGATTACTTGTATTATTGCACAATGTCGTTCTAGTGGATTCTTATTATATTATTATTATTGTATTATGCACAATCGCTGCGGGCAAGACCCCCCGCATTTCATTGTATACTTGTATGCCGTGACAATTAAAACTCTTGACTTGACTTGACATAATTGTCCAGATGGCAAAATGCAGTACTGTATACAAAAAACCCTGTAAATCATCTGCCCTTTATTAATTTGCTTAGATTTTTCCCATCTGGTCAATGTTAGCATGGTGTTATTCACCGTCAAAGATGAAAAAATAAATATAATAATAATTGATATTCTCCTTTGGTTCATTACTCAAGCATAGTAAGATACACACTATTCCTTTTTAAAGGTCCATAGATGTCCTTAAATACCAATAAGATGCAAATGCAGTGTTAGCGGGTGGGAAGCCTGTGTCTTGGTCGTTGTAAACTGCGACTCCTACTGGTCGGTCTCGGCCTGTTCAGCAGGGGATCTGGGGGAAATAGCATGAACCTCCGCACGCGTTACGTTCCCCCAGTGAAACTCCTCGCTGTCAGGTGAAAAGAAGCGGCTGGCGACTCCACATGTATCGGAGGAGACATGTGGTAGTTCTATACCCTCCCCAGTCCGACAGTGGGGCAATGCGCACAACGACCAGGAAGGGGATTGACATAACGACTAAATTGGGATGGGTGAAATATACAGAAAGCCCCCCAATTTTTTTTATATAATAATAACAACATGCAAATAACCTTGTAGAAGTGGAGCAATCTTCCATTTACTTGGGTATGTACATGTACTTTTAGGCACATTTTCAGAAAATATGGCTTAATAGGTTAAGAGTACTGGTACACTGAAATGTAACCTTCCATATAGTTCTGTTTTTAACTAGTATGGGGCAACAGTGGCTTAGGAGGTATAGCAGCCGTCTGGTAATCAGAAGGTTCCTGATTTAATTCTGGCTCCTCCCGGCATCGTGTCAAAGTATCCTTGAGCGAGACACTTAACCCCTAACTGCTCACGATGAGCAGGTTGGCACCTTGCATGGCCGCTGCACGCCACTGTCGGTGTGTGAATGTGTGAGTGAATGGGTGAGACATGAGTTGTAAAGGGTTGTGGATAAAAGTCTATATAAATGCAGTCCATTTACCATTTAGTCCACATAGGGCAGCGTTCAAACAGTCATGTTCACAGCGGTTTTGTAAATGTTAGGGTCACGGTAAAGAAAATATTCCGTTTATCAGCATCCCATATTTTCGGTGTTGTGCTTTGGGTGAAGAGACTTTGCAGAAGCAGTGAAAACGGGGTCAGGGAGTTCTTGACCTGCATCTAACTTATCTCAGAGCAGATGTAATCTAATCAGTTCAGTGTCTGGGCTGGATGTTGATGGATGTTGTACTCTTACGCCAGAGACACACGGGAGCTGTGAAGTGTCAATTTTGGCAATTTTCTACACCAGAAACGATTCACTTTTTGGAACTGATGGATACGTCACACTTACATAACAGGTACAGTAGCCTATGTAATTCCATTTACAACAATATCAGAATCAGAATCAGAAAGTAGTTTTCACATACAAGGAATTTGATTTGGTTGTTTTTGGTGCGACATTTGACGGACAGACAATTATGGTAGAATAAACTAATAAAAAGGTGTAATAAAATGGAAGATAAACTAAATTAACATAGCAGCACAATACAATATAATATAATATAATATAATATAATATAATATAATATAATATAATATAATATAATTATATATATTTTTTTTTAATCGGCCAGGGCAGTACAAATGTATGCTAATATTGCAATACACAAGTTGTACGGCAATTGCAATATCTCGCCAAAATAATCGCAAAATATGATATTTTTTCTGATATCGCTCAGCCCTACTTTCTGTTCATTCCAATGTTAAGGTGCAGCATCGATGGGGTGAAGAAGCATGCCACCCCCCTTGGTTTGACTGTTATGAAAGTGGATCGTATTTCGACCTCCCCTCTAAATCAGCCCCTCGTCCATCTGATAACACACAGAGAGCTGCTCAGAAGCTCTTAAAGCTTCTCATTCTTCACATTCCAGGCATTCTGAGAGGTGTGACCTCATTGGGTGAGTGAAGCTGGTAGGAAAATAGCCCCAGGCCTAGCTTTTGCTTCAACATGGAAACTTATGCTACCAAAGAATGCACAAGTGTGTGTAAACTTGAACCTGCATAGTAGATGCGTGTCGAGGAGTGAAGAAGATGTTTTTCTATGGCTGTGCATTCCAACTTGCAACTGTGGGCACACGTTTGTGCAGCCTATGTACGTGGGTACATGCACACACATACACACACACACACACACACACACACGCACACACACAATTGGTCATACACACACCGCATCATAGTGACATCCTGAAGTTGTCCAATTGTTGTTGCCATGGGCGATGCCTTCGGCTGCTAGCAACACTTTAAAATTAAATCTGAATATAAAATATGAGAAAAATAAACAGTATAACCAAAGGTGCAGATGAGGGTCTGCAGTGGCGTGCACAGATAGGGACAAAGGGGGGCTTGAGCCCCTGCCCTTTTACCGCAAGTGCCCATCCACATATATTTTTTTGTCAAATATGAACACTGGGGGCTAAGAATGGATTGCGCGGTGGGAATTGCACCCTTAACTGTGCTGGGTTTGCACGCGGATTCTGCTCCGTCTTTGCAAGCTATCCACTAAGGACATTGTGCAGACACGCCCATTATGTGTTGATCTGCTCCAGCTTGCGGGTCTGCAGTGCACCTGACAGCGCTGTTGGCAGAGAGAGAGAGCTCGGAGGACTTTCACTTGTTTAAACAAACTGTATAAACTCCATAATACTGTTGATTAAAGTTGGGACTCTGTCCCTTTCAAAGTGGAGCATGGTGCGGTTTGCTGTTGGTGTACTGTGAATGCAATCGAAATGTATACAGTAGTACCTAATCTAGGAAGCGCAGGGTTTTTGGAAGTGAGTGTGAATGAGTGTGTACTGTGTGTGCGAGCGTGTGAGCGTGTGTGTGTGTGTGTGTGTGTGTGTGTGTGTGTGCAAGCGAGCGACTGAGAGAGAGTGTGTGTGTGTGTGTGTGTGTGTGTGTGTGTGTGTGTGTGTGTGTGTGTGTGTGTGTGTGTGTGTGTGTGTGTGTGTGTGTGCGCGAGCAAGCGAGCATGAGAGAGTGTGTGTGTGTGTGCGAGCGGGATTTTCCCAAATTATCTGTCCAATAGAATGAACGACTTGGCGACTGCATGTCCTTTGTTTACAAATTAGGTTTGCTCAAAAAAGTAATGCCAGTCTCTCTCTCTCGCTCTCTCTCTCTCTCTCTCTCTAGTCAGACTTGCGCCGTGCTCATAATGACGATATCTCTCTCTCGCTCTCTCTCTCTCGCTCTCTCTGTATCCCATCGGTCATAATATATGTTAGAGCACACTTTGAGATCAGACCTGGGAACCACAGTAAGTTGAGTTCTGGAACAGAACAAGCTGTGGGCTACCCATCCCTAAACCCCTAAACCCCTAAATGAGTTGGTGACTCACTGGCACAC
>NC_140167.1:66884505-67022005 GCF_963971535.1 Notolepis coatsorum | reverse complement strand
GTACAGTTGACAGCTGCGTTGTGTTAACGTTGCAATGTACAGGGAAATAACGTTATGGCGTTGCGAGTGAATCTGGTCCGCGTCGCGATAATATACATGTATTCCATTTAATTTCGGCGTCTGAGCGGCAAAAAAGAAAATGCGCATTTGGAGGGCGTTACCGGGGCCAATCAGGGCAAAATGCGGAGGCGCTCTTGCACTCTTCGGCTGGGATTAATATAGACGCGTTCAGGATAGTTGCCTCCTGCCTCAGCATCTATCTCTCTCTCCCTGTCCCTCTCACTCCCTCTCCCTCTCTCTCTCTCTCGCTCGCTCTCTATCTATCAATCAAATTATAAGATAGCAGTCCCTATAAAACTAGGTATTGCTATTTACATCATTTCATGGACTGCATTTATATAGAGCTTTTATCCAAAGCACTTTACAACTTATGCCTCACATTCACACACCGACATCAGAGGCAACCATGTAAGGTGCCAACCTGCTCATCGGGAGCAGTAAGGGGTTTAGTGTCTTGCTCAAGGACACTTCGACACGCTGCCAGAAGAAGCCGAAACCGAACCAGAAACCTTCTGATTACCAGACGACCGCTCTACCTCTTGAGCCACTGTCACAAGGATGACATCACTGGTGGCCATATTCAAACTAATTTACTCTCAATAACTGTCAAACTAAAGGAATTTGTACAAAACTGTGTGTGAGATTATGTGCACAATAAATCAGCATTGTTTTCGGTGAAGTGCCCCTTTAAAGATGCACTAACTTCTGTGCCTATTCAACGTTATTGTGTCTGTGGTCTGAGTCACACAGCCCTCATTTCAAATCATCCAAATACTCGGTTAGTCCATCTTTAAGTGATATAAAAATGCAGTGGAAAGAGACTCAATGTTCCCATTCTCAGAAGAACACAGAAACAAGACCAGAGAAACTCTCTGTCTGTCTGTCTGTCTGTCTGTCTGTCTGTCTGTCTGTCTGTCTGTCTGTCTGTCTGTCTGTCTGTCTGTCTGTCTGTCTGTCTGTCTGTCTGTCTGTCTGTCTGTCTGTCTGTCTGTCTGTCTCTCTCTCTCTCTCTATCTATCTATCTATCTATCTATCTATCTATCTATCTATCTATCTATCTATCTATCTATCTATCTATCTATCTATCTATCTATCTATCTATCTATCTATCTATCTATCTATCTATCTATCTATCTATCTATCTATCTATCTTTCTATCTATCTATCTATCTATCTATGCTTTACGTCTTTGAGCCATATTGTTATTTCTCTGTCTCTGTCTCTGTGTGGAAATTGTGGTCACTGTTTTCTTCTTTTTTTCCTTTTTTCTTTTTACTTAAGTTTTTATTAACATTTATAGACAAACAACACTTACACAATACCTACAATGACATCAACAACACAGTACATCAACATGGGCCCCTTGAATTCGGCCGCTCTCAGCCTCCCAGACCCCCATGAGAGGGACCCCCCCCTTCCCGCCATCCACCCCCAGAAACAGGGCTCCCCCACATCCCAGGGCTGTCCCACGCGGGGCCGAGCACTCAGCGACACGGGTACCTTGAATTTGATTGGGCCAGGCCCAGTAGAGGGGCGAGGGGTGGTACTCCCCCCCACCGAGCCAAGCCTGCTACCTCCCATGCCACCAGTACTGTTTGAGAGATCATAAAAAATATATATATTATATATATATACATTCGAGGGGGAATAAACTGTACATTGGAGGGGGTTAGGAGGGTGGGTATGGGGTTTGGACATTTAACAGGGCCAGTTTCGAATTGCAGCCACCCGTAGGTGCTCTTTGAGAGCGGTTTTTGAAGGAGGGTAGGGATTCACATTATTTTACGGCTGTGGGTAGGGCGTTCCACATTATTGTGGCATAATTGCGAAACGTGTTTAGTCCCTTGTTTGAGCAGAATCTGGGTTGTACATGATTTGTGGAACTCCCTCTGGTGTTGTGGTTGTGGAATTCACTGACCTTTGGGAAGTATTTCGACATGTACATGGGTATTAGGGATGCCCCGATCGATCGGCCACCGATCGTTATCGGCCGATAATCAGTATAAATATGTGATCTGTGAATTCCGATAATGAGTCATATTCGCAGATCGCGGAAACCGATCAAGCGGAGATCTCACTCGCTGTCTGTCTCAGACACACAGGACCTGCAAACTGCCGCTGCTCCTCCTCCATAGCCCCGCCCGCACCCGTGTACAGTTTGTAAACACAGAGGACTGAGAGGCGGCTCCTCTGCTCGAGTCTATAGTGCATTCGACCTGAGCTAACGTTAGCTACCTAGCTATCGTTACTGTTTAAACAAAATTACCCAGTCAACTATTCAACTATACTAGGCATTGTCTAACGGTATTTAGCCGGCTAGCTACTGATAGCTCCTGATATCAACAAATGCTCCAGCAAGTCTATTAGTCCATGTTGATACCTCCGTTAGCTTGCGTTAGCTGATGTTAGTTCACTGTTCAAAACGAAATGTCCCATTGAACTAAAAAGTTCTGTCTTAACGTCATCTAGCCGGCTAGCAGTAGCTACAGATAGCTCTTGATATCAATGTCTTATAACATTGATTCAATGCGTATTCGAGCTGAGGGCTTGCTGAATGTGATATGACCAAAGCACAGTAACGTTACCAATAGGGTCCAGCTGCAGCACAGGAGAATCCTTTTTGGAGCTGGAGGCTACTAGAGTACACACAGACAGTGGAGCTGTTTGCAGATAGCGAGCATTTTGACTTGTTGCGTGGTGGCGATGTCTCGCAGATAATACAAGTACAAGTCTAATTATATAATATATATATTTTATAAAAAAAAATAAAAAAAAATGTATATAAAATCATTTTTTATTTCTTTTTAATCAAAAACGATCGGATCGGTATCGGCCGATATGGCTCACGACGATCGGTGATCGGTATCGGTGGCAAAAAACGTGATCGGGGCATCCCTAATGGGTATCTTAGTGGTGTAGTGTATTTTGTAGACCAGGCCCATTGCAAGTTGCTGTACTCTGCCATCTACTCTAAGCCATCCTAGGTTGTCAAAATGGGCAGGGGTGAGGTGGGTTTTTAGGAGTAAGGTCAAGCAGTAGTCTTACCAGTTTGTTTTGTGATGTTTGTAGTCTTGTTTTTAGGGCCTTTGGGGTGCTTTGGTACCATGAGGTGCAAGCATAGTCGTAGTACCCTTGAATGAGTGCTCCTGTTAGAGTCTTCAAGGTATTCTGGTTTACCAGAGAGGAGATCCGGTACAGGAATCTTGTTCGTTGGTTGACTTTTTTGATTACATTGGTTGCCATTTTGTCACAGGAAAGATTTGCCTCTAGGATGGAACCCAGGTAGGTAATTTCATCTTTCCTTGTGACAATATTGTCACCCACTGTAACAGAGAAGCCGTTGGCCTTGCTGAGTTTGTTATTTGATCCAAAGAGAATGGACTCTTTTTACCCAGGTGTAATGATAGTTTGTTATCAGCGAGCCAGGTGCAGATTCTGCAGAGTTCAGAGCTGAGGGTTTTTTCAACCTGCAACTTGTCCCTGTCAGAGACCAGCAGGGCTGAGTCGTCCGCGAACAGAAACAAGTTGCAGTCACAAGCTATTTAGCAGTGAGACTGTCAATCAGTAGAGTGTGTCTAGCAAAACGTGAGAGTATTGCGAGTGATTCTAGCCGACAATAACACTGTCTGACAAGTGGTGAAGTGCCCCTTTAAAGATGCACTAAACTAAAGATTTGATCTCCGATTTCAAAGCGAGGACAGCGTGGACTTGACCACTAAATGCCTATTCAACATTATTGTGCCTGTGGTCTGAGTCCACTCAGCCCCCATTTTGAATCATCCAAATACTCGGTTAGTCCATCTTTAAGTGATAGTAGAAGAATGCAGTGGAAAGAGACTCAATGTTCCCATCACTCAAAAGAACACAGAAACAAGACCAGAGAAGCTGGAATTCGCAAGAAGCTGGAAATCGCAAGCAGAATTTTGAGCTTCCTGAAAGCGACGGCCTAATGGATGTAAATTACAGACGGCGAGGGGGAGCTGTACTGAGTATAGTATCAGAGAGCCACAGCAGACATGCAAGTCTGCTCAGTGACAACAGGGACATCACTAAAAGCCCATTACACGAGCAGCATTTTACAGCAACGTACCCCTGAGGGGACACTTTACAGGCGACAGTTACTGTACAACTCTACGGGGGATATTCTTCTCTAGTATACTTGTGTTCCTGTACATGTCATTGATCTTGTCCTATTTCTATCCACATACATGTACATGTGCACACGCACTAACAACTGGAAAACGGCCCAAACGCACTGAACGTGGGAACGCGTGCCATTCTCGCACGAAACCCGTGAGTGCCTGCGCGTGCCCCTGGTGAGGTCCCGGCGTAATGTTTCAGTTTCAGTATAAACCGACCGAGACTCTGAAGTTTATCCCGGAGAAATGTCATCTCCTCCCAGAGCCTCCTGAGATCTGCCACTCTCAAGAAAGATGTGTTGAGCGAAACACGATGTGTTGTCCTTAACGAGACACAATGTGTTGTCCTTAATGAGACACAATGTGTTGTCCTTAACGAGACAAGATATGTTGTCCTTAACGAGACACAATGTGTTGTCCTTAACGAGACAAGATATGTTGTCCTTAACGAGACACAATGTGTTGTCCTTAACGAGACAAGATATGTTGTCCTTAACGAGACACAATGTGTTGTCCTTAACGAGACAAGATATGTTGTCCTTAACGAGACACAATGTGTTGTCCTTAACGAGACAAGATATGTTGTCCTTAACGAGACACAATGTGTTGTCCTTAACGAGACAAGATATGTTGTCCTTAACGAGACACAATGTGTTGTCCTTAACGAGACAAGATATGTTGTCCTTAACGAGACACAATGTGTTGTCCTTAATGAGACAAGATACGTTGTCCTTAACGAGACACGATACGTTGTTCTTAACGAGACAGATACGTTGTCCTTAACGAGACACGATACGTTGTTCTTAACGAGACAAGATATGTTGACATTGTTGAATTTGCCGCCTTTCGGTCGTCCCCACACTAGAGCTGAGCCCAAACGTTCGAATGTTCGGACCTTGTACTGAACCAGAACAATTATTTAGGAGCACATTTGTTGCATGATTAAAAACGATGCTTCGGGGGCGCCAGAGTGGCACACCATGTAACGCACTGCAGTGCAACGCGGCCGTCCCGGGTTCGACTCCCGGACCCGGCGACCTTTGCCGAATGTCTCCTCCCCATATCTTCTCCCATCCTTCCTCTCTGCCGGGTCTGTCCAATAAAGCAATAAAATGCCAAAAAAAAAATCTTAAAAAAATTATAATAATTAAAAAAGAATGATGGTTCGAAAAACCCTGGTAATAATAATAATAATGGATTGGATTTATATAGCGCTCTTCTCTGACTCAGAGCGCTTCACAGAGTCCATTATTCGTTCATACACAGTCATACCGGTGGTGGTAAGCTACAATTGCAGCCAGAGCTGCCCTGAGGCAGACTCACGGAAGCGTGGCGAATAATCATCGCCTACGGCCCCTCCGACCACCACCAACATTCATTCACATGCATACACATTCATACGAGGCAAGTAGGTTAAGTCACAGTGTCTTGCCCAAGGACACAACGGCAATGGGATGGACTGGTGAAGTTCGAATCCCAAAAACAGGCTTTGGGGACAGCTCTACACCATACTCAACCTATTGCGTGATTCCATTCTCAAGTATTTGCATGTTCTTGGTATCTAGGGTTCTTGGTATTTTTTCATCTTTGATGGTGAATAACACCATGCTAACATTGAAAAGACATGAAAAAATGCCACTGATCCCATTCAGCACCTTCTTGAGATCAAGTGTACAAAAATCTAAGCTAATTAATAAAGGGCAGATGATTTACAGGGGTTTTTGTAGATACTATACAGAATTTTGCCATCCGGACACATGCTATTTTAAATATGAATATAGAATATAGAATACCAGGCCTATAAACGATCTTATTATGGCCAAGTCACACATCTATGGATCGGGCCAAATCTCCTCTTTCCAATGGCAGAGTTCAATCTGGATTTAGTATCACCACGTTCCCCTGACAGGGCAGCAAAAACGTGAATGAAATCTACTGTAAGTACAGTTACTTTTTTATAATGTCAATAGCGCCGCCATTTTCTAGACGTTCACAGAAAGGTAAAGAAACAAATGACGTTATATTTTATGGCAATAATGTTCAGGTTTGTTCGACCTGTGAGACATAATCACGTAAAATTACTTTCAAGAATAATTTCACATCAGACGGCTCCAGGTTTGACAGGGGCTGGAGTGAGCTTGGTAGTGTAGTTTTATGAAATTTTATGAAAAAGCCCATCGAAAGCCCTGGGTCTCTTCTTTCAAAAGACTACACTCACTTTTGGCTGCTCCATTTCCTTGTGTCATTATCCACTGGTTTCCGACTGAATACGCTGAGATTTCTATAAACTCATATGTATTCATATAACACTTAAAATCATTGGTAAACAAACGTAGTGGTGAAAATATACAGTTTGACTGCTGTTTTGATAGGGGTAGGGTCTTTACTCTTGGCTACATTTGAAAAAAAACGCTACATTAATTAATACGGACTGTATTGATCTATTTATGGCGTGAAATTATTGTCGGTCCGGTACTGGACCGCTCAGGCTTAAGGGGTTAAGAGGTTAAACTCTTAAGCATCAGGCAAAAATGGGGCTATTTTTGTTTTGTTTTTGACGATTGCATACCCAAAGTAATTTGTGATTAATTATACTTTATACTTATAGCACATGCATGAGTCTGGTCTCTTTTGAAAGGTAACATTCTGACATTTCGTAACGGGTGCCAGTTCGGAGCACATGGCCCTTCATAACGGGTGCCCGTTCGGAGAACATGGCCCTTCGTAAGGGGTGCCCGTTTGGAGAACATGGCCCTTCGTAAAGGTGCCCGTTTGGAGAACATGGCCCTTCGTAACGGGTGCCAGTTCGGAGCGGGCCGATTGCTTGGCCCCTGGAACCGACTTTACCCTCGACACTGCACTCCCTTGGGTCCTCAGAAATATAAATAACATATTTGTTATTTAGTTGGTTGTTATAGCGCCACCATCTGGCCAAATGACACAACAGTTGATTCTGCACTCCCCTTGGTCTTCAACAATACACCCGCCGAGCGTGAAGTGGATCGGGTGAAATGCGAAGGACAGACACACATTTACATTTAGTCATTTAGCCGACGCTTTTATCCAAAGCGACTTACAAGTTTTGTACGACAAGTAAGCAGGAAGGGTACAACAGCACACACACAGCACACACGCAGACAGACAGACACGCAGACAGACATGCATGCAGACAGAGATATTCCTTCCTTTATACTCAGATATAAGTACTCTTGTTATATGGGCTGCCGTGGATATAGAGCTTCCTGTCGTTGTTCCTCTCTTGTCACGGGCTGGAGACAAGAGAAAGCACACAGTAAACAATGTGTGAGGTGCTGGGTGACGACGGAAGACATAGAACAAGAGGAAGAGATCTTGCTGCGCACTCTTAAACCGACCGACAATTCAGCCACAGCCTTCATCAAACCCTGTTGAATGTTTTCAAAAGTGTGCAACTCAGTCTCTTCCTCTTGCTCGGTTACGAGCCCCATTTGGTTCCTCACTTCTGGTCTAACCCATCGTTTAAAGTGGGGCACAGGATTCTGATCTAGGGGAATTAGTTTAGGAGACATACCGTATGTAATGTTCTGCCCTTCCTGCCTGTCCATGGACCGTTCTCCCCTGGGCCCCGTTCCCCGTACCTGGATAACTGAGTTAGCCGGATAACTTTCGGTCAAGTCTGACTTAAGCCGGACTTTCCCATTCCCCGAAGCTGGATTGTCTAAATCACCATGACAACAGATCAAAAAGTTTGAGCCTGGTCGAGAGCAGGGTTTAAGTTCAAGTTAGCCGGATGAACCATAGCCACGCCCCCGCAAAGAAGTGACAGCCTGTTTCCTGAAATTATTCCCACAGTCTACGATCTGCATTATACCATTCTGAATTACGTTTTTGTGCTCCATTCTTCCAGAGGGGGCTTTTGAAATGTAAAATAGACCCAAAATGCTGATACTAAATTCACTTTGTCCTAAATAATGCACGTTATATTATACCGTGGCGCTCGCTCGGTGCGATGTACACATTATGTGGTTATTTTAACAACGCGCAGCATTGCAAATGTGAATCCCGCGGGGATATCCTTAATGATTGAAACCTATCGCTCGTTTGGCTCTGATTCCTTTCATATTCTCCGCTGTGGATGAGGAGCGAGGAAGGAGAGGAGCGTCTGGATTTTGTTTCATTCAAGCATAAAATTTAAGTGTCTATGCGTGGATTGTGGATTTTGTGTGATATTGTAACTGGGATTAAAATGTCTGATGAGATGCGCTGTTTGACGGATTTGAGAAATTGAATGAGCCGTTGACGTCACATTAATGAATGAGAATAAAGAGATAAAACTTCATTCAAAATAAAGAATATTCTAAACACGGGTCTCTCGTTCATTAATGTATAAACAATGAATTTATCCCATCTGGCACAGTGGTGCAGCGGTAGTGCACAATCCTGGCAACCGGGCGACCGGTGTTCGAAACCCCGTGTTTCCAATATAATTTTTTGGAATATAATATGAATGATTATACGCAGAAGTAGCCTAGTTTTAAGTTAAAATATTATAAATCTACATGCATTGAGGATGTCATTCTTTATATAGCTCTCAACGTGCACCAAATTGAATTATTCCTACATTGCAAAAAGAAGGAAAAGACTAGGAGAAGTGGGATTCGAACCCGGGCCGCCTGTGTGAAAGTCAAAAGCAGACACCGTTACACCACAGTGTAGATAAGTAAAAGATCCACCATACATCAATCAATGGGTAAGAGAGCCGTGTCCTTATTCCGTATAACAGTTTAACTAATTATTTTCGCTAGCAAGATCTCATTTGATTATCCATTCCATAAACCTACTGCCAGCAGGCAAGTTTAAAGAAATATAATCTGATTGATTGGGGTAATGAGGGACTTAAAATTAGCCTATAGATAACGCATTTAACTTGTCGGCGAGGCGATTGAGCCGTAATGCAATCTGTTAATAAAGTTTTAAATCAATTAATCAATCAATGCCGTTAGAGAATCAGGATCTCTGCTATCGATACGTGATGGCTTTTCAACTGAAGCGGCCGCGCGCACTTATCCTGGGTCTCAAGTCTGGTTTGAGTTAACGAGACTGAATCCACCTTCGAGGAACATGAAAATCCCGGCTTCAAACATCGGGTTAACTGAAGCTGGATAATGGGACTCTTGATCGACTTAGTTGAACCAGGTACGGGGAATAGGGCCCTGCTCTGCCTCTCCCCTTGTCGTCATTTGTTCTCCTTGTCTCTCTTTCTCCCTGTGTTCTGTCTTTTGCTCTTCTCTCTCTCGCTCTCCTTCATGTTCCCTGTGCGTTTTTTTACTGTCTTGTATTATGTTCACTGTTTAGTATTAGTCTTGTAGTTTCTTGTTTTGCCCCAGTGTCTGGAATTTGGTTGTCTTGTTTTCCATAGGTGTAGTTCCTTGTTTCGCTTCCTGTAGTTCTTTGTCTGTTTCCCCTCCCAGGTGTCTCTAGTCGTAATCATCCCAGGTGTTTCTTGTTTGTCATTTGTTTCTGTGTATCCGAGTTCCTTGTTTCCTGTTCTATGTGTTGGTCCTGTCTATGTTCAGTGTCAACATGTTATATGTTTCATGTCTTCAGGTTATATAAGAATCCTAGTAAGTCTTTTATTTTTGCTCTTCAGTGTATGACTGTGAATTTGTTAGTTTTCTCTGCACTGTATATGTTATTGTCATTAAACACCCTTGGACCTGCCATCTCCCTCACTTTGTCTGCACTTGAGTCCTATTCCACCAGCCCACCTGTGACACTGTAGTCATATCTAAATGACGACTTTGAAGGAACACGCCAACACTATGGGAAATGCGCTTACCGTCTTCACGAAGATAGATACCAATTTCCTCACGGAACGCAGAGAGGAAATTGATCTACCTTGTCGTGTTCCTCTACAGGCAGGATTTAAGCCTATAGTCCTAGATTAAAAACGTATTTCAACTGAGAGATTTCCATTACAAAATATTTAGTCTAGAATGAAGCTTCAATTCAAGTCTGCAAAAACATTTAGAGGACAATCGGAACAAGATCTGTGAAAACACTATGCTTCATCACTATTACCTTCACCATCCAGTACAGCTCTTGGCTCAGTTAATCATAAAAAAAACAATATGTGAGATTCATTTTCATGAATAAAAAAAAATATTATAATTGCTTTAATTGTTTTATTTGGACAATGAACACTTGCATACTGTACATATGAGCAGTGTTGTGCTAGTTACTGAAAAATAGTAACTCAGTTACTTTACTAGTTACTTAATTTCAAAGTAACTTCGTTACTGTACTAGTTACTTACACCCAAAAGTAATGAGTTACTGTGAAAAGTAACTATTTAGTTATTTAAAAAAAAGATTAAAAAAAAAGATTGCTCCCGAGTCCCATGCCCTATAGTACTCAAAATCGGTTGATCAACTTGACAGTTTCCATTCACATCACCGAACTCTGCTAAGCAATGTGGTCTAGATACAAACACAAATCTGACACAAACAAATGTTGTCCCGAGTCATATAATAAGAAGTGCGCCGGTTGAAGGAACAGCCTTGATGTCGCCGGAGCGTTTCATTATAACCATTATAATTCAAGGGTACTACGACTATGCTTGCACCTCATGGTACCAAAGCACCTCAAAGGCGCTTAAAACAAAATTACAAACATCACAAAACAAACTGGTCAGACTACTACTTGACCTGAACCCCAGAACCCACCTCACCCCTGCCCACTTTGACAACCTAGGATGGCTTAGAGTAGACGACAGAGTACAGCAACTTGCAATGGGCCTGGTCTACAAGATACACTATACGACCGGGGTACCCATGTACATGTCAAAATACTTCCCAAAGGTCAGTGAATACCACAACCACTACACCAGAGGAAGCTCAACAAATCATGTAAAACCCAGATTCGGCTCAAACAAGGGACTAAACACGTTTCGCAATTATGCCACAACAATGTGGAACGCCCTACCCAAAGCTAGCGGTAACAGTACTGTATATTTGAATACCGTTTATGTCACAAATGTATCAGTACTAAATACCTATATGTCCCTATGCCATAAATGTCATGTATGTTGTGTATGTCATAAATGTCTATATGAATTGAAAATGGGGGACCCTGATGGACGTCTTTCTCTGGTCTGCATCCCCTTAACAATTGTATGTATTGAGCCGTACTGTATTGTACCCATTCTGCAATCTGTTAAATAAAGTTTTCATTCATTCATTCATTCATTCACCATCTTGCAAGTTGCAACGTTGTTTAAGATATCAATCAAAGCATTGCAACGTTAGAATAGTTAGGATATCAATTGTGCATGAAAGGACTATATTTATATTGTTTGGTTAGTATTATATGAGATTCCCTGGCAGATTTCGTACAGTCAAAATCCGTTGATCAACTTGAGTTTCACTCACCAAAGTCTGCGGTGGTTGAGATGTAGTAACGTTACGTTAGTCCAGTTGACTCCAGCAGCGCCTCAAACATGTTCTTTATCTCGTTTCCATGTTGTATATTAATTATCTCTCCAAGTAGTTGCTAAATGGTTTGTTAGTTTGTTACTGCATTCTTTGTATGTAGATTCATAGCGAGCGTTTGTTTTGTTTACAATAGAGAGGGTCTATTTCTTTCCGTAGCCGCATTTCTTGCGCACTTCTGATTGGCCAGTGGCCAGACTCGCCTCGTATCATTCTACGCGGGTGGGGATGAGGATAATAATAATAATAATAATCACTACCGCTCGCTATCAATCTACGCCGTATATAACGCAAATAACGCAGTGACGAACCATTCAGTAACGTAAGTAGCGTTACTGAATTTCAAAAGTAATGCGTTAGAGTACTAGTTGCGGCAAAAAGTAACTTAGTTTCTGTAACGCGTTACTTTGTAACGCGTTAGTCCCAACACTGCATATGAGTCAAACACACACACACACACACACACACACACACACACACACACACGCACACATGCACACCCATACATCAAGCAGAGTCTACAGAAAGCTCAGTGATGACGTCATCTCCATGCTGCTCCATTTTAGGAAGCGTGGCGGAGAGCACCTGTGCTATGACACCCGGCTGAGGTCAGACAGGTCAGCCCAGCGGCGTGTTTGAAGTGGAGTACTTACACACACATGAATCAGCTGCTTAATATGTGCACGCCATGGTAGGTAATTCTATGCGGTCTGCCTTTTAGGGGAGAGACAGAGAGAGAAGTCAACCTTAGGTAGCAATGTAGCGACAGCACACACACACACACACACACACACACACACACACACACACACACACACACACACACACACACACATACACACACATAAGCGCGCACACACACACAATTACACAAACACATTATGGACAACAGCTTTGTACACACACACAATCTCACAAACACACACACACACACACACACACACACACACACACACACACACACACACACACACACACACACACACACACACACATGTATACATTGCGAGACTCAGAGCTACTGTACTAGACACAAGAAAATGCCATTTATTTTAGGCATTAAATTAATCTTGCCATCGTCCTTGTTGATGTATTGTATTCCTACGTTCTCTGCACTTTTCCATTACAGATGTATGTGTATACAGTATGTATAATGTCTGCTGTCATTGCCATTGTTGATGTTTTATTTGTTTGTTCAAAGGTGAGACCAAAGAAAAATGTCCACATTGTGGACAATAATGTGAAACTAAACTAAACTAAACTACCTTTTCGACGTGTGTCATTTGACGTAAACACAGCTGTAACTAACAAGATTAATATTGCTGGTATTATACATGTTGGCTCACATACGACTCACGGGCTCACAGAAATGGAACTAACCCATTATTAATGTCATCAAGCTACAGCTGTGTTTACGATCTATGACGCATCTGTGGCCCTTCACGACATGTCTGCCTGTGAAAAGGGGCCTATCGACAGCTGCTGAGGTGACACGTACATACAGACATCCTCACGTCATGGCTCCGAGAAGAGTAAGACATCTATATCTGTTGAGCAGGCCTGCCTGTCCCCGTCTACGTCATCTCATTGGCTGAACAAAAGCTGCTCGCATAACATAATGGACTTGGAAGAAATCACTGACACGTGCCTCCGATAGGAATACTATCCCTCCTTTTCAATAAACACGATCAACGGCACTGTCTTATCACATGCTGGTGAGCACAGGAGACTGAAATAGACTCTTACAGAGAGGAAGCTTTGAGACCTTAGTAATAGCAGTAGCACAATATGCACAATCATTTCAGACTGTCAATGGTCTTTGATTCTGGCAGTGACTGAAAAGGTACAGGCTGATGCATAATTCTTATATATATATATATATATATATATATATATATATATATATATATATATATATATATATATATATATATATATATATATATATATATATATATAATATATATATAAGAATTATGCATCAGCCTGTACCTTTTCAGTCACTACAGTATATATATATATATATATATATATATATATATATATATATATATATATATATATATATATATATATATATATATATATATATATATATATATATATATATATATATATATATATATATACTGTATATGCCTGTCCTATATTCTTATTAAATTAGGCCTACAAAGCAAAAACCAAAAAATAACAAAATTTGTATTATTATTCCCAACCCTCAAAAAAGCTATACAATATGTTCTTTGAAAACCAAAAGCGAATGACTTGTTCTTTAAAGGTACAGGCTGAAGCATAATAATTTTTTTTCCTACTTTTTCTCCCTCCTTTTTTCTATATTTTTCTCCAATCCCCAATTTAGTCGTTATGCCAATTCCCTTCCTGGTCGTTGCGCGCATTTGTCCCCCACTTGTCGGTCTAGGGAGGGTTGATAGATACCATCACATGTCTTCTCCGATACAAACATGTGGAGTCAGCCAGCCGCTTCTTTTCACCTGACAGCGAGGACTCTCATTGGGTGAGTGTAACGCGTGGGAGGATCACACTACCTCACCCAGATCCCTTCCTCGCTGAGCAGGCGCCCCGACCGACCTGTAGGAGTCGCTGTTTACAACGACCAGGATACACACCCCACCGGCTTCCCACCCGCCAACACTGCCAATTGTGTTGGTATGGAGGACGACCGACCAGATTCAATACCAGTGTCTCTGCGGTGGTAGGCAGACGCTTAGTCCGCTGCGCTACCCTTAATTTATGTCCTTTTAATCCCTTTCTTAGCTTCTTAAACAGTAAACTTACAAACATCTCAAATCCTATTTTCTCTCCTGTATAAAAAAAATACTTTGCACACAGTCCAGGGCCCTCATTCATCAACGTGGACGTAGAAAATGTTCTATTTCCACACGTAAGCACAGAATTTAGAATGAGTGTACGCACGGAAATATTGGGATTCATCAACCGTGCGTAGACAGGTCCTATGCTCCTCCGTGTTGATGAATACCACCTTGTTCTACCGTCAATGCTCGTGCATGATTATCCATATATGGTCATGAAAGTGAGGAAACACCCCCCATGGCATGTGAAATAATGGACTGACCCGAGCGGAACTCTGAGAAACTCCACGGAGATTGTTCACTGCTGTCGAACCAAGAAGACACAACGCGTGTTATGGGATAAATAAAAGGCGGACTTGTAAACGGTGATGTCAGATATCAACGGCTCCCTAAGACCATTGCTGCAATTCTGCCTGGACAGCTCAAAATACTAATAAAGACCGTTCGTTGACCACTGTTTGGCGTTGGTTGTGTGTCATTATAACCGTGCTGTAATATGAATGCCTTTATTAGTTGTGTTCGATTGGCTATATGATTTTTAGAGGCATCTATTTTGTTGTCGGTATTACCGACAACAAAATAGATGCCTCTAAAAATCATATACTATTAGGTAGCCTATATGGATTACATATAATAGCAGCCATAGCCTACATTATGCAACAGTAACTAGCGCATACCAGTGTATGCGACGGACCAGTGTATACCTTATATCATATCATATTCATATAATAGTTTACTCTATCAGCATACCAGCATGTAATATGTTCTTTGTTAGAACTCAACTCGTTATTATTTTGCACATAGATTGCAGAAATACGGGAACGTTTTGATTTACATTAAAAGGCTTTGACATTGTAAAACTAAATACGTGGAATCCTGTAAGCATAATACAAGTCATATCACCCACACGATATGCTCTGTGTCCAGAGCATGTATGCTTTTCATTCATTTAAGACACATTATTGCAAGGGTTTTGTAATACACATACACCCTGGTGTCATTGCAATGCGTTTTTTTATTCTTTCTTATACAGTAAAAAGGGAGAAGAACACTATATCGTGGGTGTTCATATGACTTGTATTCTGCTTACAGCTTCGAAATTCCACTTGTTTCGTTTAACGTAAAGCCTTTTAAATATAATCAAAACGTTCCCGTGTTTCTGCGGTCTGTGCGCAAAATAATAACGAGTTGAGCTACGTGGAGTTAATTCCGATAACGCTATATAAACCATGCTGCATTCATTCTGAGAGAAAGATCTATTATTCCAAATGCTATTTATAGGGTTTTGACAATAATGACACTACTATCGCTATTTCACAATGAACTATAATGGATTACGGGGGTCATACAGAACACGCGCCAGTGTCTTTATTTCCGCCTTGAAACTAATGCAGAACTGAGGAGCGCTTATGCGTAGTAACGATATTCTACCACTGGGCGTCAGCTAAGTGTGCTCCGACCTGTGCGTACACGTAAGCACGGAGTCAAGTTCAAGTTGAAATTGATGAATCCCACTCTTTGCTTAGAAATGATCGTACGCACAGGTTAAGCACAAATCTGTGCGTAAGTCGGGTTGATGAATGAGGGCCCAGGAGTAACTTTGCTTTCGCTCTCATTATTTGTACCTTGACAGAATGAAGCACCTGTTCCCATGAATAAAATCCAATCCTATGTTTCCTATATTTCCTATTATAGGTTACTGTGGGGGAGGCAGACTGGGGCAGTACTCATACAAAGTGTTATCAGAGCACCTCTTAATATTAATATTTATATAATATATAATATAATATACTTAATATTTTAATATTTGGTGGTTTTACCGTGGGCCTCTCTTGATAGTGTGGCTAGTAGTCAGAGTATACACACACACACACCTACACACGCACAC
Organism: Notolepis coatsorum; assembly: GCF_963971535.1. Taxonomy (NCBI): domain Eukaryota; kingdom Metazoa; phylum Chordata; class Actinopteri; order Aulopiformes; family Paralepididae; genus Notolepis; species Notolepis coatsorum. The sequence continues at coordinate 67,005,618 of NC_140167.1, read as the reverse complement.
ACACACACACACACACACACACACACACACACACACACACACACACACACACACACACACACACACACACACACACACACACACACACACACTATTCCTGTAAAAATAAAAGTTCAAAAGTTCAAAAAAAGTTAATATATAACTTCATACATACCTGACGAGGAGCCTGTGAGGGCTCAGAACGTTGAATTATTTGTATTTTATTGTTTTAGGGCATTTCTGTTTTATTGGACAGTGAATGACAGGAAGCAGGGGGTGGAGGGAAGGGGGGTCCTAAAAACAGATTTGAACATCGGACGTTGCGATTATATGGTATGCGTCCTGTCATGGTGAGTCACCAGGGCGCCCCCTGGAAGGCTGAATTATTTAAAATGTAATAGAGTGAGAGAATAATCGGGAGCTACTACAGCATTGTGAGTGTTTTTGAACGATATTGTGTCTCAACCACAAGAAAACGATTGGCTCAGTGGCTCATCACAAACACATCTGTTTGGGAAACCCTGTCTTGAGTAACAGGACTAGGTTACATCGTGTGGAGGCCATCTTAGGGCACTGCTATGTGTGTGTCGGAAGTGACAAGGTCAACCTTTTCATGGGTCAACGGTCTGGTCTCACACTATCTTTAGCCCCCCTGCTGAGGTTGAGCGGTCATGGTACTAAACCATTACCATGCATGGTGTAAAACCTATGATGCAGGGGGTACAAACTCAACATTCAGGTCAGGGCTTGGCAAGAAGAGCCATAGAGGAACAGGAGTCATTCCAACTAGTGAAATATTTAGAAATACAGTGAGATACATGGCGATACATCAGGTTATTCAAAATGTGAGCGTGAACATACATTCCAAAACAATACGATAGAAGAATGAGAGAAATTATTGTTATTTTTGTTATATTATAATATGTTAACTGGATGTCTGAATTCCATGTGGTTTGAGACCGGAGGTCATATCTTTGACAAATCAACAAATCAGTTACTCCTATTCCATTAGCATCTCTGGGGAAACCTCTGCTGAATGGATATGGGGAGATCCTACCAAGCGGTTGCATAACGAACGCGCAAAACATAGAGAGGAAAAAAAGATCCAATGACGTACATTGTTTGTTTAAGCGATGTAATCCGGTGGAACACATAACAAAGGAAAGTTTGGAAACCGAATAAACAAATTGTGGAAACAGAAGAGCCATTGAGCAGTGATTGCCAGTGATGGAGGGACGGGTTCCCTGGTTCTGGAGTTAAGAGTGCGTGGGTGGAGAGGGTGCCCTGGTTCTGGAGTTAAGAGTGCATGGGTGGAGAGGGGGCCAGGCAACGCATTGGAAACAACCCTGCGCTCATGCATCATCTGACGGGGTCATGCTATTAGCTGACGAAATGCAGACATCTGATTACAGAAGATACTTTATGCGTTGGATTAATAATATATATCTTTTTTATATTTAATAAAAAGAGTTAATTATATTGTTTACAGTTTTTTATTTTTTTATATTCAGATCTAATTTGAATGCCTATATTTGTCTATAATGTCTCTCTACTATTACCCTGTGCCCATACCTGTACCTCCCCTCCCCTCTCCCCCGTGCTGCTATGACACCCGAATTGTCCCAAGGGGATCAATAAAGAAATATCTTATCTTATCTTATGATGCCAGTAACTAGTTACTAAGTAACTAGTTACTCTAATCTGATTACTTTTTTCAGTAAATAGTCTTGTTACTTTTTACAAGCCAGTAATCTGATTACAGTTACTTTTCCAAGTGGCTGTGCGTTACTATTTAGTTACTATCTCATAATGCTGATGATAAGAGAGCAAGGGGTACAGTCAGCTAGACCGGAGATGGGACGTGCGCTCGCGCTCGCGCACGCACGCACACAGCCACACACACATGTTTACGTTTATAGCTGATTTTAGAATGGCTTCAGCATGAAGTTAAATCAACTATCCAGTTCGTTTTATAGTGTAATTTGGCTACTTGAGAGAGAGGGAGAGAATGAGAGTGAGGGTGACAGTGAGAGAGAGAGATTCATGTTACGCGTGACTTGTGGATGGCAACTGATGGCTGATGACGTCTCATGATGACCTGTCTGAGCAGCCAATCATGATTTATGACATTATGCACTTTCAATAAAGCATTATTAAAAAAACTGTTGTCATTCTTATGTTGTGGCAGCAGCAGGGGGGACGACGATGACTTCGTAACCTAGTTACTTTGAATGTAACTAAGTTACTTTGATAATCAAGTAATCAGTAAAGTAACTAGATTACTTTTTAAAGGAGTAATCAGTCATCAGTAATCAGATTATTTTTACAAGTAATCTGTAGCATCAAATCATGTGGTTCCCTTCATATTTCATCATCTTAAAACAACGTGAACCTTAGAAATAACGCAAAGTAATCCGATTGCGTCAGTGAGTTAGACAGAGTAATCCCACAAATGACAGTGCTGATTACAACTGTAAACAGGTAACAAGTGATCTATTATATTTTGAAAGTGACCTCCCTGACCCTGCTGTATTCCTTTCCATTACTGTCTGTACTGTAAAGGTGCTCCCATGGTCGAGCGGACTGTACGCGGACTGGACTCTGCGAGGTTCGCTGGACTCTTTGAGCTTTCATAGTCGAGCGTACTTTTTTCCCACGCTGTTCAACTTCTGTCATGTCGGCGTCATCCGATGTCAATAAAGAGTATCTTATCTCCGTTTCCAATATTTAGATAATAAAACGGGCAGTTTTACACACTTGAATAACAGGTATATAGGCAGCGAGGTGCAATGTACCGTATAGGCTTGCTCAATGAGGTGGACAGCGTGTGGTGCTGAAATGGAAAACACACATTGCATGAAATAAAAACACCAGTTTTATTTCGAAATATTGGAAACGGAGATAACATAGACTCTATCTCCGTTTCCAATATTTCAATAATAAAACTGGCAGTTTTACACACTTCATTTAGTGTGGTCAGAGTAAAATGCAGATCGGAGTCACATTAAATGCAGGTCGATGTCAATCAGCGTTTTGTGTGACACCGGCGGCGCGGACGTCCGCGCATTAGAAAATTGGACCTTCGCACTTGAAGTCCGCTTTGGGTCCGCTTTGGGTCTGCTTTGGGTCCGCTTTGGGTCCGTGCGAGTCCGCTCCGTGTACGGTCCGCTCAACTATGGGAGCACCTTAAGAGGAGAGAGTGAAACCTCTGAGTCATACACTCTGTCTGTACTGTAAGTGGAGAGATAGCAGAGGAGAGAGTGAAACCTCTATGACAGTCATACACTCTGTCCTCGTCAAGGAAAGGAAGGTTCTTGTGAAGGAAATAAAAGTGAAATTAAACTACTCTTGATTTAGCTGGGGAACCCCCTGGAATCCCTTCAAGAACACCTGGACCCCCAGGATCCCACACCCCAGAAGGACCATTTAAAATGTATTTCTAATCTGTAGGTAGTGGTTAAGGTTAAGGTTGGGGGTTAAGATAAGGGATTATATTATAAGGTGTATAACTTTTTAAATTGTGAAAATGATGACGAGTTGCGGCTTTGCAGCTTGGGCCCAAAAAGTGATGACCCCCCACCTCTCCTCTGCCTGGAGTGTGAACCTCTCCTCTGCCTGGAGTGTGAACCTCTCCTCTGCCTGGAGTGTGAACCTCTACTCTGCCTGGAGTGTGAACCTCTCCTCTGCCTGGAGTGTGAACCTCTCCTCTGCCTGGAGTGTGAACCTCTCCTCTGCCTGGAGTGTGAACCTCTACTCTGCCTGGAGTGTGAACCTCTCCTCTGCCTGGAGTGTGAACCTCTCCTCTGCCTGGAGTGTGAACCTCTACTCTGCCTGGAGTGTGAACCTCTCCTCTGCCTGGAGTGTGAACCTCTCCTCTGCCTGGAGTGTGAACCTCTCCTCTGCCTGGAGTGTGAACCTCTCCTCTGCCTGGAGTGTGAACCTCTACTCTGCCTGGAGTGTGAACCTCTACTCTGCCTGGAGTGTGACCAGCTTCCTTTTAATGCTGTAACCATTGTAAAACTAGTACCAAATGTTCCCCAAGCACACAGAGGCAGCCGCGGGAGATGGGAAAACTCTCCACAGGAACGTTCTCCTTTGGACATCATGGTACAACTATTCAAAATCCCTTCATAAACGTTGTTATGATTCCAGGCCGCTCTGTACTTGGAGGAATTTTCCTTGTAAACCCGGTGGCTCTCTTGCTGTTATCACCCAGTGATGTCATGGGGTAAATCAGGGAGGATTACACTCGCGGAGGGACCCGCTTTGAGACCAATGTTAGTTTGAGGAAAATATGGACTCCTCTGCCAAAACGGAGAGGAGAATGACGACTAAATTGGAAGGCCCATGTTCAACTCTTCCTCTTTATGCGGAGGACTTGGATCGACACCAAATGCTCCCATTACTGAACTCCCAACACCACGGTTACAATTGTTTTCCTATTATGAGGAGCGTTTCCTCCTCGGAGGCCGGTGGGAAGCCAACAAAATTACTCTGTGACACAATGGAGCGAGCAACGCGATGGCGCTCTCTCCCCCGCGATCAATCAATCTGCAAGGTGTTATTGAATATTTTATATTCCGATAGCCATTGTCCTTTGTCAGAAAGGACGTAATTAGGAACATCGCTCTCTCATTACCGCAAACAAGTTCCATACCATCTACACTCACACCCTGTACAAAGAACAAGTTCCATACCCTGTACAAAGAACAAAAGTCAAAGGCTTCGGGTGGGAATTACACTAGACCAGAATAGGAGCAAGACGCTGACTAACAAGCCTGACTCATCGCTCAATGTGACAACGAAAGAACATCACAAGGGGACAAAAGCACGTTGGCTGTCAGGGCAGTTCGTATAGAGGTGCCGGATGTTCAAATATGGTATTACACGACACACGCCAAAGATGTTGTCGACTAAGCCAACTAAAATGACACATATTTCACATTCTTGCCGTCTCATTTCTGTGGACTGTGGTCCCCAGGAAATAGCCATGTGATAAGTCATACTCTCTGTCTCCTGTGTGAATGGGAGTCTCCCTCTCAAGGGCTCCATACATGGCCAAGACACTCTGGTCACTCATAGTCATGGTGAATCTATATAGCAAGCGGGGGTTTACAACGGCGCGGCTGCACGTAGAATTAGAGTGGATAGAAAGGACACGACCATTTGAATTTCACATCCTCAAGCAGAGCCTACTGGGCCTCTCAAGACCTCGCTCATCGCTTCTCCTTCGTCCCATCACAACTGCTGCGAGCGGAAGGTCGAGAGAAGAGGACAGGGTTCGAGATAATAGGTCAATTGTCCGTTCTGTCCTTTCTGATTCTGCAGGCTCGCCTGATGGGGTACACACACACATGCATGGGGCTGATTCACGCTCTGTGCCCGCAGTGGAGCCTTGGGATAGATAACCTTAACGCGTCAATCACTGTGCCGTGACAAGCGGCAAGCAGGTGATGGCTGAGGGGTCCAGGGGGGGGGGGGGGGGGGGGGGGTGTGCCGGTGTGGGCATGTGTGACATTCCAACCATTTGAGATATCTGGAGAGTGTGTGCAGGGCATGTCGACAGGCATGATGTAATCACTGTGGTCGGGATGATGACTTCTCTGAGACCCGTGTGGTGAAGAGCCGGGGCGTCGCAGGCCAATCTGTACCTGGATCTGGTGACATGAAGGAGGCTAGTCCTGATGAAACCATTATGGGTGGCGGAAAACCATAGCTACATGAACATATGGCGATATTTTGGTCAGCACCGCTGCCTCATAGCACGAAGGTACTGGGTTCGAACCACGGTGGGAGGCCTTTCTGTGAGGGGTTTGCATGTTCTCCCCGTGTTTGTGTGGGTTTCCTCCGGGCACATCTGGCACATTTACTTTGATGTGGAAACTGAAAGCGTTGATTGATGTGCATTGTCCCTGGGTAATAAATAAATAAATAAACATAAACATAAACTTGTGTGGCGATATTATATGGATACAGTATATTTAGTATTTTGCTTGGCAATCCCATTTCACTGCAATAACAACAATTTAATGAGGAGAACAGACTATATATACGTATTCTTATTGCAGATGTTAACTAAGTTTTCCGTTGGGGACATAATTTGCAGTTGAAAAAAAGGTAATAAATCACAATATATCACAATACATATTGCAATATGGTGATATCACATTATGGTGACTTGCGTATGGTGATAATGTTGTGTCGTGTGGCCTCTGGTGTTTCCCACTCCTAACCACATGTCAGTGGTGTCTTCAGAACCCTGCTGTCTCTACTTGCTGATTACAATTGACGTTTTCTTCAATGTTCAGTATTGAGGCGAGATGTTGCAATGTGTATAAAAAAAGGTTCTTTATTTCCTATTACTCACAGTTTCTGTGGGACACGGATGCTAAAACATGGATGCTGAGAATCAATGGTGAAGGAATCAATGGAGATGCGCTGCTGAAGACCGTATTGATTATTTTGAATGTCTGTGAAACAATATCGACTCCGTAAACACCCTCAGCAGGTGCACCTTCACACAGCGCTACAGCACCCAACTAAACACACACACACACACACACACACACACACACACACACACACACACACACACACACACACACACACACACACACACACACACACACACACACACACACACACACACACACACACACACACACACACACACACACACACACACACACACACACACACACACACGGGGCTACAGCACCAACTAACTCTATTGAGACTTTCTGACTAGGCTACTTTCAGTTGACGTTTTTTTATCTTTTTTTTTGGTGATGTAAGTGGTATTTTATTTTGTTAAAATAAGTGGTCTACATGTTAAAATAAAAATAAGTGGTCTACCTGTTAAAATAAGAGCTCTACACTCCAACAGCCATCACTGATAGAGTGAGTGTTTGGTCAGTAACATGGGTCTCTCCCGGTCCCTCTGCTCTGCAGTAAACAGAAAATACATTTTGTGGTATCCCGTTCTCAATGTATCCAATCAGGATAAAGTGCAAAAATACAAAGATAAGAAATAAAAACAAGTAAAATAACCTGCCAGCAAATTTGGCTTTGCAAGATTTCTTGAAATAAGTATAAATATCTAGAGTTCTCTCTCCTGATTGGATAAAGTGGGAACAAGATAGGAGAAAGTGTATTTTCTGTTTACCGCAGAGCAGAGGGACTGGGATACTCATGGTACTGACTAAACACACTGTATGAGTGACGGCTTTTGAAATGTAGAGCTACTTAACACTTATTGTAAGAAAAAAAATTACCACTTACAGCATTTAAATACAAATTTATAAATACAAATAAAAAAAGGATTATGAGCGTATAAATGCAGACACGCTCTCACAGGATCGGAATGCAAAGTGGAGGACTGTGGGAATGTCTCCCTTCTCTGTATGTCTGTACACTACGCCTCTGCTCTGGCATGGACAGGTGTGTGTGTGTGTGTGTGTGTGTGTGTGTGTGTGTGTGTGTGTGTGTGTGTGTGTGTGTGTGAGATTGTGTGTAAAATAAATCAGCATTGTTTTTAGTTTTTTTGGTGAAGTGCCCCTTTAAAGAGAGAACAGCCATAAATCACAGATTTATGAGCATTGATGCCTGTAAATGTAAAAGATTTAATTAAATAAATAAATAAAAGAAAACACCAGAGTGACGTGAGGAGGTAGACAGAGAGGAGGTACAGAGAGAGAGAGAGAGGAGGTAGAGTGAGACAGAGAGGAGGTAGAGAGAGACAGAGAGGAGGTACAGAGAGACAGAGAGGAGGTACAGAGAGAGAGAGGAGGTACAGAGAGACAGAGAGGAGGTACAGAGAGAGAGAGGAGGTACAGAGAGACAGAGAGGAGGTACAGAGAGAGAGAGGAGGTACAGAGAGACAGAGAGGAGGTACAGAGAGAGAGAGGAGGTACAGAGAGAGAGAGGAGGTACAGAGAGAGAGAGGAGGTACAGAGAGAGAGAGGAGGTACAGAGAGACAGAGAGGAGGTACAGAGAGAGAGAGAGGAGGTACAGAGAGAGAGGGAGGAGGTACAGAGAGAGAGAGGAGGTACAGAGAGACAGAGAGGAGGTACAGAGAGAGAGAGGAGGTACAGAGAGAGAGAGGAGGTACAGAGAGACAGAGAGGAGGTACAGAGAGAGAGAGGAGGTACAGAGAGAGAGAGGAGGTACAGAGAGACAGAGAGGAGGTACAGAGAGAGAGAGGAGGTACAGAGAGAGAGGGAGGAGGTACAGAGAGAGAGAGGTACACAGAGAGAGAGGAGGTACAGAGAGAGAGAGGAGGTACAGAGAGAGAGAGGAGGTACAGAGAGACAGAGAGGAGGTACAGAGAGAGAGAGGAGGTACAGAGAGAGAGAGGAGGTACAGAGAGAGAGAGGTACACAGAGAGAGAGGAGGTACAGAGAGACAGAAAGGAGGTACAGAGAGAGAGGAGGTACAGAGAGAGAGGAGGTACAGAGAGAGAGAGGAGGTACAGAGAGACAGAGAGGAGGTACAGAGAGAGAGAGGAGGTACAGAGAGAGAGGGAGGAGGTACAGAGAGAGGAGGTACACAGAAAGAGAGGAGGTACAGAGAGAGATAGGAGGTACAGAGAGAGAGAGGAGGTACAGAGAGAGAGAGGAGGTACAGAGAGAGAGGGAGGAGGTACAGAGAGAGGAGGTACACAGAGAGAGAGGAGGTACAGAGAGAGAGAGGAGGTACAGAGAGAGAGAGGAGGTACAGAGAGAGAGAGGAGGTACAGAGAGAGGAGGTACACAGAGAGAGAGGAGGTACAGAGAGACAGAGAGGAGGTACAGAGAGAGAGAGGAGGTACAGAGAGAGAGGGAGGAGGTACAGAGAGAGGAGGTACAGAGAGACAGAGAGGAGGTACAGAGAGAGAGGAGGTACAGAGAGAGAGGGAGGAGGTACAGAGAGAGGAGGTACACAGAGAGAGAGGAGGTACAGAGAGAGAGAGAGGAGGTACAGAGAGACAGAGAGGAGGTACAGAGAGAGAGAGGAGGTACAGAGAGAGAGGGATGAGGTACAGAGAGACAGAGAGAGGAGGTACACAGAGAGAGAGGAGGTACAGAGAGAGAGAGGAGGTACAGAGAGAGAGAGGAGGTACAGAGAGACAGAGAGGAGGTACAGAGAGAGAGAGATAGAGAGAGAGAGAGAGAGAGAGAGAGAGAGAGAGAGAGAGAGAGAGAGAGAGAGAGAGAGAGGAGGTACATGTACAGAGAGAGATGAGGTACAGAGAGAGAGAGAGAGAGAGAGAGAGAGAGAGAGAGAGAGAGAGAGAGAGAGAGAGGAGGTATAGCGACATGAGGAGGTAGACAGAGAGGAGGTACAGAGAGAGAGAGGAGGTAGAGAGAGAGAGGAGGTACAGAGAGAGAGGAGGTACAGAGAGAGGGGGTAGACAGAGAGAGAGAGGAGGTACAGAGAGAGAGAGGAGGTACAGAGAGAGAGGAGGTACAGAGAGAGAGAGAGAGAGAGAGAGAGAGGAGGTACAGAGAGAGAGAGGGGAGGTACAGAGAGAGAGAGGAGGTACAGAGAGAGAGGAGGTACAGAGAGAGAGAGGGGAGGTACAGAGAGACAGAGCATATTCAGGAGTCAGAGGCCTAGTTTCCAGGCATGGTTCTATCATCATCATTCCTGGAGTGGCTCATGTTTGAAGTCAGGGGCTGTGGAACACTGTGGCTCTTCCGTACTGAGGGGACGGGCCGCCAGACATGATGGAGAAAGCAGGTGCTCTGATCAGGGGGGCTGAGTTACTGCCAGTGGGGCCAGGTCTCAGAGAGAGAGAGAGAGAGAGAGAGAGAGAGAGAGAGAGAGAGAGAGAGAGAGAGAGAGAGAGAGAGAGAGAGAGAGAGAGAGAGAGAGAGAGAGAGAGAGAGAGAGAGAGAGAGAGAGAGAGAGAGAGAGAGAGAGAGAGAGAGAGAGAGAGAGAGGGGGAGAGAGGGAAAGGGAGAGAAAGAGAGAAGGGAAGAGAGAGAGAAAAGGAGGGTGAGAATTAGAGAGATAGGGAGATAAAGAAAGGGAGAGAGAAAGGGAGAGAAAAAGGTGGAGAAAATAGTCGAGTGATGAAAGGATAATGAGAAACAGACACAAAACAGTGAGACTAAAAATAGAGAAAGGGATAGAGAGAACAGGATAAAAAAGAACAGAATAACATCGACACCCCTTTTTTAGACTAATCGGAGACAGAACAACCTCAAGGGGCTTCGTTTCAGACTTTTATACACTCTTACTCGAGTCCACATACAAGAACCTCCCCTTAGATACAATTTGGCGGGAAGACATTCCAGAACTGGACCCTAAGTTTGATTGGGGTGATGTCTGGACTAATATTACACAGGCCTCCCGTAAACCCCAATCATCGACATTGCTATTTTAATACTTTCTTTACAACAATTGCTGCCTGCTTGGTGGATAAACTGACTTGTGGCTCAGGAGTCTATGGCCAAGCTTTTGTGAGCTTGTTCTACAAAACTACAACAACAACAAAAATGTTGTTCCAGATGCATTCACTATCAGACCTGTCTCGGAGGAAAGGGTAAGAGTATGCCTGTCTGTCCTAGCTACTAATAAGGCAACAGGTCTTGACCTTATTCCTGCCAGATTTATGAGGGACGGTGCTAAAGTAATTTTTAGAACAATTGCACATATTATTAACCTGTCAAATAACCAAGGCAAATTTCCGTCTGAACTAAAAAAGGCCAGGGTTGTCCCCCTTTTTAAGAAGATTATTTAATTAATTATAATTGAATTGTCTTGTCATTATTGTTATTAGTATTATTGTTACTGTCCTGTGATGTCGTTTCATGTAAAATAAAGAAAAATGTTATCACAAAAAATATTTAAAAACAGAATAAGAGAGAGAGAGAGAGCGAGAGAGAGAGAGAGAGAGAGAGAGAGAGAGAGAGAGAGAATGAGCACATGTGTGAGAGAAAAGAGATTCTAGAGTTTCTCAGTAATCACTGTCTAGCTGTCCTCACTTCCCCCTCGCCCACTCTGTCTGATGGGCTGGTTTAGTCTACCTGGCCCTCCCTCCCTCCCTCCCTCCCTCACTCACTCACTCACTCACTCACTCACTCACTCACTCACTCACTCACTCACTCACTCACTCACTCACTCACTCACTCACTCACTCACTCACTCACTCACTCACTCACTCACTCACTCACTCACTCACTCACTCACTCACTCACTCACTCACTCACTCACTCACTCACTCACTCACTCACTCACTCACTCACTCACTCACTCACTCACTCACTCACTCACTCACTCACTCACTCACTCACTCACTCACTCACTCACTCACTCACTCACTCACTCACTCACTCACTCACTCACTCAATCTATCCTTCCTGCCCAAGCTGTATTTATGTCTGTTAGAGAGAGCGAGAAAGAGAGAGAGAGAGAGAGAGAGAGAGAGAGAGAGAGAGAGAGAGAGAGAGAGAGAGAGAGAGAGAGAGATGCAAAAGTGTAACGTAACTAACGAGTGGTATAACTCATTACTGTCCCCGGGGGAGTAATCAGTGAAGTGACCGTGTTACTGTGAAGAGAAATGAGTAGGAACATGTAATACATAATCTTCTCAGAGTTAACATCCTCGACACGCCTCTGGCAGGGGAGGAAAGAGGTGATGAAGAGGAATCGGTGGAGAGATGAGAGCTAGAACCTCCACTCCGCCTTGCCGCTAATGCTGCAGCTTCCGACACTGACAGGCTTCTGGGCCGACGCTGATGTCATCTTTCTTGTCTCTCTCCATCATGACTTGTGTTCAGACAGACAGGGGGGGGGGGGGGGGGGGGGGGGTTGATGGAGGACAGGGGGGATTAGCGGGTGAGGGAAGGACGGGGGGAGAGAGGAGGGAGAGAAGGGATGGTGAGAGGAAAGATGGATGTGAACAGGGATGAGGGGATGCGGGGGGTGGAGGAGGGAGCGATGTGAGGGGTGCGGTCGATAGGGGACGAGGGAAGAAGGGATGAAAAGATGGATGAAAAGGGGAGAGGAAGTGGGGGATGGATGGAAAGATGAATGTATCTACAGTATGTATGTACTATTGTACTGTACTGTATGTATATATGTACAGAGTATGTAAGTAAGAATGTATGTATGTATGTATGTAAAGTATGTATGTATGCATGTGTAACGGTTGTGACAACGTCACCTCAAACTTCGATGCCCCGAGTGGGAGTCGAACCCCGGTCTCCCACGCCGCAGGCAACAACACAGACCGCTATACCAAGAGGTGAATCCACTGCTTCGCAACGTGTCTATCTGTCTTTTGAGGATGTGAGAGTGAGTTTAACCCATAGCACCACTACTCACCCCAGCCCTTCTTGACTGCGCTTCACGATACCATCCGTTACACTCACCCTCTCAAACTCACTCCACTCCACCCAAGGCACTTCGATGCCCCGAGTGGGAGTCGAACCCCGGTCTCCCACGCCGCAGGCAACAACACAGACCGCTATACCAAGAGGTGAATCCACTGCTTCGCAATGTGTCTATCTGTCTTTTGAGGATGTGAGAGTGAGTTTAACCCATAGCACCGCTACTCACCCCAGCCCTTCTTGACTGCGCTTCACGATACCATCCGTTACATATGTATGTATGTATGTATGTATGTATGTATGTATGTATGTATGTATGTATGTATGTATGTATGTATGTATGTATGTATGTATGTATGTATGTACAGTATGTATGTATGTATGTATGTATGTATGTATGTATGTATGTATGTATGTATGTATGTATGTATGTATGTATGTATGTATGTATGTATGTGTTGTGTACGTAAAGTATGTATGTATGCATGTGTTACATCCCAATGTATATATTCCCCAGGGTGTGTCTCCATGTGTGTGTGTTCTCCATTTTGTTTCCTCCCTCCAGCCATTGTTCCCTTTACCATTGGTCCCTGCCAGGCCAATCCTTCCATTATTGCAAAACAGCACCGATTGGTGGATGGCTTTCCAGACTCCAACACTCAATCCACACCACCCAATCAGGGATCACCCCACACCTGTTAAAACATGGCTTCTCACTTCAGTCTTTCTCTCTCTCTCTCTGGCATGAGGCTAGGCATGTTGTGTTTTTGGTAAACCTGTAACTTTGACAGTATTGCATTTCGTTTATTGGCCTTTGGTGCTTAGTAGTAATTTCCTTGTGTGTGTATGGCCACAGAGAGAGCATTGTTAGCCATAGTTTTGTTTTTGTATATATTCTGCTTTTGTTTCTGTATAATTAATGTGTTTTTCTCTCTTTCTCAGGAAGCACAGATGGGGTGAGCTGCCATTTCCTTTGGACATTGTTTTCTCCTGTTTTGGTTAGGTAAGAGTAGTTTAGGTAATGTAATCTCTTTTACCATAGATTAGATTGTGTTTATTTGGAGTATAGTAGTGTTTGTTTGTTGTTTTGGCCTGGGCTCACCCCTGAGCTACATGTGCTTCCTTTGCCTCTATTCAATAAATATCATTGTTGTTTACAAACCTGGTCCATCTTTTCTGTCAACCAACTGTTATGTTACAGCCCTTTACCCTTAGACTCACAGGGGTCGTAACATAAATGGGGGCTCTGCCTGGATTTTGTAACCCGTGTTCAATTGTTGGTTGATGGATTTGGTGAACTGTGTTTGTTTACACTTGTATAGTTATTAATTACTTTGTGTAAAAATGGCATTTGTGTAAGAAAAAATAATGGCAGTTAGTACTTTTGATCTGGGGAAATTCTTGAGCAATCCTACTTGGGAAGCGCTAGATAGCTGCCGCAAGGCAGACTTAGTGGAGATTGCCACACATTTTCAACTCTCGGTTCAACAAAAGCATCTTAAGCAGGATATCAGGTGTCTTGTGGTAGATAAGCTGTTGGAGCAGGGGACGCTTGTTTTACCTGCGGTCTCTGATGAACATGCAAGTCCTCCTGGTGAACCTACAGAAGCACCGCCTTCTGAGGAGCAAGCCCATGGTGCTGAAAAGGCAGGTGTGAACGTCACATTGCCACATTTTCACTTGACCTCTCCTGTGTCAACTGGGTCTCGAGAAGGGGCCCAGGTCAAGGTTAGAATAGCCCGTCTCCAGATGGAGGCTCAGGAGAAGGCACAAGCACGTGAGGCGGAGTATCGGCTTCGTAAAATGGAGCTTGAGGCGGAAAATGAAAGGGCTATTAACATCCGTAGGTTGGAGCTTGAGGTGGAAAAAGAGCTCAGACTGCGGGAGTTGGAGCTGGGAGACCAAAGGAGTGGATCCAACTCTGCTACACCGACTCCTCCACAAGGCCCGGGTATGTCCTCCTCCACAGCTTATTCATCACACACTTTTGATATAAGTAAACACATTGCTTTGGTGCCTCCGTTCCGAGAGACCGAAGTTGATACTTATTTTAATGTGTTTGAGCGTATTGCTGCTTCATTGCGCTGGCCAAGAGAGGTCTGGCCTTTGTTGCTTCAATGCAAATTGACTGGTAAAGCCCAAGAGGTTTGTTCAACACTTTCCCTAGAAGATAGTCTGTTGTATGATACTGTGAAGGCTGCCATCCTTCGTGCATATGAGCTTGTGCCCGAAGCTTATAGGCAGAGGTTTCGCAGTCACAAGAGAGCTGTCAACCAGACCTTTGTAGAGTTTGCTAGAGAGAAGGGAACTCTCTTTGATAAATGGTGTGCAGCAAGCAAGGCCTCAGATCTTAACTCTCTCAGAGAACTCATTCTATTAGAAGAGTTTAAGAATCGTTTGCCAGAGCGTATTGTAATTTACCTGAGTGAGCAGAAAGTGTCCACTCTGCAGCAAGCTGCTGTATTAGCTGATGAGTTTGCGCTAACCCATAAAACTGTGTTTGTAGATAGGCGTGACTCGTTTCTCCCCCATGATTTCTCTCAGAGACCTTCTGTCCCCAACCATTCAGAATTCACACACCCCCGACCAAAAATGTCACCTCCACGCTCAAAAGAGGAGCGGACATGTTACTACTGTCATAAATCTGGTCATGTTATTTCTGACTGTTTAACATTGAAACGTAAGCAGCAACCGTCCTCTCAGAACTTTAGACAACCCAAAGGGGTTGGTCTGATTAAAATGGCACCTGATTCCGATCAACAGATGCACAATGATCAGGATGTTCTCGATCCTTGTTTCAGGCCATTTACTTCCAAGGGTTTAGTTTCCTTGACAGGGGATCCAAAAGATCAGTGTACAGTTCAGATCTTACGAGATACTGGAGCCTCACAATCCTTTATCCTCTCTGATGTACTACCTCTGTCTGAGAAATCTTCCTGTGGTTCTAGTGTCCTAGTTCAAGGTATTGAGATGGGTTTCGTGCCAGCCCCGTTACACTGTATTCATGTACAATCTGATTTGGTCACTGGTTTCTTTAAAATAGGGGTGAGACCTTCCTTGCCAGTTAAAGGCATTTCCTTTATCATGGGAAATTATTTAGCTGGAGGACAGGTGAACGCTGTGCTGGAAGTGTTGGATCACCCAGACACAGATTCTCTGCCTGATGACTTGTCACAGAACTTCCCTGAAGTTTTTTCTGCAAGTGTTGTCACTCGGGCTCAATTGAAAAAGAGAGGTGAGGAAATTAATTTGTCTGACTCTGTTTTTGCTTCAGCCTTTGTCAGGGAGGAGTTGCTGGCTCCAACTTCTGATACCGCTGACAAACCACCGACTCATAGTAAGGTACCCCCACAGACAACTGTAACTAGTTCCGACGCTTTGAAGTTACCCGTTACTCGTGAAATGCTAATTACTGCCCAGAAGGCTGACCCTTCTCTTGCAAAATGTTTCTCTGTTCTTGAAACAGAACAGAGGAGAGAGTTGCATTCTTATTTTGTGGATGAAGGAGTTTTGATGCGTACATGGAGGTCCCATGGTACTAGACTGGCAGAGCATGCACAATCGGAGATAGGGCTACCAGATCAGGTACCAGACTGGAGCACTGTTTATCAGATTGTTGTCCCTGCAGTTTATCGTCAGCATGTACTGTTCTTGGCCCATGACCACCCTTGGTCTGGACACTTGGGAGTCACTAAAACATACAACAGAATACTTCAACATTTCTTTTGGCCCGGTTTGAAGTCCGATGTAGCACAGTACTGTCGTACCTGTAGTACTTGTCAGATCACCGGAAAGCCAAACCAGGTAATTCCACCTGCTCCCCTCTGTCCTATACCAGCGGTCGGTGAACCATTTGAACATGTCATAGTTGACTGTGTTGGTCCGTTGCCAAGGACCAAAGCCGGCAATCAGTTTTTGTTGACAATAATGTGTACCGCCACCCGTTTCCCTGAGGCTATCCCTCTTCGCAGAATTACAGCGCCTGTAATAATTAAGGCTTTGACGAAGTTCTTCTCCACGTTTGGACTGCCTAAGGTAGTACAAACGGACCAAGGCACCAACTTCCTGTCTAGGTTATTTGAGCAAGTGTTACAGTCCCTGGGTATCCGACATATAGTGTCCAGTGCCTACCACCCTGAAACTCAGGGGGCTCTAGAACGTTGGCATCAGACCTTAAAGTCCATGCTGCGTAAATATTGCTTAGACACAGAGAAAGATTGGGATGAGGGTGTCCCCCTTGTTCTATTTGCTGCGCGAGAGACCATACAGGAGTCTCTTGGTTTCAGTCCTGCTGAGCTCGTTTTTGGGCACACTGTTAGAGGGCCTCTGAAAGTTCTTAAAGAACGGTTCATGTCAAAGGGTGCCAGCACACCCACTAATGTTCTAGATTTTGTTAGCCAGTTTCGAGAGCGACTGCATCAGGCGTGCTCTCTCGCAAAAGAAGCGCTCTCTTCTTCCCAGAGAACTATGAAACGGCGCTATGACGAGAAAGCTGTTTCTCGATCTTTCCAGCCAGGTGATAAGGTTCTAGTCCTGTTACCTATCCTTGGTTCTGCTCTTTCCGCTCGTTTTTCCAGACCGTATGCAATAGACAAGAAGATAAGTGATACAGACTATGTGGTTCGCACCCCTGATCGTAAACGTCACTCTCGTGTTTGCCACATCAATATGCTTAAACCATATTTTTCCAGAGATGGTGTGCAGGTGAAGACCTCAGACCAGACAGCCGGACTGGCCGTCTCTGCTGTTGCCTCAACTCCAATAGTTCCGGACTCTCCTGACGTTAGTGGTGAGGACGTAGATGGCTTGGAGTTGCGCAATGCAGCCCATCAGGGTGCTAGATTGTCCAACACTGAGATGTTATTGAACCTGCCCACTCACTTAGCACACTTACCTGAGGAGCAGCGAGAGGACATCACAAATTTGATTCAGGCCTACATGGCTCTGTTTGGTGATGTTCCCTCCTGTACTTCTGTATTGGCCCATGATATTAATGTTAACAATGCTGTGCCTATCAAGCAACATGCATACCGTGTTAACATCACCAAGAGGGCCATGATGCAACAGGAGGTTGACTATTTGGTAAAACATGGTTTAGCCAAGCCAAGTTGCAGTCCCTGGAGTTCACCTTGCTTGTTAGCTCCCAAATCGGATGGAACTCCTAGATTTTGTACTGATTTCCGAAAGGTAAATGCTGTCACCGTGCCTGATTCCTTCCCACTGCCCCGCATGGAAGATTGTATTGACAACCTTGGATCTGCCACCTATGTTAGCAAACTAGATTTGTTAAAGGGTTACTGGCAGGTCCCTTTGACCCCCCGTGCCTCGGAAATCTCGGCGTTTGTTACTCCTGACAATTTTCTGCAATATACTGTAATGCCTTTTGGAATGCGTAATGCCCCGGCCACTTTCCAGCGACTGGTGACCCTAGTCCTGGCTGGTGTTCCAAATTGTAATGCCTATCTCGATGACCTGGTTGTCTATTCGACCAACTGGCGTGACCACATGACAACCTTGCAAACTGTCTTTGACCGCTTAGCTGGAGCCTCCCTGACCCTTAACCTTGCCAAGTGTGAGTTCGGCAAGGCTACGGTTACCTATCTTGGTAAGCAGGTAGGACAAGGCCAAGTGCGTCCGGTGGATGCAAAAATATCTGCAATCACAACTTTTCCAGTGCCTACTACTAGGCGGGAATTGCGTAGATTCCTTGGGATGGCTGGGTATTACCGTGGTTTTTGCCGGAACTTTTCTTCTGTCGTCACTTCTCTCACTAGCCTGTGTAGCCCGTCCAAACCATTCATTTGGACAGCTGATTGTCAAAATGCATTTGATGGTGTTAAAGCTCTCTTATGCAGTTCCCCTGTTCTCTCTGCTCCAGATTTCTCCCTGCCGTTCCAGCTGGAGGTGGATGCCAGCGGGGTGGGAGCTGGAGGGGTGTTATTACAGGAAGATCATGATGGTGTCAGTCACCCGGTTTGTTATTTCTCCCGGAAATTTAACAAACATCAACTATACTATTCCACTATTGAAAAAGGAGACTTTGGCTATGTTGTATGCGTTGCAACATTTTGAGTGTATGTCGGTTCGAGCGTATTACCAGTGGTAGTATACGCCGACCACAACCCATTGGTTTTTCTGTTGCGGATGTGCAACCACAATCAGCGCCTCATGCGTTGGGCGCTCATAGTGCAAAATTATAACCTCAGCATAAAGCATAAGAAGGGGTCTGAGAATGTGTTGGCGGATGCTCTATCTCGGAGTTAAATCTCTCGTGCTGTCGACTTGTTCTATTTTACTGTCGACTCGTTCTACTGTATATTGCTGTCGACTTGATCTATTTTTGCTGTCTACTCGGTCTATGTTGCTGTGGACTCGTTTTATGTTGCTGCTAGTTTTTTTCATAGCTCTTTGTTTTGGAGTGCATGTTATCTCGGGGATGTTATCTCGTTGTTAAAGAAAAAAAAAAAAAACATGTTTAGTTGGTAGTTTATGTAGACATGTTTTTGTCTTATGTATGGGGGTGTTACATCCCAATGTATATATTCCCCAGGGTGTGTCTCCATGTGTGTGTGTTCTCCATTTTGTTTCCTCCCTCCAGCCATTGTTCCCTTTACCATTGGTCCCTGCCAGGCCAATCCTTCCATTATTGCAAAACAGCACCGATTGGTGGATGGCTTTCCAGACTCCAACACTCAATCCACACCACCCAATCAAGGATCACCCCACACCTGTTAAAACATGGCTTCTCACTTCAGTCTTTCTCTCTCTCTCTGGCATGAGGCTAGGCATGTTGTGTTTTTGGTAAACCTGTAACTTTGACAGTATTGCATTTCGTTTATTGGCCTTTGGTGCTTAGTAGTAATTTCCTTGTGTGTGTATGGCCACAGAGAGAGCATTGTTAGCCATAGTTTTGTTTTTGTATATATTCTGCTTTTGTTTCTGTATAATTAATGTGTTTTTCTCTCTTTCTCAGGAAGCACAGATGGGGTGAGCTGCCATTTCCTTTGGACATTGTTTTCTCCTGTTTTGGTTAGGTAAGAGTAGTTTAGGTAATGTAATCTCTTTTACCATAGATTAGATTGTGTTTATTTGGAGTATAGTAGTGTTTGTTTGTTGTTTTGGCCTGGGCTCACCCCTGAGCTACATGTGCTTCCTTTGCCTCTATTCAATAAATATCATTGTTGTTTACAAACCTGGTCCATCTTTTCTGTCAACCAACTGTTATGTTACAGCCCTTTACCCTTAGACTCACAGGGGTCGTAACAGCATGTATGTATGTATGTATGTATGTATGTATGTACATAGAGTATGTATGTATGTATGTATGTATGTACAGTATGTATGTATGTATGTATGTATGTGTTTGTGTACGTAAAGTATGTATGTATGCATGTGTAACGGTTGTGACAACGTCACCTCAAACTTCGATGCCCCGAGTGGGAGTCGAACCCCGGTCTCCCACGCCGCAGGCAACAACACAGACCGCTATACCAAGAGGTGAATCCACTGCTTCGCAACGTGTCTATCTGTCTTTTGAGGATGTGAGAGTGAGTTTAACCCATAGCACCACTACTCACCCCAGCCCTTCTTGACTGCGCTTCACGATACCATCCGTTACATATGTATGTATGTATGTATGTATGTATGTATGTATGTATGTATGTATGTATGTATGTATGTATGTATGTATGTATGTATGTATGTATGTACAGTATGTATGTATGTATGTATGTATGTATGTATGTATGTATGTATGTATGTATGTATGTATGTATGTATGTGTTGTGTACGTAAAGTATGTATGTATGCATGTATGTATGTATGTATGTATGTACATAGAGTATGTATGTATGTATGTATGTATGTATGTATGTATGTATGTATGTATGTATGTATGTATGTATGTATGTATGTATGTATGTATGTATGTATGTATGTATGTATGTATGCATGTACATTATGTATGTATGTATGTATGTATTGTCACAAACCTTATATAATTCAGGCTCGCCAGTCCAAAAACCCACAAGAACTTGCAATTTCCACACACAAACTCTTTTCTTTACTTTATTTAAATACAACAGACTAATATCAAACACACAACAAAACAATAAAATGACCAACAGACTGCGCCTCTCAATGTCCCGCTCACCATAAGCGCACGAAAAGCACATAGAATGGTCAGACAGTCCGGGGGTCGATACACAAAGGAGGCTCGTTGACAGAAAAGGGGAATGTTCAATACTCAAGGTCGTCGTCCAGTCCAGGGTCTGATACACAAAGAACACCTCCTGCTTTCTCCTCTCCTTCTCACTACCTCTCACTGTCGCACCTCTGAATATCCAATCTCTCTCTTTCTCCAACAACACACTCCAACTCGCTCCACTTGACTCTCTCTATCCTAGTGTTAATGTAGTGTGTGGGACCAGGTGTGTGCACATGAGATGTGTCAACTAATTATGCGCAGGTGTATCTTATCCGTTCTAATCAGCTAGTGGGTGTGTCGGGCATGTGTGCGTGTGAGGTGTGTGTGCCTAGTGCTGCGCATGTGTGTGTTCCATCAGTACTAATCAGCTACCTAACTGCCTCGACTCTGTCCGTGACAGATATCTGCGGGGAGCGGGGAAATAAGGAAACGCTGTAATCGCGCCCGTTCCTCGCTCCAATCGGCCAAGCTGTCTTGCCCCGCTCACCGTATCCCGGCCACCTCGCCTTCAGACGTGACGCGTCAACAGTGTCTCGCCAGCCGGGATTTCGTCCTTGGAGAGTGACGCATTGCAGGTGCCACTTGCTGTCACTTCCGGGATTCCCCTCTGTACGGATGACGCAGAGCCCCTTTCTTGAGCCGCGACATCCCTTTCTCAGTGGCGTGCCGCGACGGTCGCCACAGTATGTATGTACATTATGTATGTATGTATGTATGTACATTATGTATGTATGTATTGTGGCAGATATCAACCCCCCTCTCATGGATATGTGAAGGACGGGAGATATTACTGCCATGGAAGGAGTGGAAACAATTAGGTAGCTGATTAGTACTGATAGAACACACCTGTGCATCATTAGTTCACCCACATCTCACACGCACACACCCCAGACACACACTACAAATACACTAGGTTAGAGAGAGGTGACTTGAGTGGAGGTGAGGTTGGAGTTATTGTAGTGAGAGAGAGATTGTTGTATACAGAGTTTTGCGAGGTGAGAAGTAGTGAGAGGAGAGGTGAAGGCGAGAACGTGTTCATTTTGTACTGGACCCTAGACTGGCTGAGAAACCCCCTTGTGTACTGACCCTGGACCGGACGACTACTGAACGAGTATTGAACAATCCATTTTTTGTACGAGAGCCTGTTTTTGTGTTTTGACCATCGGACTGTATTACGACCATTCTAATTGCCCATGATACTATTATATATTTATAATTTAATATTTGTATTTATTGATTGATATTGCACTTGTGTGGACATTTGAATTAGTTTGTTTTTGAACCGTGACGAGTCTGAACACCACCAGGCTTGTCACAGTATGTATGTATGTATGTATGTATGTATGTATGTATGTATGTATGTATGTATGTATGTATGTATGTATGTATGTATGTATGTATGTATGTATGTATGTATGTATGTATGTATGTATGTATGTATGTATGTCACAAAAATGTGTTTCATTTCTTGAGATCAGTGATTTGTTTTGATTTTATATTGTTTGTATTTATTTACATGTTCGAAATAAAGATTTAAAATCAAATCAAATAAAAATGTAATATAATGTAATGTAATGTATGTACAGCATGTATGATGTACAGTATATGTATGGTGCAAGAGGGATAGATGGATGAGGTGATGGGGAAAGATGAATGTGGGATGGGGTACAGCAAAGAAAGGATGGAGGGATGGAGAGAAGAGAGATGGAGGTATGGGGGATGGATGAAGAAGGGAGGGGAGGTATGGAGGCCAGGAGGGAAGGAAAGATTGAGGGATAATTAGGAGGCCAGAGTCATTTCAAGTGATCAGAAGGGAAAGAGTGACGTCGCCTGATGGTTTCTGTGGACATCAGGCCAGACACACACACACACACGCACGCACGCACGCACGCACGCACGCACGCACGCACGCACGCACGCACGCACGCACGCACGCACGCACGCACGCACGCACGCACACACACACACACACACACACACACACACACACACACACACACACACACACACACACACACACACACACACACACACACACACACACACACACACACACACACACACACACACACACACACACACACACACACACACACACACACACGTGTGTATGCATGTTAGGGCTGATGTAATGCTAGCCAGTCCTATCTTACATTCACAGCGAAGGTCAGCGTTTCAGCAGTGCCAATGTAATGTTAGACCTGAACCCCCCCCCCCCCCCCCACACACACACACACGCGAGCGCGCGCACGTGTTTACGAAGCTTTAAATAAAGCCTGACATCATACTCGTCTTAATGAAGACACATGGGCAGAAGGACTCCCTAGCCTGGAATAACAGTTACTCCTCGTTTGACTTGTCACTTGTGATAAAAGCCTTCACTCACAGCTTCACCCCTGACAACACATGTGTTGAGGTGATGGTACATGTTGTCACAGAGCAGCCCCGTCGGGAAACAAGCTCTAACGCGTTGAAAGAGGGTATCTGTGTTGAAGATGTGTTAGGAATACAGGTCTGTTAACGACGTGATAACATTCAGTCGGTATTAACACTCCACTACACACTCGTGACACTTCAGAGTACAACACAGCTTATTTTTCAAAGGTAAAGGGAGGTAAGCTTTGTTGTCTTTTAAGTTATATGAGAGGAAAGAGGAACTTGATAACTTTTTAAGCTCTTTGAAATGATAAGCTCTGTAACAGTGTTTTTTTTGTTTAATTTTTTTTACTGCAATCTTGTTCAAAGCATCTTGAAACAAAGGCTAGCTAAAACAGATAAAGCTCCCCTCCAGTAGCCACGCCAAACAATGTTACGCTTGAAAGCACATTTACAAGATAGAGACAAATTACAAGACACAAATAGGAGTAACGATGAGCCTCATCTTGATTTGGATCTGGCAGAGCTCATTAAAACACGGTACTCACTTATCAAGGTTAACTGCTGTCAGAGCTGCTGAGACTAACTCACTTATCAAGATTAACTGCTGTCAGAGCTGCTTAAACATGTTTAATGAGGTTATAATAATGTCAATGGAGTGGACCTTTAATTTGATTATTTCAAAAAGGTAGATGATTATTTACCTTATCTATTTACGTTTTATTTATGTTATCTATGTTACAATGTTCATATACTGACAGTCTAAGTTACAATGTTCATATATTGGTCATCTATGTTATAATGTTCATATATTGGTCATCTATGTTACAATGTTAATATATTAGTCATCTGTATATTACTCTATATTTTTGGCTGTATATTTTAGAATGTATATACATATTTTAGAATGTATATCCTTGACTGTATTTTTATTCTTATTATTGATTTCTGGCTACCTAAATGTTTATTGTGATCGATCTGTAGTGCTTAATTTCCCTCTGGATCAATAAAGAACTTCTATTCTATTCTATCTATGTTATAATGTTAATATATTTGTAATTTATGTTACAATGTTCATATATTTGTAATTTATGTTACAATGTTCATATAAGTAATTTATGTTACAATGTTCATATATTTGTAATTTGTAATTTGTAATGTTCATATATTTGTCATTTATGTTACAATGTTCATATATTTGTCATTTATGTTACAATGTTCTATTTGTCATTTTTTTTTTGATCACATTTTTTTATTATTAATTACACAAAACAGGACAACACAATAACCACAGTAACAAAAAACATAACTTCACAGGAGAATAACAAACAATAATAATACAGAATAATAAATTATAAAGACAAAAGAAAAAGAACAGCGTCCAACCTATCAAATACAGATGGCAATTTCAATAACAAAAATGTCTTCACACATGCCAACCTTTCCCCACCTTTACAAGTGGAGTGACTTAAAAGATTGTTTATGAGAGTGTTGCCGCAGATCTATTGTAGATAGCCTAGGTCCCTTACACATGTTCAAGACTGCCAAACTCGCAGAAGGTAAAGTGTAAGAAGAAAGAAATTCTTCCTCCAAGTTGGTTAACAGGTCAATCAGTCTGCCAATATTAGTCCCTTGGGGAGATGGCATGTGAATTGACATATAGCGCAGAATAGCTAAATACCTACCCCCCCTAAAATCCCCCCAGTCAAAGTTAAGAAGGACAAGACAAAAACCAAGACAGACAAGACATTTCCTCCTCCCCCTCCCCAGAGACCGCCGGACCCCCCCGATCAAGCGCCCCAACCCCGCTCAGCCGCACACGGCGGTCTTTACCTTCTCAGCTGCTGCGAACCACAGGTCAATTCCAGCCTGCCCCACCCCGATCACCCGGGCCGTGGATATCTCAAGATAAATCACATCCAATAGAGTTAGGGACCAGTTAATCATTGTAAGCTTCTCAGGCTCCTTCCATCTCATTGCTATTAGCTTCTTCGCTGCTGTGACGCCCGCTAGGACAACCCTTTTCAGTTGTACGGACGCGGGTAGTGTCGTTATATCGTTCAGGAGTAGCGTAACAGCTGTGAATGGGATAGTTAAGCCACACAGATCTGAAAGTTTGTCCGTTATTGACCTCCAGAAGCGGGCCACTGGTGGGCAATCCCAATACATATGCATATAAGTGCCAGTGGCCTTTTGAGAGCACAAAGTGCACCGAGAGTCGGTTATCAGTCCCATAGCAAATAGCTTCCTAGGTGTAAGATAGGTCCTATGAATATAATTAAAATTAATTTGCTGGTGATTGGGGTTGCGGGAAGATAATGTCACATTTGCCCAAACATCATCCCAGTCAAACTCGGGGTCCAACTCCGGGATATCCACACGCCAGATTGTATCCAATGATAAATTTTTATACGTGGATTGAATTAAGAGCGTATAAAAGTCTGAGACAAACCCTCTGGATGTCGTCCTGTCCACTATGAGCCTGAGGAAGGGGTGTGGGTGCAAAGCTTGAGCCCACGGTACGCCATGCGCCCTCAGTGCTGACCTTAGTTGAAGGTAAAGAAAGAAGGACTCGCCGGGTAAATCATAAAATTCTCTTAAGTCCTGAAACGCACGGAAGCCGTTCTTATCATAAATATCCTCCAGAGTATGCACTCCCCTCCTTTGCCATTGAGGAATATTAACCGGCTTGTGCCCAACAAGTAATTGCTGGTTATAAAAAATTGGAGAGTCCAGGTGCCATGGGCATTTAACCCCACACGACCTCTGTACATTACGCCACGTTTGGATCACGTGAGTTATGATCGGTCCATACCTCAGCCGGCATTTCGAAATAGAGACAGTGGAGTACACTACATCCTGCAATCTTAGCGGAGTTACCGCCGCCGCTTCTAAGGAGCGCCACGATACAGCCTCTACAGGGTCTAGCCAGCACATCAGAGGTCTCAGTGAAAAGGACCAGAAATAAAGTTTAAAATCAGGGATTGCGAGGCCCCCATCTTGTTTTCTACGTTGAGTAGTAGCCCTTTTGATTCTCGGGCGTTTGTTATTCCAGATAAACTTAGATACCATCGATTGTACCTTGCGCCAGTGGTCTATTGGAGGGGGCAGGGGGAGCATTGAGCTAATAAAATGTATCCTAGGCAGGATGTTCATTTTGATTATGGAAGCCCGGGCTTGTAAGGAGTTAGGAAGGGACGACCACCTGTCTAGATCCTGGCGTATTTTATCATAAGTACCCGTGAAGTTGTACTTAGTAATTTGGTTCAGCGTGGGGAATATCTCTATGCCCAAGTATTTAAATTGTTCTACTATGGGGATATCAGCTGGTAGTCGTACCGCCTTGGCCAGCTCATTAAGAGGTAGGCAGGCTGATTTGTTCCAGTTAATCTTAAAGCCTGACAATTTACCAAAGTCGTCGATTATCCTCAATAATTTTGTGGCCGACCGGGATGGGTCGTCCATGAAAATCAGCAGGTCATCCGCATAGAGAGCAATTTTGTGTGGAGTATTATTGACCATTATGGGGACGATGTCCTCCGATTGCCTAATAAATTGGGCCAAAGGTTCGAGGGAGAGCGTGAACAGTCCTGGGCTCAGAGGGCAACCCTGTCTAGAAGATCTGGAGACTGGAAAGAGTGTGGAACAGTTTTTGCCTGTCAGTATCATCGCAGACGGCGAGGCATACAGGACTTTAATCATATGAATAAAACTCTTCCCAAGACCCATGACCTCAAGTACCTTCCACAGGTATGACCACTCAAGTCTGTCAAACGCCTTCATGGCATCCAAAGACAGAACTGTGGATGGAGTTGTATTGTCTTTACTGTTATCGATTACATGCAACAGCCTCCTAAGATTATCTGCAGCCAGACGCCCCGGGATAAAACCAGTTTGATCGCAGTGTACCAATACAGACATAAATCTCTGCAGGCGACGGGCCAGCACCTTGGCAAACACTTTTAAATCGGCCCCGAGAAGACTCAAGGGTCTATAGCTACCACAATCATTGGGATCTTTGTCCTTCTTGAGAAGTAAAGAAATCAACGCCATATTGACATCTCTTGAGAACTCCCCTTGTTCGATAGCGTAATTGATCATGTCGAGCATCAATGGACCCAGTTGGTCCCAGAAAGCCAAATACACTTCGGGTGGAATACCATCCCAGCCTGGTGCCTTACCCCTCTGCATTTCAACAATCGTCTCCCTCAATTCCACGAGAGTAATCCGTCTCCCCAGTTCCTTGGCCTCTTCCTCAGAAATGTGGGGTATCTCAAGCCCGCCAATGAACGATTCAAATTTAGAGTCATCAAGATTACCCTCTGAGCTATATAACTGTGAGTAAAACTCTTTAAAAGTGTCATTGATCTTTTTCGAATCAGTAGTGACTGCACCCTGGCTCGTCCTAATCGAGGGGATAATCCGAGAAATGATCATTTGAGCGTATTTTCATTGCCAATAGATGGCTAGGTCTGGAGCCGTGAAAATAGTAATTTTGTCTTGTCCTATGTATCAAGAACTCAGACTGTTGTTTAAGTATGGAGTTTATTTCTTTTTTGACTATCTTACGTTGTGTGTTTAGTCGTTCATTATAGTTAGTTTGCAAGGACGCGTATAGATCCGCATATAATGATTCCAGTCCTTCTAGCTTTTTTGACCGGGATTTTCGCAAATTGGAGGCAAATAGTGTGACATGACCCCTGATAAATCCTTTCAATGCGTTCCACAGGACCCTAGGGTCTTCTACTGTGCCAACGTTGATCTGCAAAAATTCAGCTAGTTTACTCCTGAACTCAGAACAGAAGTCATCGTTCTTTAGCAAGGTCGAATTAAAACGCCATCTGGGAGCTCTTGCGGAGAGCCTGCCAAAGGTTGCCGTAAGGAAAATCCCCTTGTGGTCTGAGAGAGCCAAGGGAACCAATGAGACATCGAAACTATCAAACATATTAGGGGACGCGAATGCATAGTCAATTCGAGAGAAGCTTTTGTGTCTGGCTGACAGGTGAGAGTAATCTTTGAGGGTGGGGTTGGATAAGCGCCAAAGGTCTGTGAGCCCCGTGTCCTTGGCCCACATCCTAAGGGCCTTAGAGGCCCGTTTTTGGTCGCTCGTTTCAGAGGGCCCGGACCTATCCATCTCCGCATCCCAGCACGCATTAAAATCGCCACCCACAATGAGAGCGTATCCATTAAGTTCCAACATATTCTTCGTGATTGTATTATAGAACGCTGAATCAAATGTGTTAGGAGCATACAATGCTATTATAGCCATCTTCCTATGCAAGAATTCAACTTTTGCTATAGTAATCCTTCCCTCCGTGTCCGACCATACATCCAAGACTTTGATATCAAGGTTACGTCTTGTAACTATGACTACTCCTTTCGTCTTATCATCGGCTGAGGATGAGGAGATAACGTGATATTGCCGATTTGCCAGTCTTGACACGTCACCTACCAATAAATGCGTCTCACTAAGGAGAGCAAGGTCAATATTTCTCCTCTTCAATAGCCAAAGGACACTGGCACGCTTGTGTGGGGCGTTAAGCCCTCCTGCGTTCCAAATTAAAATATTCAATTTAGCCATGGTCGAGCTCGTCTAAATGCATAGAGAACGTACCAGTGCAGCCAGGCTGAGTACAGAGGCGCCGATCCAGGCGGGCCCAGACGGTCAATCCCAGGAGTTCAGAGGAGGAACAATTACACACATATAAGACAACAGTACATAAAACACATAAAAATACCACCCCAGCTACAACCCCCCCTCCTTCTACTCTAAACCCTAACCCACCCGTCCTATTATAAGCCCCCCTATACCCACTCTCCAATCCCCACCCTATGCCCCATCCACTGAGGATGGTCATCTTCCTATCACTTCCCACTAGAGACATGGATCCAAAAAGACGCTCCCCACTCCAACCCCCCTCTAGTTAAACCCCTGAGTAAACCCCCACTAGTCCAATAAACACAAATAATAATAAAAATAAAATTCAATAAAGATATCGGTCGAAAACCACCTGAGCACTGGCCCCAACATAAGACAACCATAATGGTAAAAATAGCCATTATTAAATAATAACTCCACACCAACCTGCAACCATCTATTTCCGAATCTGAGCTTCAACGTCGTAATGTTATAGCCCAAATGGGTACAGGAAAATTCAAAACAAAATTAAATTAAAGCATCCCAGCCGATAGTCTAAGGCAGGATCGGGTCACAGGTTAATTGTGCAAAATTGTGTGAACAATGTCAATTAAACAATGACAAAAATAAGAAAGGGAAAAAAAGGGGTTATGGTTAAAGTGCACCCCTGAAGCAGTCCCTCTGATCAGGCACAACGGCTGAAATGACATAACCTATGTAAGAATCGACAATAATAGGAAAAGGAAAAAGAGGGTTATGGCTAAAGTGCAAGCAAAGTTAAACTTGACCCAGCCTGTTATCACATATTTATGTATATTCGTTCGAGAGCCAACATGAACCTTGGCCCTAACATGACAGCTATAATGGAAAAATTAGACATTATTATATAATTACTCAACATCAACCCTGTGACCAACTACCTCGTAGTCTGCATATTAATGTTGCAACATTATAGTATAAATGGAAAAAGGAAAATTCAAAACAAAATCAAAGCATATCAGCAGTTAGTCTAAGGTAGGATCGAATCACAGTTAAATTGCTCATTCAAATGCCATTAAAACAGCGACAATAATAGAAAAAGGAAAAAGAGGGTTATGGCTAAAGTGCAAGCAAAGCTAAACCTAAGCCAGCCTGTTATCACATATTTTATGTATATTCGGTCGAGAGCCAACGTGAGCCTTGGCCCTAACATGACAGCTATAATGGAAAAATTAGCCATTATTATATAATTACTCAACATCAACCCTGTAACCATCTACCTTGGAGTCTGCATATTAATGTCGCAACGTTATAGCACAAATGGATCACGGAAAATTCAAAACAAAATTAAGGCATATCAGCAGTTAGTCCAAGGTAGAATCGGATCACATTTAAATCGCGCATACAGATGACATAAAAACAGCGACAATAAGAGAAAAAAAAAAGGAAAAGAGGGTTATGGCTAAAGTGCAAGCCATACAACCATATAGCCATAAAGTGCAAGCCATACCCGACCAAACCTGTTATCATATATTGTATATGCATATTCAACCGACCTTGGCTTCTACTATTGGATCCCAAAGCTCAAAACAACCTGGATATAAAAATAAAAGCATACCAGAAGTTAGTTAATTAAGGACCCGATCACTCTTGAATTGTGCAAACCAATGTCACTTTGAACAGCAACAGCATCCAAAATACGTAACCATTAACGGGTCTCGAATGTCTCAGCGCAGACGATAGACGAAGCCCGCTTAGCTAGCCCGAGGCTAGCGCGTAAGCTAGTGATGAATCCGGATAGCACGTTAGCCTATTATGTACATTGTTCAGCTAGCTCGTTAGCTTCCAACGAGGCGATACACAAGTACGACCATGAGGTCAGCTTTAGCAAGTAACAGAAGTCATTGGGAAGCCCCGCTAGTTGGATGGGCAGCGGGCAGTTAGCATGTCTGGGCATGACAGCAAGTATTTGTGAATAGTCGGCCTAATCAACGTATATAGGCACACACCGCCAAGTCACTCACCCGACATAGATATCAAGCAACAGTCTCGGGTATCGCCGCGAGATATTCCTTCGCTTTAGCCAACGACCAAAATGAACGCTGACCATCGACCTTCTCCAATACAGATAATTTCGCGGGAGCGAATAACGTGGGCCTCAGGCCTAGTTTCCATAGCTTAGTCAGGACCACCTTGTATTCGCCTCTCTGTGCTTGAACCTCCGGCGTAAAGTCCTCGAAAATGGCCACTTTGTGATCGCCAAGCCTCAGATTACCCCTTCTGGTACGAGCCGACCGCATGATGAGTTCTCTCTGCTGAAGCCTGTTCAGCTTGACTATGATGGGCCTCGGCTCTTTGTTCACGCCGGGAGAAAACCTGCCCGCTCTGTAGGCCGACTCACAGACAGGAGGCGAAGGGAGGACGTCCGTCCCTAGTATTTTCTGCAGCAGTTCGGGCACGGCCTCAGAGAGACGGCCTTCACCGCTGGTCTCCGGTACTCCAACAATCCTGACGTTGTGGCGTCTATCCCGGGACTGCATCTCCTCCATTGCCGACTGTAGTTTGTTGACTTCAGCCTGCCTAGCCAGCAGGGCGGATTCGAGACCCGCCATCTTCTCGCACTGTAATGATACCTCCGTCGTTAGCATGGCTAGTTCGTTAGCATTAGCCGATGAGGCAGCGTGAATCGACTCCATCTTGTCTGTCAGCGGGACCACCGCCAGCCGTATTTCCTCCGATATCTCACGACGGAGGTTGACACAAAAATCCGCCAACACTTTCTTCTGTGCTTCAGCGACGCGTGCCTCAGAGTCTGCGTGTAGCTTGGTCATGACCAAGAGCACAGCTTCGCTTATTTCCCCGACACCGGACGACGATGCGGCCAGGCCGGGTGGTGGTGGTTTGCTGGATGGGGCGCTCATGGCTCTGGTTTCCACCCCAGTCATCGCAGAAAGTCGAAAAAAGTCGACGACAGTATACTAAACACGACGACCTAGCAAACAGATAAAAAACAAATAAAAATAAAATAAAGACTAATGGGGAGAAACGTATATTCAGCACGGTAGAAGGGAGCTCATGTGAAACACGTCTACTCCATGATTGCTCAGCTCCGCCCCCCCCTGTTCTATTTGTCATTTATGTTACAATGTTCTATTTGTCATTTATGTTACAGTGTTCTATTTGTCATTTATGTTACAGTGTTCATATGTTGCCAGTAATTTCTGTTACCTTGTTCGTACAATAACAGAACTGCCAACCTGTTGCTGTGTCCCTGCTGTTCTCAGCGGTGAACTGGAGTCACATCCATTAGTTCCTCTGCGAATAATGAATTGTTTATAATCCCTGAGCACTACGCCCACAAATGTCAGGGCGAGTCACAAAGCGCTGCCTACATTTATTGAGTATTCATGAGTACTCTTAACAATAATAATAATAATAATAATAATAATAATAATAATAATAATACAATTTATTTGTATAGCATAAAGTGCAGACATATAAAATCAGTTTTTCACATTAGGATCTAACATCCCAATAGGCCACCTTGTTAATGGTTTGATTCTATTGCAGTTTTAAAATAGACTGTAAAAATAGTGCAATAGTGCAGTGCAATAAAATTGTAGAATAGAATAGACAGTGCAAAATGATGCAACAATAAAAAAAATCTGAATTACTGTTTAAACCGCCTTTACCTTCCTTGTTTGATATCCACAGTTTAAAACCTGACTGTCTTCCTTCCTTCCACTTTGACCCTTTGAACCTCCCTCTCAGGGCAAACCACCCTCTCTCTCAGGGCGCAGTTCTAGGCCTGGGTCCCTCACACAGTCTTTCTTCCTGCTTGCTACCCACATAGTTCAATACCTGATATACTGTACTCTTCATCTTCTTACTTCAGCTGCGCCCACACTCTCTGGCTAAATATGTGGACTCTGCTGCCATCCTTCTCAGATTTCCAAAGAGAGAAAGTTAATGGTTAATGATGATTGGGTTTGGCAAAGAAAGCCACACAAGGATTTTAATAACTAAAGTATTGTTGTGATGAAATGAAAGCTGACGTGTGGAACATTCCTCGGAGGGCCCGCAGCGGGAGAGGAGCTGGGAGGTCTGGTACCTGCTGCCTCCATTAATACGACATATTAGCGTGTCACAAAACACCATTCATCAGCATCTAGACCAGAGCGGCCGTGCTCTGCAGGAAAACGCTGGCTCAGGAACTCACTGACACCTCAGGAACTCAGTAGGTTACAGTCTACTTTAAAGACCCTCTCCTTTTGTCCCTTATAATGTAAGTATCTACGTTGACCTCCCCCCCTCTCTCAGTTGTGTGTCACCATTCCTGGTCAAAGTAATATTACAGAGTTATGTTGGCTTAAAATGTGCTCATAATATATCATTTCTTTCAAGGTAGGTACTATGTGAAATGAATGAAAATAAATATTGTGCTACAGATGAAGTGAAGAATATTGTGGAAAATGACTGCAGATATAAGATTTCCATCTATACCCAACTCCTCGTCCAATCAACAGTCATCTCCCGCCTCGACTACTGCAATGCACTGCTCGCTGGCCTCCCGGCCACTGCCACTAAGCCTCTTCAACTCATTCAGAACGCAGCGGCCCGCCTGATCTCAAACCTACCGAAGTCGGCCCATGTCACCCCACTTCTTAGGGACCTGCACTGGCTCCCCATTGCTGCACGAATCCGCTTCAAGGCCCTCAACCTAGCATACCGTGCGGCAAAGGGAACCGCTCCCGCCTACCTCCGGTCAATGGTCTCTAACTACACACCCTCAAGACCCCTACGCTCTGCATCTTCTGGCCGCCTCAGACCTACTCCTATCCAAGCTCCGGGAGGGTCATCAAAGAGAAGTCGCCTATTCTCAGTCCTTGCCCCACAATGGTGGAATGAACTACCCACCCCAGTTAGGACAGCCGAATCACGTCCAATCTTTCGCCGTCGACTAAAGACGCACTTCTTCAACCATTATCTGAATAAAAAAAAAAAAAAAAAAAAACAATAAAAAAATCTAACCCTAACTAACCGTACTGTCATGCACTTGTCCTAATAAACTAACCTACACTGTAGCACTCAACACTTTGATGAACATTGTTGCTCAGCTGATAGAGTTGTGCCCTTCCTGATGGCTTGTCGTACAGAACTTGTAAGTCGCTTTGGATAAAAGCGTCAGCTAAATGACTAAATGTAAATGTAATGTACAGGCACACATTTCTGACATGTGGCTCTGTCGTGAAGGATGGTGAATATTTGCCTGAATAAAAAGGTGTCGCTAATCCACTTGAACGGAGAATTAGGTGAGGTACTAGAGTTTGATTGATTGATTGAAAACTTTATTAACAGATTGCAGAATGGGTACAATACAGTACGGCTCAATACAAACAACTGCTAAGGGGATGCAGACCAGAAAAAGACTTTCGTCTTGTTTACATCAGGGTCCCCCATTTTCAATTCAGCAAGACATTTATGACATACAAGACATACAAAATATACAGTACTGCGTGAGAGAGTCTAATGTTTCTTTCTATTTCTATGTGAAATGGAAATCCTGGCTAAGATTCTAAGTCAGGATACAAACACTCGGGGGCGTGCACACAGACACAAGCACACACACGCACACACACACACACACTCACACACACACACACACACACACACACACACACACACACACACACACACACACACACACACACACACAGACACAGACAGACACAGGCACACACACATGTTTCAAGGGTAATTGTTGTGAAGGATCAGATTAAACCGAATATATATATTTATTTATGGATATATATTTAATAGTATTTGTATATCGTTTGATATCCCTTGTATATTCTTTGTACATATACACTGAATATCCCTTTAGTCTACTACAGCCCATAATAGTTCATTCTCTCATTGGACAAGAACCTGGCGCCAGCAGACAACCCCCTCGAGTCAAGTTCAATAGTGCCGACGAACATGTCCCAACAAGCCCCGGTTCCGCGTAGGAATACGGCTACCGAAATACGAATGGTACTATTTGTTCACCGTGCATATAAATATGGCGCAAGTAAAGTAGAACTTTCTTTTAGTCCATTAGTCCTTTACCCTCCAACCTAGTAACAGACGTGAAGCCTCACCCACGACCCACGTGTGGTGCAGTATGGCCTATTTGGCCCCAGAATAGGCATTGAGACCTCGTGTAAATTCATAGCTGAATTGTCATAGTTTGGCACTGTACCGTCGAGTGGGACGTATTTCTATTAAGTTAATAATAGTCTATTATGTATGGTGCATCGTTCGGTTAGAGTTCTAAAGTGAGCAGCACCCCCATCGTTTCCTCGCGTTATCTAGAGTCTTAACCAGGCTGGGCAGACCACGCGTGGTGCTTTCATCCGAGGAGTTCTGGGCGAGGACGAGTGGACCTGCACATTGGATTACCTACCCGGACGACTGCTGAGCCTATACGGCATGGAATATCTATTTGCTTTGGGTGCTTTGATTTGTGGAGCGGATAACAGCCAACGCCGGTGAGTGTTGGAATTACCCCCGAGAGGAGCCCAGGTGAGACGGCGCTCAACCCAGACCGAGGCCGCCTCGCTTCTCCTTCGTTGTGGACCTACAGCCTACAGCTACCGTCTACGAGAGGGCCCAAGTGTATTCATCTGTGGATCAAGATCCTGCGGGCACTGTGTTCTGTACCTGAATTCTCCCCAGGAATCGTTGGCCAGATGGGATGCAGCTGACGGCTCTCCAAACCCCCCCCCCCCCTACTGACTTACAACCAGCAGGACCCCTTTAGTATCCCGCTATAATCCTTAAGTACCATCGCTATAGTTCCCTAAAGAACCCGGTTGTATACTTGCTTCCTGCGTAACCAGAGATTGGACATTCAGTGTTGATTTGCCTACGAATACTCATTTGCCTTACAAGTGCATTCAAATCATAAATGTAATTAAGTGAATGTTGTATATACCTTTTGCTATATTAAACCTTCGACTGTTATATTTGTGTGGACCTGATTTCATATGTGGGAAAGTGTTCATCATACAGTCAGGGAATTGTACCCCTCAGTTACAATTGGTCCTTCGAGCCGGAGGGTAACTAGTGTAATATTAATATAGTGTTATTAATATTGAAATGGCCTATGATGAACACTCCACGAAACGGTCCTCCTAACGTAGAACGCCCGCGGCGCAGACGACAGACACCTCAGTACTTAGAGGATTACGCTGTCAGTCAACTACCTAGCCTTCTACAGACGGTAAACGCGGTAAAAGTAGAAAGTAAAATTATGTCTGACCTTAACGACCAGGTTACCCCGACCACAGAGGCCCTAGTGGGTTCTAATGTAACTGACGAAGCTCACGGTGGGGACCAGGAGGGAACAGACATGCCTTTACCCCCCGCCAATACCGAAGAAGTAGTCCCCGACCAGCTCCGGGAGGAAGACAACCCTCCAGAGGTGGAACCCTGCACGGAACAAGAGGAGGAGAGCGCCGAGGAGATAGAGCTCCAGGACTCCCCAACGAGTACAGCCAGGAGCGGCTCACCTCTACAAGCGTCTTCCCCCAGCGAGGCGGAGAGGATGCTGTCACAGGCGTTCCTCGTCAGCCTGACAGCCTCTACCGAACGCGATCGACTCCAGGGTGAACGCGATCGACTTCAGGGTGAACGCGATCGACTCCAAACACAGCAACGGAGCGAAGAAGAGCACATACGCCTGGAGATGAGACGCCTTCAGACGGAAGAGAATATGGCAAGAGACCGGTCCGACACCCAGCGCGCCGCTGACGGTGCCCAAAGAGAAGCAGAGCGCGACATCGCTCTCATCCAGCGCGAAGCCGAGCGCGACAGACTACAGGGCGAGCGCGACAGACTACAAGCGCAGCTAATGGAGCAGCTGATCACCAAGGCAACACCCTCTCCCTCCGCCAGGGGTTCAAGGGCCTCGTCGAGACAACAGTCAAGGGCAGCATCCCCTAACCGACCAAGCGACCCTGAACTTGACCACCAGAGAGAGCCTATACCCCCCGCAGACCCCCTTCCCCGACCGGTCCAAGCGAGACCCAGCTACAAGGAAGGAGCAGCATACACTGCGGAGAGGCTAAATAAACGACTACAGGATCTAGAGGACCTGACAGAAGAAGAAGAGGGAGAGGAGGAGAACCAAGCCCGACGACAGCACAGTACTCCACCGGACCAGGAGGTCCAGTACAGCCCAGGCTATACCCCCGCGGCGCTGCGCTACAGACCACCGACTCTATTCACGGGTGAGCATGACGCACGACCAGCCCCGAGGAACAGCACCTGGACCAGCGGGCCATGGTACCCTGCCGGTACCAGCCCACAGAGAGGCGCAAGAGGAGACTCGCCTAGGAGGCCTCTCTCCCAACGCTCACAGATGTGCCAGCCATCCACGGCGTCATACATTGGCACACCGACGTTTCCAGACTTCACCCATGAGAATCGAGCACAGTACACGGAGCTCCGGATGTGCTTAGAGACAATGATGGTGGATGTCGTTGACGAACACCACAAGTATGCAATATTACTGAAGCACCTGAAAGTACCCCGAGCGCACAATATATCGCTAGCCTATGCCACCTCTACGACCCCATACACCGCGGCTCTAGCAGCGCTGGACCAGAGATATGGACGTATATGGGATTACGTAATCCAAGAGATAAGGCATATTGACCGCCTACCCCCAGCAACAGACAATCGCTCACTAGACGACCTGTCTATAAAAGTGCAGTCCCTGGTAGGGATGCTGGGAGCGCAACGAGAAAAGGGTATGCACGAGCTATACGCCAACTCTAACGTCGAGAGGATTTTAAAGCTGCCGCCCGCCAGACAAGAGCGCTTTAGGCGGCAAAGAGACCACCGTGACCCTAACGGTCCCGAACCATCCCTCCTCGATTTAGCCGACTTCCTGACGAGAGAAGTCAGCAGCCTACGCTTGGATACATTCGTGCGGAGCACACCAAGCTCCAGAGAAGGACCTAGGAGAGTAAACGATGGAAGAAGATCAGTGACTGTCATGCACCAATCAGAATCAGTACCGAGCAGTAAGAACCACAGTACCCCCTCGAGAAAAGAGAAGTGGAAGATGGTGTGCCCGTACTGCGAGAAGGAACACTGGCTGTCACAATGTGACCTGTTCAAGAAGATGAATGCAGAAGAAGTGAGTCAATGGATAAAGTCCAACAGGCGCTGTTACCGATGTGCGCGCAGTCACATGGCAGCCGAGTGCCGCCTAAAGAAGAGGTGCAGTCGGTGTGACGGAGCCCACCTAGATGTCCTACACGACAGTAACAGAAGAAAGCCTGCACCTGCACCATCGAGCAGCACAAAGGCAAGTGTCATGTACATTGACCCCGCCAGCAGCAGCGGCGCCCAGGTGCTCTTAAAGGTAGTCCGTGTAACATTGAGCCACCAAGATAAAGTCATGGACACTTACGCCGTCCTTGATGACGGGTCAGAGAAGACCCTTCTCCTCGCATCCGCTGCGGCCCAGCTGGGACTGCGGGGGAGCGAGAACCAGATGACGATTCGGACAATAAGAAGAGATTTAAAGACGATAAAAGGCGAGAATGTCTCCTTCACTATCGCAGCAAGCGGGCAGCCAGAGAGACGGTATAGGATTACAAATGCTTTCACCAGCCAAGAAATAGGACTATCACAGTACACCTACCCCATCGCCAAACTGATGGATAAATATGTGCACCTGCGTCAACTACCTATCCCGCTCATAGACGGCGCCACCCCGACCCTGCTGATAGGCTCCGACCATGCAGACCTCATAGTCCCGATAGACCGGGTCCATACAGGACCCAGAGGCTGTCCTGCAGCAGTCGAGACCCGCCTAGGATGGACACTACAAGGCCCCCTCGCTAAATCTCTCAACCGAACAGCAGCCACTAGCTGCCTCCACTCCAGAGTGACAGAAGAAGACACCACTCTCCTGCAGCATGTCGAGAGGCTATGGACACTAGAGACAATGCCATTTAAGAACGAAAAGAAAGACATTCGTTCTAAAGAAGACATTTACGCCATAAACCTCCTCGAGCAAGGGACAAAGAGAGTCACAGTCAGAGGAGTGATGAGATACGCAACTCCACTCCTGAGGCGAGAGGGAATGCCCACCTTTCACGCCACGAAAGAAGCTACGGAGCGGTATCTATTGAACACAGAGCGGCGCCTAGCCAAAGACCCCGCTCAAGAGAGTGTGTACCGCGCTGAGATTGAGAAGCTAATCACAGCGAGACACGTAATGAAGATTGACATTAAAGAGGCCGATCAGACGACCGAATCATGGTACGTGCCGCACCACAAGGTCCACCACAACGGCAAGGATCGCATTGTGTTTAACTGCAGCTACCAGATCGGATCCCAGAATCTGAATAAAGAGCTCTTGCCCGGCCCCACACTCGGCCCCTCTCTACTAGGCGTGCTACTACGCTTCCGCCAGGACAAGGTGGCTATCAGCGGGGATATCAAAGGGATGTTCCTGCAGGTGAGACTAGTGGAGGAGGATAAGCCCCTACTGCGGTTCCTATGGAGAGAGAGGATCGGAGATGAGCACCCAGCCATCTACCAATGGGAAGTCCTCCCCTTCGGAACCACATGCAGCCCGTGCTGTGCTACATTTGCACTGCAGAAACACGTCGCAGAGGACCCAGCAGCAGATGAAGAGGTCCGACGAGTGTGAAGAACAGTTTCTACGTGGACAACTGTTTACAAAGCGTTTCGACCCAAGAAGAAGCCGAGGCTCTCCTACTCAAGCTACGCGCCTCCCTGATCAAAGGCGGCTTTGATCTCAGGCAGTGGGCCAGCAGCGACCCGCAAGTATTGCGCAGCCTCTCCCCCGCGGACAAGGCAGCCAGTAGCGAGACCTGGATGGCGACCATCCCAGGAGAAGCCCAAGAAATGACACTAGGACTAGTCTGGCGCTTCAAAACAGACTCGCTCCACTATAGACACAAACCCCTGACCACGGAGCAGGGAAGGTCGACGGCGATACCGACCACCAGACGGAGTGTGTACAGAACACTCGCCAGACAATATGACCCGTTGGGATGTATTCTACCTTACACCACCAGGGCAAAGATGATTGTACGAGCACTATGGGACAAGGACCAGGGCTGGGACGACCCAATACCCGCACACCTTGCCTCCACATGGAGAGAGTGGGAGACGGAACTCCGCTCACTCCCAGGCGTCAACATACGCCGCAGCTACTTCCCACCCACAGTGAGGCCAGAGACATGCAAGATGGATCTACACGTCTTCAGCGACGCCTCCGAAGTAGCCTATGGATCTGTGGCCTACTTGCGTGCCCAAGAGAAGGGAGGAGAGATACACACCGCTTTCATCCTGGCTCGCTCAAGAATAGCCCCACGAAAGCAACAATCTATCCCGCGTCTAGAGCTCTGCGCAGCCCTAGCAGGAGCGCATCTAGCCACATTAATCCAACGTGAACTCACCATCCCGGTGCAAAGAACAATCTTGTGGTCAGACTCTACGACAGTATTCACATGGATCAAGTCTGATTCATGCAGATACAAGGTCTTCGTGGGAGTCAGAGTCACAGAGATTCAAGAGTTAACAGAAGCAGCAAGCTGGCGGTATGTGGACACCAAACACAACCCAGCTGACGTCATCACCCGGGGAATGTCCCTAGATGACCTCACCCATCACAACATCTACAGTGACGGACCAGAGTTCCTCAAGCTCCCGGAAGAAGAGTGGCCTACGTCCACCCCACGGGAGGCGAGTAAAGAGGAGGCTGAAAACAAGAAACCTATGTTCTGTGGATTGAGCACAGTCGCCTCCACAGACCCCAACATAGATGATTGCCTCACCCTACAGAGTGCGCAGCTAAAGACATTCCTGTGGCACCACCCAGAGATTCAGCCCACCACTGACATTTCAGCAGCTGACTACGAAGAAACAGAACTTCTTCTACTACAACGAGCCCAGAGAGACTCGTTCCCCGATGAGCTAGACTGTCTACAGGGAGGAAAGCCCGTCCCATCAGACAGCAGACTGCTCCACCTGGCACCCGAGAGTGACGCCCATAATCTCATCAGAGTGGGTGGTCGTCTGCGGAGAGCCCCCGACCTACCGGATGACGTTAAGTACCCGATAGTCTTGAACAGCCGACACAAGGTCACAGAGCTGATCATAAAGAAATACGACGAGGATGTGCACCACGCAGGAGCAGAGAGAGTCTTCGCGGAGATCAGACGTCGCTATTGGATACTTCAAGGGAGAGAAGCAGTGCGACGCTTCCAGCGAACCTGTCTAGACTGCCGAAAGTGGCGCGCGCAGCCCAGCATACCCCGGATGGCTGACCTACCTCCCTGTCGCCTCCGACTCGGCGACAAGCCCTTTCACTCCACAGGCATGGACTGTTTTGGCCCGTTGTATATAAAGAAAGGAAGAGGAACCGAGAAGCGGTGGGGTATTGTATTCAAATGCATGACCACCAGAGCGATACATATCGAACTCCTTCCAACCATGAGCACAGACTCATTCCTTATGGCCTTCCGAAGATTCACATCGCGGAAAGGAAAACCGTCTACATTGTTGTCTGATCACGGGACAAACTTCAAAGGCGGAGAAAGAGAGCTGAGAGAGAGCTTCCAAGCTATGGGCCCAGAACTTAAGACCCACCTCGCTCCATCCCAGATTGACTTCCAGTTTAATCCCCCGAATGCACCCCACTTCGGTGGAACCTGGGAACGAGAAGTACGTTCTATAAAGACAGCCCTGTACGCCGTGCTTGGGGCCCAGACTGTGGCGGAAGAAGTCCTAATGACAGTCCTCACGGAGATCGAGGGAGTATTGAACTCCAAGCCCATCGGTTACGTCTCAAGTGATGTAGCAGATGTCGACCCAGTCACCCCCAACACACTCTTGATGGGGCGGCTGGACCCCGCGCTACCCCAGACAATGTACAGGCCTGAAGAAGCGAACGGCCGAAGAATGTGGAGGTACAGTCAAGTACTGGCTGACAAGTTTTGGAATAGCTTCCTACTCCACTACCTACCGTCTCTACAGACCCGCCAGAAGTGGGTGAAAGAGAGAGACAATTTGACAGAAGGAACAGTCGTCATGATTATCGACCAGTCACTACCCAGAGCTATGTGGCCGGCTGGCCGCGTAAGCAAAGTGATCACCGGTGCCGATGGCAAGGTCCGAGCAGCTGAAGTGCTCGTCCAAGGGCGGACTTACACACGACCCGTGGCGAGGCCAATAGAACTGCCAAGACTCCCAGACACTATCGATGACGACCATGACCCCACGACTTTGTGAGTTGACTGACCCTTACAGCGGACCTTGAGTGGTAGACAGTGCGGTTAATCTGTCTCTGCTTAGCTAATTAGGTGGGACTAATTAGGGGGCGGCTGTTGTGAAGGATCAGATTAAACCGAATATATATATTTATTTATGGATATATATTTAATAGTATTTGTATATCGTTTGATATCCCTTGTATATTCTTTGTACATATACACTGAATATCCCTTTAGTCTACTACAGCCCATAATAGTTCATTCTCTCATTGGACAAGAACCTGGCGCCAGCAGACAAGCCCCTCGAGTCAAGTTCAATAGTGCCGACGAACATGTCCCAACAAGCCCTGGTTCCGCGTAGGAATACGGCTACTGAAATACGAATGGTACTATTTGTTCACTGTGCATATAAATATGGCGCAAGTAAAGTAGAACTTTCTTTTAGTCCATTAGTCCTTTACCCTCCAACCTAGTAACAGACGTGAAGCCTCACCCACGACCCACGTGTGGTGCAGTATGGCCTATTTGGCCCCAGAATAGGCATTGAGACCTCGTGTAAATTCATAGCTGAATTGTCATAGTTTGGCACTGTACCGTCGAGTGGGACGTATTTCTATTAAGTTAATAATAGTCTATTATGTATGGTGCATCGTTCGGTTAGAGTTCTAAAGTGAGCAGCACCCCCATCGTTTCCTCGCGTTATCTAGAGTCTTAACCAGGCTGGGCAGACCACGCGTGGTGCTTTCATCCGAGGAGTTCTGGGCGAGGACGAGTGGACCTGCACATTGGATTACCTACCCGGACGACTGCTGAGCCTATACGGCATGGAATATCTATTTGCTTTGGGTGCTTTGATTTGTGGAGCGGATAACAGCCAACGCCGGTGAGTGTTGGAATTACCCCCGAGAGGAGCCCAGGTGAGACGGCGCTCAACCCAGACCGAGGCCGCCTCGCTTCTCCTTCGTTGTGGACCTACAGCCTACAGCTACCGTCTACAAGAGGGCCCAAGTGTATTCATCTGTGGATCAAGATCCTGCGGGCACTGTGTTCTGTACCTGAATTCTCCCCAGGAATCGTTGGCCAGATGGGATGCAGCTGACGGCTCTCCAAACCCCCCCCCCCCCCCCTACTGACTTACAACCAGCAGGACCCCTTTAGTATCCCGCTATAATCCTTAAGTACCATCGCTATAGTTCCCTAAAGAACCAGGTTGTATACTTGAGATTGGACATTCAGTGTTGATTTGCCTACGAATACTCATTTGCCTTACAAGTGCATTCAAATCATAAATGTAATTAAGTGAATGTTGTATATACCTTTTGCTATATTAAACCTTCGACTGTTATATTTGTGTGGACCTGATTTCATATGTGGGAAAGTGTTCATCATACTTAGATATCGTGTACTGTATGGCCAGAAGTTAAAGTACATCAAGCGGTAGTGGTTTAATGATACCATACTTATCAATACAGTCAGGGAATTGTACCCCTCAGTTACAGTAATGTTTACTAGGCTTCAGGCTGTTTCAGGGGTAATGGTTACTAGGCTTCAGGCTGTTTCAGGGGTAATGGTTACTAGGCTTCAGGCTGTTTCAGGGGTAATGTTTACTAGGCTTCAGGCTGTTTCAGGGGTAATGGTTACTAGGCTTCAGGCTGTTTCAGGGGTAATGGTTACTAGGCTTCAGGCTGTTTCAGGGGTAATGGTTACTAGGCTTCAGGCTGTTTCAGGGGTAATGGTTACTAGGCTTCAGGCTGTTTCAGGGGTAATGTTTACTAGGCTTCAGGCTGTTTCAGGGGTAATGGTTACTAGGCTTCAGGCTGTTTCAGGGGTAATGGTTACTAGGCTTCAGGCTGTTTCAGGGGTAATGGTTACTAGGCTTCAGGCAGGGCTATTACTCGGCCACATCAGCGTCTCACAGGCCCGGAAAAAACAGCCAGGAACAGCGGCGGTGGGAGTCAGGAGGACGTCCAGGGAGCCAGTAGCTGACAAGGTTCTCTAGGCAGGAAATGTTTTGGCTGGCCCAATCGCTGCCAACCTCAGTCTCAGCCAACAGGAAGCAGACAGACACTCTGTTGATTATGGGATGTGTTGCTGGGACATGGACCTC
The DNA here is from genome assembly GCF_963971535.1 of Notolepis coatsorum. NCBI lineage: Eukaryota > Metazoa > Chordata > Actinopteri > Aulopiformes > Paralepididae > Notolepis > Notolepis coatsorum. The sequence goes on along the minus strand of NC_140167.1, from coordinate 66,961,711 downwards.
TGTGTGTGTGTGTGTGTGTGTGTGTGTGTGTGTGTGTGTGTGTGTGTGTGTGTGTGTGTGTGTGTGTGTGTGTGTGTGTGTGTGTGTGTGTGTGTGTGTGTGTGTGTGTGTGTGTGTGTGTGTGTGTGTGTGTGTGTGTGTGTGTGTCTGTCTGGAAGGGATGTATGTGTGTTAATGTATGATTGCGTGTGATTGTGTCTGATTATGTGTGTATAGGGAGAGACATTATGTAAGTGTGTTTGTGTGTGGCTGACCACGTGTCTGACTGCCTCTTTGTTAGTCTCTCTCTCTCTCTCTCTCTCTCTCTCTCTCTCTCTCTCTCTCTCTCTCTCTCTCTCTCTCTCCTCTCTCTCCAGTTGCTGCTGGCCATTATCTTGTATGTGTCTTTTTGATTGGTTGATTGGGCCCCTAGAGTTGCCACTGGTTACTACAGTACATGCTGTTAAAATCAGTAGCAGTACAGCCTTGTTTTTGTTTTTCAATGTTGTTTATTCCCCTGTATTTATGTAGTAAATATCAGTGATTCAAAAGAATTGCAGATTTTTTATTTTGACCGTACCTAAACTGTGTTACAATTAACCCTTTCACTACCTCACTACAGACGGTTAACCCTTTCACTAACAATAACACACTACAGACGGTTAACCCTTTCACTACCACACTACAGACGGTTAACCAAATTAACGATTTGACTTGTGTTGTTGTTGTCTGTGGTTTTGCTGGTCTGTACCATGTGACATCAACTCCACTTTTGTTTGTATGTATGCTCCTTCCGGTCACATGTGATTCAACCACTACGAAGCCCCATATAGATCATGTGGCATTACTACTACATCCGTGCTCTGATGAAGGCTGACTAGGCCCAAACGTTGGCATGTTTTCTTTGATGGCCATAATAACTTGGTGAAACTGAGGCACTGTCCCTGTCGTCCTTGTGGATGTTGTTTTTTGAAGTACTGTATATGTTTTTAGCACCACAGTATGCGTTTCTTTCCGGGAAGGTGTATCCAACTCCACCACTACAACAGACTCCCTTTCTCCCTTCCATCCATCCATTTGAGCTTGTTTTTCAGTAATGTGTGTCATGTGTGTGTGTGTGTGTGTGTGTGTGTGTGTGTGTGTGTGTGTGTGTGTGTGTGTGTCGGGGAGAGGCTGTGTGTGTGTCTGCAAGCATTTGTCTGTATGTTCATGTGTGTGTAAGGGTGAGAATCTGTCTCTGCACAGTGCACGTGTGAGTGCATGTGTGTGTATGTGTGCATGTGTGTGTGCGTGCGTGTGTGTGCATGTGTGTGTGTATGTGTGCATGTGTGTGCGTGTGTGTGTGTGTGTGTCGGGGAGAGGCTGTGTGTGTGTCTGCAAGCATTTGTCTGTATGTGTGTTTAAGGGTGAGAATCTGACGTGGACAGTGCACGTGTGAGTGTATGTGTGCATGTGTGTGTGTGTGTATGTGTGTGTGTGTGTGTGTGTGTGTGTGTGTGTGTGTGTGTGTGTGTGTGTGTGTGTGTGTGTGTGTGTGTGTGTGTGTGTGTGTGTGTGTGTGTGTGTGTGTGTGAGGCGTGCATGCATTGCGCACACTCCTCAGTCTAGGCATAAAAACAGAGCAGGACTTTGGGGAAAGTTGGCTGAGCGTGTGACTTTGCAGAGTGTGAGTTATGGTGTAGTTTTAGAGCTTGCCGCTGCCGCTGGGTGAATCCATCAACGCGGTCATCCACATTTATCTGCGGTGGACAAAACCCAAAATGTGACCCGTACACTCCACTCAATCACATGGCTTCTTTTATAGAAAACATGTCTTTGATTAAGGGGTAGTTCTGATTTCTGGAACCCCAACCCCTGTTTGCTACTCACACCCACGGTGATGTTGGTTGGCGGAGTCCTCGCTCAGCACAGTCCATTCCTCCACACTAGCTCTGGATAATTGGCCACAAACCAATGCAAAGTCAATGGGGTCGAGCTCCTGTCTGTACAAGCGGCCTGAAATCTACTCCACACAGTGCACACAAAGTAGATTTGGTTTGTCTTCGGTCGGCTTGTACAGACAGGGGCTCAACCCCATTGACTTTGACATTGGTTTATGGCCAGTGTTCGAATTATGAGGGGGCCAATGGGGGCTCAGCCCCCATAGCTAGAATCTGAGCCCCCATAGTCAAGACCCCCTGAGGGGGTCTCTCAAAAAATGTATATAATTTTTTTTTTTTTTATGTACGAATTAGTATTATTTATGTTACCTAAATAAATTGTTAATAGATCATATTTTTCTTTTCAGTTTTTAAAAGAACAGAGTAATTAATGTTGTGGAATAGGCTGCATTTCAGCTCCAAGCCGCTATGCGTCGCACTCGCCCATAAGTTACTACTCCAACCTAGTTGCCACTGCCAGACCCGAGTCTCCACCACTAGACCTGGACTGTGCTGCTACTCAACCACCACAATGCTGGGGTCCGAGTCAGTGGAACTTTTGGAAAAATAAATATAGCTGGTTATTTGCCAAGGAGGGATGCATTGGCTGCCTTCCATGTAAAAACGCCAAGACATTGTTAAATAAATCATTTGGAGCCCATTTGGCAGAGCAGTGGATGAATGGGACTGTGACTAGCTCTCAGAGCAAGAAGTTGAGGAAGAAAATATACTTGCACAGTGATAGCATTGCTCATAAGCAAGCTATAGAAATAGAAAGTCAAAACCAGAAGGAAGTGCTTCCAAAAAAAATTAGCAAAATCACATCTGCTTTGCTCAAGGAGACAGCCAGTTCATTCAGGGCAGCATATACTGTCGCTAAAGAAAGGTTGCCGTATACCAAATTGAACCCCCTTATGACACTTAATCAGTTGAACGGTGCGACAGTCGGGCCAGCTCACCGATCCGATCATTCTTGTGCACAGATCATAGAGCACATTGCCACAGAGATGAAAAAAAAATTATTTAGATTTATACAAGTATTTATTTTATGTTCATTTTATTATCAGATGATAATGTTACTTACTGTATCCTGATAAATGCTGCTGTTGTGCCATACAACTATTTATTTTCCATTCGATTATTTTTTATTAGTTTTTGATTTATACTGTAAGTGCAGAGACAAATAAATGTTAATTCAAGTTCATAAATTGTCAAATTTTTTCAAATTAAATTGTTGTATTTTATCAGATGCAAAATGCAAATAAGTAAATATGGCATTATATATCAGAGGTGAGTAAGAAAATGAACAAATATTGATGGTTAAGAATGAGACTGAATAATGACATCACACAATAGTCTAATGATTAGACTGTTGTGTGATGTCATTATTACTTAGTATTAGACTAATCCTAATGAGATATTCATCTAAATATGACTTCGAAAACAGCCACAATTTCAGGAAAAAAATTGTAAAAAAAAGAAAAATCAGGGGGCCCCCATAGCTCTCAGGTGATCATTCGAACCCTGTTTATGGCTAACTAGGCAGAGCCAGTGTGAGGGAACAGCACGGACTGTGCTGAGAAAGGACTCTGCTTCATTGGCGAGTAGCAAATAAGGCTAGCAGGCCAAACTGTTCCAAAATGACGGTCTTTCCAGTGAGCTTTGCCAATGTGTGTGTCCTCTCGCACTGCAGCGTGTGTCACTATCTACCAAAATGCCATCTCCTCTGAGTGTCCTCTGTCCTTTTCCCAACCGGTCACTGAAACATTGGTAACATTGGACTTTTTTCACATCACAACACATAGGCCTAATAATAGCAACAGCTATGGCATTCAGAAAACATTGCGCTCCATTCATGTTTAGTCATATATTATTTCCTTAGTCACCATTCTGTCATGTGGAATGTGTGTCCTGGCTCAGGGAGTCTGATATGATAAGATATTCCTTCATTGATCCCCTTGTGGAAATGTGGGCATCATAGCAGCATGGGGGGGGGGGGGGGGGGGGGGTACAGGTATGGGAAGGGTAATAGTAGGGAGATATTTGTTGACATGCTGGAAACAACCCCTCAAAACATACAGAAGGCCTCTCATATCTGTACTCTCTGTCCCTGACATGCTGCGCGGTCAGTCTCATCGGGCCAGCAATGTCACTCACCTACAAGGAGGCAATTCCTCAAAACTGTTCTATTGTATTCACAAAATATGCTTACTTCATATATGCCTACCACATGTATCTATTGCTATGTTCGCCCATCACCATCACAATCACGCGTGCAGTCTAACGCCTTTCCCGTCTCCCTGTCTCCCTGTGGGTGGCTGTCCTGGAGTGAGGACTGGAGTGCTGGACGTCCCGTGACGACACCCACCCAGGATGCGATCCCCCTCTGCGTGCCCCCCTGTCTCCCTATCTCCGGCCGGAGTGATGACTGGAGTGCTGGACGTCCCGTGATGACACCCACCCAGGATGCGACCCCTGCTGGCCCCTCTGCGTGCCCCCCTGTCTCCCTGTCTCCGGCTGTCTCGTGGTGGTGGCCGGAGTGTTCGACATCCCGTGATGGCCGGGGGGATGCGGCCCTCTCTGCGTCGCCTCCTGTCTCCCTGTCTTCGGCTGTCTCGGAGTGGTGGCCGGAGTGTGGCCTCGGCTGGAGCCGCTATCAGTTCCATCTTTAATCTTATAAAATGTTCAGTTGTTATCACTATCAGCTCTATATTTAATTTTTCAAAATGTTCAGTTGCTATCGCATGCACTCATCTGTGTTTCACTACACACATGGGTGCATACTTACCAGCTGTTCGCCTCTTTTTAATGCAACATGCAACACTAATATCACCAACATCTAAGAAGGGAGATCCCCCCTTGAATTGGCCCTTCTAAGGTTTCTCTCCTCCACATTGCCTGTGGTGCATTTTTTCCTATTGTTAGGTTTTAGTGAGTTTTTCCTTACCTTCGCGTGGGGTACATCTGGGAGTGTTGCATGCATGCATGGATTTATTTTGAGCTTATGCACCTATTCTTGTTTTTTCTTGACTTACTGTGTTGCTGTGTTTTTTTTCTTCTTGACTTGTTTAAAGAAGACGTGTCTCTGCACTTTGAGCTGCACTCCGTGTATGAAAGGTGCTATATAAATGAAGATTATTATTATTATTATTATTATTATTATTATTATTATTATTATTATTATTATTATTATTATTATTATTATTATTATTATTATTATCGGTTATATTATATGTTGCAATACATATGGCAATAAAGAATTTGATCTGAATGTATACTATGAGTAAAAGTGTAAAACAGTATACACAAGGTGCAGTATGTACACAAGGTTCCCTAACTGGCATGATGTACGTCATACGTTGTAGTCTGTGCAGGTTCTGGTGGTTAAGAGTCAGACACACTTAGTGGTCAGACATTCCTAATAGCTCTCGAGTTCTGCCGTTAGTTCTCCAGCTGCTGGCAGCAGTCATGACTGTGTATGGTAAATGTGTTAGCTTGTGTGTTAATGTGATGATCCAACCGGCTTTGACTCACCCACACAGCCGTCTGACTGTCTTTGGTAACTGATAGCAAACGGTGACCACATGTCCCAGCTTTGTTCCGCTAAATAAATGTCCCAAGTGAAAGATGTAATGCTGTAATAATTGCTGATACGAAGCCTAACTGTGTGTGATTAGACACACTAGCTAGTGTGTTAATGTGATGATCCAGCCAACTAATGCATTTCTCTCATGTATCACAGACCTGACACTGGCTTAAAGCATGCTAACGTAGCATGCTAACGTGATGAATTAATTGACTGGCTTACTAACGTTAGCTAGTGTGCTAACGTGATGAATGAGTTGGCATGCTTGCCCATGACAGCATATTTTGTGTCTGTATACTATACGTAGCTGGTATGGTGATGTTGCCTAATCTATTCACGATCGACACTTTGGTCTTTGGTATAGCTTGATCAACGTTTGACGTTTGCTATGGGACTCAACTGAAAAAAAAATGGACACCAACCGAACATATCCGGTACCTACACCGGACCTGCTCCTAGATAGTTAGGATGTGTTAAATGCAGAGGACACATTTCGGGTAGGATAAATATAAACTAGGGCTGTCAGTTTATCGCGTTAATTCGATTAATTAATTACACAGCAAATTATCGTGTTATGAAAATTAACTCAAAATTAATAAAAAAAATTATAAAAAAAATAATTTAATCTCATTCATTCCATAAGAACTTAGAATACACATTTACAGACTTTTTTAATACGGCCCATTTGCATGTTCTTGATATCTGATTCTAGGGACATCTATGGATCTCAGGGAATGTATTCCCAGTGTCAGAAATACTGTGTCTGTTACTAGGCTTGAGTACATTGTAATGAACCAAATGAGAATATCAATAAAAAATTTTATATCTTTGACTGTGAATAACAACCATGCTAAAATTGACCAGACCTGAAAAATGTAAGCAAATTAATAAATGGAAGATGATTAAACAGAAGGTTTTGTAGATACAGTACTGAATTCTGCCATCCGGACACATGCAATTTGAAATATGATTATAGAATATAGAATATCAGGCATAAAATGGTTATGTGATTAAAATGTGATTCATTAGATTAATTAATTACAAATCCTGTAATTAATTCGATACATTTTTTTTATCGCCTGACAGCACTAATATAAACAAAATATTCGTCTTCTTCTATACACCTACGGAATTATATTGTGTATTGTATGCTCTTTTTGTATGTATTAGGTAATAGAAGATACTGTAGAACAAAGTGCAAGTAATAATAAACAGTAGTAGTAGTAGTAGTAGTAGCAGTGAGTGGCAGGATTTAATCAGACAGTAGTAATAGTGATGATGGTATACAGTACATGGTCTAAACCGTAGTAACACACTGCACCAGAGTCCGTGCAGTGTTTATTATTAAGAGTCAGATAGTCCTAACAGTGTTTATTATTAAGAGTCAGACAGTCCTAACAGTGTTTATTATTAAGAGTCAGATAGACCTAACAGTTCTCAAGTTCACCAGCCGTTAGCTCTCCAGCAATTGGCAGCAGTCAGTCACCACGGTTGTGTAACCTGATGGCTATATGGCTACTACGAAAGACTGGCCGAGGCGGTATATAGGCCAAGCCATGTATTTATATTACTATTCCTATTTATCTACAGGTATGTTTATGTTTATGTTTATTAGGATCCCCATTAGTCATCATCAACGTATTGACTATTCTTCCTGGGGTCCTCACAGATATACACATACAAATATGAAACATTCAGTGTAAATCAATCATATATCACATACATAATCAATATAAAATAAAACAAAAGGTCATAGGTGAATCCATTTCCAAAAAAACACAAAGTAAACAGAAGAAGTTTGGATAACATGGCTGCAGCTACACTCATGCATGAAATGTATGTATTGGGTCTCCTCACTATATGAATCCCTTTTCCCTATGTGGACTGTGTTTAGTGGGATAATGCAATCACGCTGGATGTTACGACCTAATATGGGCCTTTACTTCCCTACCAGTCCAGTCAGTGGCATTGTCAATTGTCATCAAATAATGTCAAACAAATAGTGTTACACTCTGAGTGCATAGTACTATAGACATATTAGCAAGATAGGTAGTAGGCTGGTTTAAGGATAGCAAGATAGTGGTAAGGTACATAATAGTAAAAGACAGTAAGAAGGTTAGTGTTTTATGTTTTTATGCTCTTGTGTTTTGTCTGTGGTAAGCACCCCACTAAGCCACATATCACTACTACTCACATGCTCTACTACTGGGAATTCCCTGTTCCCAATTACAGTTAAATCAATATAATTCAACATGCACCGACTAAATCTAGAAATCAGAGAGAGAACTCTCAAATGTATGATGCTTGGACATGACATTTGGGGCCACTTCAAAGACTATGAATTGGGCACTGATTTTTTTTTCATAAATGATGAAGTTAGGGCCTGGCAGCTCTGCTCTGAAGACAAAGATATGCTCCGACAAATACGGACACACACACAGAGAGAGAGAGAGAGAGAGAGAGAGAGAGAGAGAGAGAGAGAGAGAGAGAGAGAGAGAGAGAGAGAGAGAGAGAGAGAGAGAGAGAGAGAGAGAGAGAGAGAGAGAGAGAGAGAGAGAGAGAAAAATAGTAAGTATTAGCGGAGTGTGCACGTGCAGTCATGTGTCAGTTTGCATCTGCCCGTTCATGTTTGGTGTGTGTGTGTGTGTGTGTGTGTGTGTGTGTGTGTGTGTGTGCGCGCGCGCGCATGCTTACATCATGGCAGAGGCTGAGGCTCTTTTCTTTCCGGAAGTCTCCCTGAGTCTCCCGCTGGTCTGGGCCCCAGCAGATGAGCTCTTATTGTGGGTTTGCAGCCGCAGAGCAATTAGATGAGTTTATGGTAAGCGCTAAAGAGGAAGACAAGCTTGTCATCCTGTCAGGGCCAATTTCCCCCCTGGCTCAGTGCATGTTGACCCCCCTTTGGTCTGCCAGGAGCTGACGAGAACCATGTATCTAAAAACAGCTTGTTTCTTTAAGCCGCCGGGGATTCCATTTAATTCCAAGATGTGTTGCCAAGCAACAGTAGTAAAATACTCCATCAGCTTAATGGTACAGGAATTGTTTGTGCTGCCCGGCAACATTAGCTAATTGAACGTTCTATTAGGATGGATTTGTTACTATTGGGGTGTTGCTGGTTTTGAATGGCATAACTCTTTCAAGAGTGATGGCTCTGTTGAAGGCCTTATCGTCGTATGCCAGCTCAGAGAGGGGTCCAATCAGGGGACAGAGGCCATGACCTTCTTCAGTAAGGCTGGTAGTGTTAGGGTTTGTGAGCGACCCCAATAGCACAACACAAGACAGGTATCAGAGTTAGCCAAAAAAGGCGTAATTTATTAACAAAATTGAAAAAACAACACTTCCCCTTTAACACTTTCTCTGCCACGCTTATATCCATCAATGTTTGATCACTGCCACCAGTCTAAGCCTATGGAGATGTTTACCTTCTTTGCAGGGCTATAACTTTTTAAATTGTATTGCTAAATTGACATTACTATGGCCCATTCAACATCGATTATCTATCGTTCAGGATGTAGGAATGTTTTACTTTTTCATTCACACATTCATACAAAAATACTGTCTAGAATATAAATATGTTTTTATCGTTTTCTGCAGTAAATCCTAGAACGTGAGATATAGGCATAAATGCATATATACATTATCAAATGCCATTTGTTGCCGATACACGCTATATTAAAATTTCAACTGTACATGGTCCTAAACGTTATGACTGATCATGCGCAGGTGAACAGAGGGGGGGGGGTCGTTTATAATTCCGTGATCGTCGTTAAATGATTTATGTAGTATGGGTGATATATAGATCAGAGCAGTTTGCATCGATAATAATAAACAAAAACGCTGAAACTCACGGCAGCTTCCTCTTACCGTTGGGCGATGATACTGGAGCAAACAGATCCCAGTTATGTGATGGGGATCGAGGCGATCCATTTCCGGTTTGTATAATACTAATACACGCCCAAATCATGTCGATTATTGAGTTATGGCAGCGATCGCTACACATGGACGCGTGTCTTGAGTCCCGCAACGATAAGCGAGTGGCCGGACGGATTTCGGAGACGCACCGAGACCCAACCGTCCACTTCCGGTTTGGCAACTCGCCGATCATCCACCAGGTGGCAGTATTGAAGCGTTGCGGAGTTGTGCCGAGTCCCACAGCATCCCACAAGGCTCCGTGAGTGAAATATGAATACCATGTCGAAAATATGAAATATGATATGATCAGAATAACGCATAATATACTTAATCCATTGGCATTTTGTCCCTATACACGCTACAATAAAAAAATTGAATGCATATGATCGGTATATTATGTTCCATGCATGAAAGGGGGGGGGGGGGGGGTCGTTTCTGATTAATTGATTGTTAATAACGGCATTCGTTAGTACAACAGCATACGCTGCTCAGGGTGATGGCAAAAAAATGCACAACCAAGCTGAAATAGACGTTAAATTGCTCTTACCTGTGGCCGATGATATTCCAAAAAGAATATTCCAATTATTTGATTGCCATCTGCTAGATCGTATGTCCATTTGGCCCACGCCATAACCCCCCACAGCATAATGAATCCGGCGTCCCAAAATCGATTCAATGCGATCGGGTGAATATCTTGATCCACGTTACAAGAAAACTCCGCCCGGATGACTTTCAATGACGCACAGCCACATACACAGAGTCAGAAAGGAAGTGCAACATCGGCTGCATACCACCAGGCGGCGGTATCTGACCGTTGCGATCTCAGACACATTGCCACACAGTACCACAGCGTTCCAGGATGATTTATGAATGGAAATAGCGAATAAAAGAAATAACGATCATAATAACTTGTCGATGGTGGGGAATGAGTTAAGGGCAAACGAAAACTAAACCCGTAGGCGATAAAAAAAACAGAGTCCAGTAACGCAGTGTTCAAATGTCCCCTTTAATACTTTGGGCGCCAGCTGCTTTAGCCATCTTTGTACTCAGTGTGCCACCGCTGTAAAGTATATATGAATCACAATCTCAGGGGCTCATACAGAACCAATCATTTCACTGTAATGTACATGTACCGTATACGTGACAAATTGAAAACTTGAAATACGGATTTGGTACCTGAGCACATCGGGTACCTACACCGGCAACATGACAGATCTGACCGCAGCCATCTTCCTCTCAGCAACGAAGTTCATTCAAGTTCACCTAACATTACAAGTTCACCTAACGTTACAAGTTCACCTAACGTTACAAGTTCACCTAACATTACAAGTTCACCTAATGTTACAAGTTCACCTAACGCTACAAGTTCACCTAACGCTACAAGTAGGGCTGGGCGATATGGCCTAAAAATAAAATCCCTGATTATTTTTTTTTAAATCCGATTTACGATTTTAATAAAAGAAAATCTCTTGAAAACTAGAAACGCCAAGGAAATCATTCAAATAACCTTTGTTTTTATTTGACACAAAAAATTATCAAACCAAGATGAATTTCCCTATTGGCATTGAAGTGCAAACCTAACTTTCACCAAACTTCACTTAAAAAAGAATAATAATATATATATATCAGGGTTTCCGTTAGAAAAAATTGTTGCCGGTCTCAGGGTCCAGTAGATTTAAATCTACCGGTCAAATGAGAGAAATTCCGGTAGTTTATTGAGCTTAAAAATAATTGACATCCTCAAGGCATGTAGATTTATAATATTTTAACTTAAAACTAGGCTACTTTTGTGTATACAGTAGGGATGTCCGATATTATCGGCCGATATTGGCAGTAAAATGTGATATCGGAAAATATCGGTATCGGTTTAAAAAAAATTAAAAACAATAACAATATTTGTTATATATATATATCCAGTGAAATTATTAGTTACCTGAAATTATTCAGTTTTTTGGACGGGGAAACCCTGCATATATCGGTATCGGTTGATATCGGTTGATATCGGTATCGGAAATTAAGAGTTGGACAATATCGGAATATCGGTATCGGTAAAAAAGCCAATATCGAGCATCCCTAGTATACAGTCATTATATTCCAAATAAAATAAGTCCCGAGACTCGGTGCTGCTGCCGACTTTAAATCAAATAGGTGTCTGTGGGCAGTCGCCCGACATTAATAAACAGCAGTCTGTTATAATCAAATTTTTATGCGCTAACGAATTCCGTTATATTGGACATTTGTATTAATTATATCAAGCGAAGAACTGAGAAATTTGGCAGAGAGAGACGGCAACATTATCGTGGGTTTGCGTGATGACTCTCTCCACCTCGCAACGACTTATTTGCAAAGAGTATGGCGCTGCAGACCAGCAGATTCAGCTGTTTTAAGGCTCTATCTGGGGACCGCTCAACAGCGCCCCCCACCCAACAGCTGAATTGCCAATGGCTGAATTGGAGTACTGCACTCTGCCGGTACAGATGGGTGGGTTATGGTGGATTCTGTGGCTCTGCAGCTGCATGCAGTCGCAAATCTAGCAGCAATCTCCCGCTGACACAGCGGTGTCATTATTATACCTGCTTGGTGAAGCAACGATGAAACAAATGTAATGATTGTTTCGTTCATCGCATAGGCTATTTAATTTTAGCCTATTTTAATACAATTCAAATAATCAAATTGTGCTTAGAGGGAATTATTTTCACTGGACATTAAGACCGGAGAGATTAAATATATCAGACTTCAACAGATTTTGCCAGTCAAATACCGGTAATTACCGGCTAACGGAAACGCTGATATATATATATAAAAGGTTACTCTTGATCAAACAAAGATGAATGTCCCTATTGGGATTAATAGTGCAATAACTAGCTTTTTCACCAAACTTCACTTAAAATTAGGGATGCTCGATATTGGCTTTTTTACCAATACCGATATACCGATATTGTCCAACTCTTAATTTCCGATACCGATATCAACCGATATCAACCGATACCGATATATGCAGGGTTCCCCCCCCCCAAAAACTGAATAATTACAGGTAATTAACATTACATATGTCTTGTTGTGGAATTAACATAACATTATGCATACTTTTAACAATAAATAAAATCAGAATTTGTTCTTACTTGCTTGCCTGGGTAAATAAAGGTTATATAAATGTAAAAAAAAAAAATATTAAAAAAAATAAAATAAAATTGAAAACCGATACCGATATTTTCCGATATCACATTTTAATGCCAATATCGGACATCCCTACTTAAAACAAATAAAAGGTGCCTCTTGATCATCAAACAAGAATGAATTTCCCTATTGGGATTAATAAAGTGCAAATCTAACTTTCACCAAACATCACTTTTTGTAAAATAAAAGGTGACTCCTAAAAAAAAATATATATATATATATTTTCTTTTTGAAAATCGATTTTAATTTTTCAAAATCGTCCTAAATCATTCATTCGAATTAATCGATAATATCGATTAATCGCCCAGCCCTAGCTACAAGTTCACCTAACATTACAAGTTCACCTAACGCTACAAGTTCACCTAACGTTACAAGTTCACCTAACATTACAAGTTCACCTAACGTTACAAGAGCCTCCATCAAAACCTCCACCACCGGATTGCCCCTCATCCGAGATCACTGCCATAACATACTGTATTGGAATAGGATCCCATTACATATCATATGATGGAAAACAAAAACAGTTTTAAAAATAAACTTAAAGGAGCAATAATCCGGAAGGAAATCAATGTCATGCATGAGTGTAGCTGCAGCCATGTTATCCAAACTTCTTCTGTTTACTTTGTTTTTGTTTTAGAGGTATGGTGAAATGGATTCACCTAGTATGACCATATTTTGTTTTATTTTTATTGATTATGTATGTGTTATATGACTGATTTATACTGAATGTTTCATATTTGTATGTGTATATCTGTGAGGACCCCAGGATGAATAGTCAACACGTCGATGATGACTAATAAACATAAACTGCGCTGTGATGACACGGCCAAGATGGTTGCTAAAGTATAAATATAAATATAAATATAAAAGTTATATAATAGGTGCAGTGACTTAAACTGGGACCTATGTAACATTATATATTGTTTGTAGCTTTAGCTTATGGATGAAAATAATTTACATTGACAGTATTAGATTAGATTAAATTCAAATGTATTGTCATTACAGTAAGTAGCACAAGTACAGTACAAAGAAAAGAAGTTTGGCAACCAGAGTGCAAATGTAATAATAAAGTGCAATAGTAATATACAGGTGATTAAACTGGGTATAGAATATATAAATTAGTACTACTGAGTAATAGTGCTAATCAGGTGTATGTACAGAGTTGTAGTATTAATATGTCCAGTGATACAGGTATAAAGACACTATGGTTGTAAGTCATACTGGCCAGCAGCATAACTAGTAAGAGTACTGTAGGTAAGGGATATGTACAGATATAGATATAGTATTTATAGATGTGTAAATAATATTATATATATAGTATCTGATCAACATAATTATAGGTTAGCTTGTTACTGTTATGGTTTGTAACCGACCCCAATCGCACAACACAAGACAGGTATGAGAGTAAGCCAGGAACCGGGCATTTATTGAAACACACAGAAAACGGCACTGTCCCTTTAAGGGAGAACACAAATTACAGGGAAACAAGAAATGGGAAAAAGGCACAGTGCCTTTAGGAGGCGAGCTGGCTAAGGGGAAGGCTAAGGGAACGGGACCAGGGCAAGGGACAAGGGCAGGAACAGGGAGGACTAGGAGGACTGGACGGGATGACTAGGAGGACTAGGAGGACTGGACAGGGAGGGCTAGAGAGGGGAAACAGGGACAGAGGCTCGCGGAAGCGGGCTGGGGAGAGGGAGGACTGGAAGGAGTAGACAGGGAGGACTAGGATGACTAGGAGGACTGGAAGGACTGGACAGGGAGGACTAGGAGGACTAGACGGACTGGACGGACTGGACAGGGAGGACTAGAGAGGGGAAACAGGGACAGAGGCCCGTGGAGGCGGGCTGGGGACAGGGAGGACTAGGAGGGCTAGAAGGACTGGACAGGGAGGACTAGGAGGACTAGAGAATGGAAAACAGACAAAGACTGGGATACAAGCATTAGGAGAATGTTGCTGCTCTGCAGCTTCTCCCGGGAAGGTTCGTCTGAGGAATCTGACAGTGACGTCAGAGCCGCTCTGCAGAATCCTCTCGGCAGCTCTCCGAGGTGGAAACGGGACAGAGAGGGAGAGAGAGCGGGTTAGCTCAGAGTACAGTTGGGAACAGAGCAGGTGACAGGAGAAGTGACTTGTCCCAAAACAGAGTAATCCAAGTGACTGAATCTTCGGTGTAAATACACACTGCGAGTAATGTCCCAACAACAATCCACGTGATAGAATCTTCGGTGTGAATACACACAGTAAGCGATGTCCCAATAATAATCCAGGTGAAAATATCTTCGGTGTGAAATCACACAGTGAGCAAAGTTCAAGCAAATATTATCCCAAATGAACAATCCAAAAAGCAGGCACAGGGTGAGTGACAGTCTGAACAAAAGCAGGATCTCTTCAGTGTTTAACACACACGAAAAATGATAGGGTCAAAAGACAGTCTTGCAAAACTCACCCAGGCGCTGTGCGTAAAGAGAGCAGGATCAAACAGGGCGAGCGCGTCGCTACGGGGAACGGTTTGTCCAAGCGGAATACTGAGTGGTGCGCGGCTGTTTGGAGTACGCGCCGGTACGGAGAGCGCGTCTGGCTCGGAGGTCTGGATGCGCGTCAGGATGCGCGTCTGGAGTGAAGAGCGCGTCTGCTGCGCGGAGGTCTGGATGCGCGTCTGGAGTGAAGAGCGCGTCTGCTGCGCGGAGGTCTGGATGCGCGTCTGGATGCGCGTCTGGAGTGAAGAGCGCGTCTGCTGCGCGGAGGTCTGGATGCGCGTCTGGATGCGCGTCTGGAGTGAAGAGCGCGTCTGCTGCGCGGAGGTCTGGATGCGCGTCTGGGCGTCTGCTGCGCGGAGGTCTGGATGCGCGTCTGGACGTCTGCTGCGCGGAGGTCTGAAGTGGAACACTGGAATACCTCCCGTGGAAGTTTAGAGAGCGCAGTCCAGTGTCTCCTTCCAGGCAAACGGTGACAGGAGGCGAAGGCTTGAGCGCATCTCACGCCGGAGATGAAAACAGCATAACAGACAGAAACCGAAACTCCCGTAGGAGCCTTTAGACAGAGAACCTCCCGAAGGAGTCTTGGTGATAGAGATATGATACGGAACGACCCGACAAGGACAGAGGGGAAGAACGAGGTACTTAAAGCCCACAGGGGAACTAATTAGAATACACATCAGGTGCGTGAAGGTAATTGATACTTGAAACTAGAAGTGTGTGTTCGGCACCAGACCAATCAAACACATAATGACAGGTAGTCCAAGGGTGTGTCTGCTGAAGAGCAAACGAACGCGAGGGTGGGGGCTAGTGAAGTGAGGAGACAGGGAATTAAAGTACAGGGAACAGGAATTAAAGGTCCAGGGAGAGGAGAACCTCACAGTTACGATGTGCTTATCCATTGGGTCGGCTGGCTAAATAGCTTAGGCTGTTGTGCGAGTTTGGTTTGCTGTGGTTCTGAGTTGCTGTGACTCCTCTGTGTTGTGCTGTGCTGTGTGTTTCAGTTTAGTCTATGTTGTTGTGTTTATGCGATGGTGTGATTGTAGGTGATTGTATTGCTGTGACTGCGGCCCGCTTGTCTGTGGGGGGAATGATCTATTGTGTTTGTGATGTGGGTTCTGCTGTCCTATAAACCACTCTATACATTTGGTTTTGTGATGTGAATCTATAAATGTATCCTTTCCTATGTGCTTTTCACCAAGTCTCCTACTTAAAGTTAAACGTAATGTTTTGCAGTGGTGGAAAGTAACTTTTTTTTAAAAATGCACTCAAGTCAAGTACTGTACTTAAGTACAATTTCGAGCTACTTGTACTTTACGTGAGTATTTAAATTTTAGGGAACTATATACTTTTACTTCAATACTTTTATCTGAACCATACAGTTACTAGTTACTTTGAAGAAAAAGATTATATATAATCTGAAAGTATATAATCTTCAAAGATTCTTTGAAGATGATATACTTTCAGATTTGAAGCCTGTCAACTTCAAGAGGACAATCAGAGCAGCATAACTGGACCAGATACCACTTTAACATAACCTTTAACCAGAGCAGCATAACTGGATCACATACCACTTTAACATGACCTTTAGAGATGTAGAATTCATACTTTTACTTTAGATACTTAAGTACATTAAATTGCAAATACTTCTCTACTTTTACTTAACCTGTTAACACTTTGAGTGCCACGCTGGGTTTTCCTTTTTACCCCCTTGATGCCACCATCCACTCCCAATGTTAACGTTAATATCGCCTAATCTATGTTTTAAATGTGTCTAATCTGCCCGTCGCTTATCAAAGACTAATTTTCCAGTCAACATTGGCAAGGCAGATTGTATTTTTATCGCTTCATTTCTGTTTGATAGCATTTTGAAAATCACCCGTTTTCCGGGGAAAAACAACACATTCTATGATAATCGCCTTTTACTGGAATATTCCAGAACGTTGTCATTTGTCGGCCTATTTATGAATCGTTTTCAAATAAACGCTAGATGATCGATAGTATATGTGTGTGCACGCACGCTCATGCCGTGCGCTGATAATCGCTGCTGTTATTTCCTCATGGCTTTTACAGTCAAAACAGCTATATCACATATAGTGGAAACGCTTATATCTCCGTGAAAACGAGTCTGATTATCCTAACACTGATAACATAGCTTCCTTACCTGAGGTCAGATGGTATCCAAATGGTTTATTCCAATTTCCGATCGCTATTCGAAAAAATCGATAAATGTATTGATCAACCGTGTATACAGTAGAACACATGATCCGCGCGGCTCAGAGGCTCCAGAATGAACTCTGGTAGACCCCGGCTGCATCAGTGAGAAGTAAAATGTGGAGTCAGAAATCCGTTCTCCCATTCACTTTCATTGAGTCCATTCCAAAAGGGTGATTTACCATCTGGGAGACGATAGGGGGCGCTTTTTTCAGATCTGAGCGCCGGCGGTCCCTGGATCTCCAACGGTAGGCTTGCGTGATGCAATATGATTTCAGATCGCTAAAAAATTTAATAAAAAAAGATAACCCGAATATTCTCGGGCGTGGCACTCAACGGTCGGGGCGTAAACCCGAATATTCTCGGGCGTGGCACTCAAAGTGTTAAGATGTAGCCCTATTTTCTGAAAATGGAAGATAATGGAAGATTGCTCCACTTCTACAATGTAAATTAGCATGTTATTGGTATCTAGGAACATCTATGGACCGCAGGGAATGTATTCCCAGTGTCAGAAATATTGTGTCTGTTACTATGCTTTAGTAAATCGTAATGAAACAAAGGAGAATATAAATTATAGTTTTTTGTTGCATCTTTTACAGTGAATAACACCATGCTAACATTGCGGGTGATCAGATTTTGCTCACTGAGCTCATTCAGCACCTTCTTGAGATCAAGTGTACAGAACATCTAAGCAAATTAATAAAGGGGACTTTGTAGACTGTATCTACAAAAACGTTTTTTGTAGATACAGTACTGCATTTTGCCATCCGGACACATGCAATTTGAATTATAATGCATTTGAATATATAATATAGAATATCAGGCCTATAAATTACCTTATTATGGCCAAGTTATACATCTATGGATAGGGCCAAATATCCTCTTTCCAATGGCAGTGTTAAATCTGGATTTAGTCATTTCCTTGCGTCTCTTATTTTAGAAAATAAATTAAATCATCTGTAAACAAACGTAGTGCGGAAAATATACACTTTGACTGCTGTTTTGATAGGGTTAGGGTCTTTACTCCAGCCCCCTCAGCATCGACGGGGCACCGGTTGAGAGAGTCAACAGCTTTAAGTACCTCGGAGCCTACATATCCGAGGACTTGACATGGACTTGACATGGACCACACACATTGACAGTGTTGTGAAGAAGGCACGACAACGCCTCTACTTCCTCAGGCGCCTAAGGAAGTTCCAAGTCAGTCAGAAGATCCTTAAGAACTTCTACTCATGTACAATAGAGAGCATCTTGACCGGCAACATCACCTCCTGGTTTGGGAATAGCACTGCACAAGACCGAAGCAGACTACAAAGAGTGACACGTTCAGCCGAACGCACAATTGGAGGGGGGCTCCCCACCCTCCAGAACATTTACAACAACAAGCGTTGCAAGGGCAAGGCTAAGAGAATCATTAAAGACTCCAGTCACCCGAACAACTGCCTCTTTGAACTGCTGCGGTCAGGCAAGCGATACCGGAGTCTCAAGGCGAGCACAGAAAGACTCAGAAGAAGCTTCTATCCCCAGGCCATCAGGCTGCTAAACGAACAATGAACACTACACAACAACAACCACCAAACGCACATAGCACACACATCCACACGCACACACTCACTTTAAACAAACACACTGTAGCACCCACTCCACACACTTTATAGCACACACCCACTTTAAACAAACACACTGTAGCACCCACTCCCCACACTTTATATTTATTGATGAAGGATTGCACTACAACTCGTACACCTTACTGTAAATTGTACCTAAATTGTACCTCATCCCATTTCTGCTTTGCACTATATAGTACTGTACATTAGTACACTGCATAGTATTGTATATTATTATATGGTAACTCAGAACATTGTACATATGTCTATACCGAACACTGTGACCTCATTTTCTTCTTCTAAATTACATGCTATACTATGTTATTTGATACTATCTTGTCTAGCACAGTCTCTGGAGCGTAACAGTAAGAAGCATTTTGTATGAAAGTATTCTGTACTTCTGTATGACAACTATTAAAGAAACTTGAAACTTGAAACTACTCTTGGCTACATGTGAAACAGAAACACAACATTAATTAATACGGTCTGTATTGATCAATGTATGATGAGAACAGCAGGGCCCTACAGCTTAACAGGTTAAGTCAAATTTGAATGGAGGACTTTCAATTTCACCAGAGTACTCATTTATCTGGGTATTTCTACGTTTACTTCAGTAAAGGAACGGTTAAGTCAAATTCCTGTCCTTTTCCTTTCCCCCTGTTTATATAAAATATCGGGATCGTAAAACTTTTTTATGATACCCAGCCCTAGTCAACCCTCATGCCTTCTCATCCCCTATGACTATTCAGAAACACTGCCATTTTCCTTTTTCTTTTTAAACCGTGTCATTTACAACATTGCAACAGCACACATCTTGTTCATCTTAAACACGAGTCAAGAATGTTAAACAGCAGCACGTGTTGCTACAGTACTATGAACCAGGCTGCACAATCAGCTCGCCCCGTGTTGTAAAAGCGTAACGCGCCATGTGTCATCCCCGGCGCTGGGTGTCAGCAATGCTCCGGGGTAGGGCTGTCTTAAATACTTCAAAGCTTCGAAGCTTCGTTCGATGGGCATGGGATTCGAATGGGAAAATAAAATTTGAATATAATAAAAATAAAGAAAAGCATTTTCTTTTTCTTTTTTGTGCAAAATCAACTCTGCCTCTCTTTGTTAACACTTTAACTGCCACACACGAGATATCTCGGGTTTATTTTTATGTGGTTGAAAGCCACTCACGAGATTTCTCTGAATTTTTTTTTTTAGCGATCTGAAATCATATTGCATCACGCGAGCCTACCCGAGTATACACGAGCACCGCCGGAGATCATATGTGGAAAAAAGCTCCCCTATCGTCTTTCAGATGACAAAAGGGATTTTGGAATGGACTCAATGAAAATGGATGGGGAAAAAAATCCGGTACTCCACATTTTCCAGTCCACTGATCCAGCCGGGGTTACAGTTCATTCTGGAGCCTCTGAGCCCCGCTGATCATGGAGTTCTACTGTATCGCGTTGGATCTATACACTTATCGATTTTTTCGAATGGTGATCAGGAATTGGAATATACCAGTTGGATACCATCTGATGTCAGGTAAGGACTCTATGTTATCAGTGTTAGGATAATCAGACTAATTTTGATGAAGTTATAAGCTGTTTTGTGAAATGGGCTCTTTCGGTTTCACTGTAAAAGTCCAAGAGGAAATCAACGCGGCGATTATCCGTGCGCGGCCCGAATGTGCTTGCGTGCACGTATAATATTGATCATCTAGCGTTTATTTGAAAACGATTCATAAAAAGGCAGACGAATATCAACGTTGTGGAATATTCCAGTAAAAGACGATTTTCATAGAATGGTCCAGAATGGGCTGTTTTTTATCTCAAAACGGGTGCTTTTCTAAATGCTCTGAAACGGAAATGACGCGATAAAAAACCAATCTGCCTTGACAGCACTGACTGGAAAATAGTCTTTGATAATGCGATGGGCAGATTAGACACATAGCCATAATTTAAAACATAGATTAGGTGATATTAAGGTTAACATTGGCGCCGATGGTGGCATTCAGGGGGTAAAAAGGAAAACCCGGCGTGGGACTCAAAGTGTTAACTACAACAAGCAATGCTGTTTGTTATTTAAGATGAGGTCGGACTCGGCACTGACAGATTTTGTGTTCATTGTGCTGCTTTTACAAAGCCTCAAATGACAGTTTACAATATTTCATGAAAGCAGTGTTTCGTTTGTCTAAGATTTAAAAAGGTTTAAACTTTACAGCACTGACAAAGTTGAACAAAGTGCTGTACAAGTCCTACAACATAAAAAAATAAAATAATAATAAATAAATAAAAATGTAATATTTTTTTATTTATACTTTTTTTTTTATATCGAAGCTTCGAATTAAAATCAAATCTCGGCCCCGAAGCTTTGAATTCCAAAAAATATTCAAAGGTCAGCCCTATTCCGGGGCCTGTTGGAGATCTCAGACACGCATTATTCATCCTGCTCAAAGTGAAGAGGGCAACGTGGCTCTGCCATAGAGCCACAGATCGGATGGGACTGCCAAGTGATGTTTTGGGACCGCACAGTGATGACTGTCTCATGACCAAAAGGTAGGCTTTTGTGGAATTATAGAAACTGGACCTAAGTGTTCTTTCCTAATACCTGTTACAAGCCAAGCATTTTCCCTTTAAGAAGGTGGCCTTGTGGGGAACCTGTAGTCGAGGGGGGTTTGTGTATACAGTACCAGGGAGTGGGAATGTGACGTGTTCCTTGATGAAGGAATACGAGTTCCTATTGCAGAGTTGGTCCGGAAGTTTTATGTGGAAGTTTGTTACCAGCGCAGAGCCAAGCTAACTACTCCGGAGGACTCCCAACAATGAGCCAAGCTAACTACTCCAGAGGACTCCCAGCTAGTTTGGAGCAATGAAGCTGGAAAGGTAGCGATCTTCGGTCTCCTGGCACTTTAGCATAATTCATTTGTCACCAGCATCAGTGATCTTCTCAAAGGAACCAAGGGTAACTTGGCCATGGCGGCGTGATACGGTGAAATGCATTAAAGGGGAATGTCACCATTTTTTAACCACTTAAGGATCGGACGGCCCGTTTTCGACGAAGAAATCCTTTGTTTTGACTAGAGCCTCAAAATGAATGGCAGCGGACGGCCATTTTGGATAATCATCCATTTTTACCGGTACACACATTACAAAAACCTTTGTAAAACATTAATTTTCTGTGGGATTTTTATAAACTTTAGACCTGTCTACATAAGACTTCAGGCTATGGAACCATTATGTTTTACAGCTCCTACCTCTCAGCTGGAACTTAAAAGTTGTTCAAACTTTTAACCATCATTTCTGTACTCCAACAACTCCTGATCATTTATCTGTGCCATTCAATACACCGCCTTGTCACAGCTCCTTCTACTTCAGGAAAATCACACCAATTGAAGTTCTTAATGCCACTAATGATCTCAAAGTGAGCAGCAGCCCTGGGTGAGATGGCATTGAAAACAAATGTCTCAAACTAGCTTCACACATCCTGATGTATCCACTCTGTGATTTTTTTTATTTGTCTTTATTTACTTGTGAAATACCCTCTATTTGGAAATGCTCACGTATCACTCCGTTGCACAAAAGCAGCAGTGAATTGGATCCCAACAACTACAGACCAATTTTCATAATCTGCTCTATAGCAAAGATTTAAAAATGTTTTATCTACAAACAATTGTCCGACTATCTCACCAAACACAATATTTTATCTCCTTTCCAGTCCGGTTTTTGTTCAGATCACTCTACAACTACTGCTTTATTAAAACTCACAAACGATATATTCTCTGCATCAGATAACAGCAAAGTTACAGGTGCAATCTTTATTGATTGAACCAAAGCATTCGATCTAGTCGATCACTATCTTCTCTTGGACAAACTGTATTCTATTGGTCTTTCCCGTAATGCTCTACTGTGGTTTAATTCCTATCTACACAACAGAAAACATTGTGTTGCTTGCAATACAAGGTAGCAACTCAAGTCTAACGGTGCAGCAACGAGGTGTGCCGCAAGGCTCAACTTTAGGTCCACTTTTGTTTTCCATTTTCATCAATGACCTTCCTTTAATTTCTTCTGAATGTAGTGTCCAACTCTACGCAGACGATACAGTTTTTTACACATCACAAACTAACTTGTCAAAAATACAGTACATTTTACAATCAAACTTCAATGGTCTTCAATTCTGGCTTGCAGCTAACAAATTAATCCTCAATAAAACAAAAACCTATGCAATGCTCTTTGGTACTTCTCAGAATGTTAAATCTAAAACAGAAATTGTATCTTATAATATTACTTGTCATGATGGTACATCACTGCTTAGAGTTGAACACTTCAAATACCTTGGTGTATGGCTTGACCAACAACTATAATTTAAATGTCATATAGATAACATCATGAGGAAAATTTACTTTAGTATGGGTGTTCTTTACCGCAACAGAAATAGTTTCACCTTTACGGTTAGAAAAAAGCTAATTTCACAACTCATACTACCCATAATGGACTATGCTGATATAGTCTATATGACTGCAGCGAAAACGACCCTGGTTCCTCTTAACACCATCTATAATCGTATATGCAGATTTGTTCTTGGCTGTTCATATAACACTCATCATTGTATCATGTACTGTATGAAAATCTCAACTTCCCTTCTCCCACAATAAGAAGACAACAACATTGGTTACAGTTTATTTTTAAATGCATTTATTTTAATTATCCTCAATACCTTAAATAGTATATGGTACCTTTCACTTCTAATTATCAACTTCGTCATTGTACTCAACACTTCTTTTCTGTTCCAAAAACCTTTACATCAGCTGGTAAAAAATATTTTATGTTTAAAGCTCCATCCGACTGGAATAGTCTTACCTGTCCACATCCGTTCAACATCATCTTTTAAATTGTTTAAAACTATGCTGTCCTCTCACTGTGAGACTACCTGCTCATGCTTTTTTTTTTGTGGGGCGGCGTGGCTCAGGGGTAGAGCGGGTCGTCCAATGATCGAAGGGTTGGTGGTTCGAATCCCGCTCAAGCCCATGTCCATCCCACTGCCGTTGTGTCCTTGGGCAAGACACTTAACCTACTTGCCTCGTATGAATGTGTATGCATGTGAATTAATGTTGGTGGTGGTCTGAGGGGCCGTAGGCGATGATTATTCACCACGCTTCCGTGAGTCTGCCTCAGGGCAGCTCTGGCTGCAATTGTAGCTTACCAAGTTTCAAGTTTCTTTAATATTTGTCATACAGAAGTACAGAATACTTTTATACAAAATGCTTCTTACTGTTACGCTCCAGAGACTGTGCAAGACAAGATAAGTATGAAATAAAATAACATAGTAAAATTAGAAGTAAAAAAATGAGGTCACAGTGTTCAGTTTAGACATATGTACAATGTTCGATGCAGAATAGACGTAGTTACCATACAATATACAATACTGTGCAGTGTACTAATATACAATACTATATAGTGCAAGGCAGAAATGGGACGAGGTGCAATTTAGGTACAATTCACAGTAGGTGTCATACCACCACCGGTATGACTGTGTATGAACAAATAATGGACTCTGTAAGCGCTCTGGGGTCACTGGGGTGTCATGAAGAGCGCTATATAAATCCAATCCATTATTATTATTTTAACCTCAATATATATCATAATAACAGATATATGAACCATTGCTGGTGTTGTTGTTGTTCATGTTCTTGTCGTTGTGTTGTTGTTGTTGTTGACATGTTATGTTGTATGCTTTTTATTTTGTATTATTTATTGGCTGGCGTTGCTTACTCTGTTGTTTTTGTTGTTGTTTTTTGTTTCTGTTTTTTTTTATATATTTGTTTTATATATAAGATTGTCAAATAACTCTGTATTTTGTCTTTGCGGACCCCCTTGAAAAGGAGATGGTCTTATCTCAAGGGGTTATTCCCAATAAAGAAATGTCAATATATAAAAACAGGCATCTGGCAACCAGTAAAAAGAAATGTGAGTACACAAAACCTTTACTTCAGTGTGTTCAAACCTCTGTTACTCTATTTCATTAGCACTCAAAGTGAGACTTCAGAATGTTATCTTTCAAATGAGACCAGACTCATGCATGTGCTATAAGTATAAAGTATAATAAATCGGAAATTACTTTGGGTATGCAATCATCAAAAAAACTAGCCCCATTTTCGCCCCAATCCTTAACACATCCGGGGCCATTGGGATGAGACTAATTATTCTCAAGAGGACCGGGGAATGTAAACAAACGTGGGGCTGTTTGTACAGCTAAATCTATACTTTATAGTATTGCTATCTGTCCATTCTCATTGTCAATTGAGTCTATAAACCGTCCCTTCAAAATGGCTTAAAGAAAAAAAAATCATCAATAGGTTCTCATTTTATAGCGCCCGTGAATATAAGCGTTATACCGGATTTGGGTCTAGTATATTTCCTGGAAGCCGAGATACAGGGCTAATAGCTAATAACGTTAAATCCAATGGCATTTCGGTTATAGATACGCTCCAGTTAAAACTCAAACTGCATATGATCGGTACGATCCTCGCGCATGTATGCATGAAAGGGGGGAGGGGGGCGGGGGACGTCGTTTCTGATTATCGATTACCAATAACCGCGTTAGCCTCATTAGGCTGGTTGGCTATCAAAACAAGGCCAGATCGGGATGTACTTTACGTGAAAAAGATCTTACCGTGGTGCGGTGGGATCGCCCCGAGCATTTCCCCATTATCGATCGCCATCTGGTAGATCGATATGTCCATTGGCTGATGATAAATCCCCTTATTGCATCCCAAATCTGCGATGCAAAACGTAATCCAAGCTACTATGCTACACATCCAGAATCCTGCTACTGGAAAGGAAAAAAAAAGGAAAAAAAAAGAGTCCACCGTTCGGCCACAGGGAACACTGCATTATCACGATAGCGCCCCTAAGAGGATCTGGCCGGTATTGCACCTTCTCCAATTCATAGAGTAGGGTAGATCTGCAGTGCCGCTCGGCGACCTTGAATAGGTTATTAAAATGGAATAAAAGCAATAACAACTTGCCGCGGATTTATCCGTGCCTCCGTCCACAACAGGTGGAATCGAAACACGGAGATCTCCGTGCTTGGGCGCCATTGTGTTAAGAGGTTAATAATTCACATAATGTTTAATTCAGTATTTGTCTCTCCTAAAGCTAGAAATCTGAGAGAGAACCCTCCAACCAGTGAGGTCACTAGGATGTCAAATCTGCGGCCGCTCCATAGACAATGAACAGGGCTCTGGGTTTATGAGGCCATGCGATGTTTGTGTGAGCTCTTACACCCAAATATATATATTTTATTTTTTATTATTATCTTTATTAGCATTTTACAGCTTTTTGCCTGGTCACGCAGGACCGATAGAGGAGGGGGAGAACGGGAGGAGAAGAAGGGAAGACATGCGGCAAATGGTCACCGGGTGTGGGAAGCGAACCCGGGACGACCGCTTCGCGACTCTGCGCGCTATATGGTGTGCTACTGGAGCGCCCTCCCAAATTAGGTTTTAATTCTGGTTTAGAAGTTCTAGCAATGCCAGAATATACATTTTATAAATTAAATTAAACATTTGATCCAAAGCGACTTGCAGATTGTTAACGACAAGTCACCAGGAGGGGTATGTCTCTATAGACATATTAGCTAGATAGGTAGTAGTATAAGAATAGTAGCATAATAGTAGGGTACACAATAGTAAAAAGACCGTAAGTAACAGTTAAAAAAAGAATCAGATATACCACTATATAATTCCACCTGGATCTTTTTTGTATTCTGGGCTGTAAAATTGTCAAAGAATGTCCTAGGAGTAAGTGCTTTTGCCATTTTGCCATCCTTTGTTACTACATCTTTCAATATCTGGCAGTTATTTAACATTACTGTATCATATAAGTGTGGATTAATAAAGGACAAATTACATAATGAGGAGTGGGGGAAAAAAATAAAAAATCATGCTCCAAACATTGGAGAAATGAGATTCCTACACACAGAAATTTAGCGTTAAAACAAAAGATTTCGCTTGCCTCCCTCAGCGCTCCCAGGACGCTTCCTAACCAGCTCTTTGTTTCAGAGCGCCGTGCCAACAAAACACTTTGTGTGAACCACGTCGGAGGCTGTGATTCACCTCCATACCTAGCCGTGCTGGAAGACTGAATAAACACACTTACACCATGGGAAGGGGGGCCTTACATAACGCCGACCATGCTGTGTCCCGAATCTAACAGCCTTCACCCCCCCCCCCCCTATCAACCTCCACCATCTCTCTCTCACACACACACACACACACGCACACACACACACACACACACACACACACACACACACACACACACACACACACACACACACACACACACACACGCTCACTCACTCTCTCTCTCTCTCTCTCTCAGACACACACACACTCACGCTCTGACACTCACTCACTCTCTCTCAGACACACACACTCTCACGCACACACTCACTCTCTCAGACACACACACACGCATGCTGCAACACTGTATTGGCTATGGCCTGTGGCGTCAACTCTCACCATCTGAGCAAACATCTATTCTGTAGGGATTTAGGAGATGTTCCTAGTCAAATAGCTGTGATGGGACACACCTTGCTCAGTGAGAACACAGGGCTCAGTAAGTGGTAACGGTAAAGACGCTCATGATTCAGAACTTAAACGAGGTCAGATTGAGGCTTCTCTGCCCCTATGATCTCACACTGGCTGGTGCCATGTCTTGTCAGAGGACTCACGGTTCCTGGGTGTTGCTCTCATCTCTCTGCCTGTGAGGCTGACTGTATACTCAGGAACACGGCCATGTGAACTCCTCGTGACCCAACTGGGGTTGGGCTCCACTCTCTTTTGACCCATTCAAGAAGTGGGGTTTCTTAGGGTGGCTAAGTGGCGCAGTGGGCAAGGCGCTCGCCACTAACGCAGGATATGCTGGGTTCGAGCCTTGGCTGGTCGTTCATACTAATACAATTGGCAGTATTAGGGGGTGGGAAAGCCGGTGGGTGGGGATCGGACGTTGTGGACAGCGACTCCTACAGGTCGGTTGGTGCGCCTATACAGCAGAATCAGGAAGTATCGGGGGCAGCGTGAGCCTCCCACGGGTTACTCCTCGCCACTGAGAGATCGCGCTGTACAGGTTTGAAAAGATGCGACGGCTGCCTCCTCGTGTACCGGAGGGGACACGTGATGCAAGGCTTCGTCCACATTGCACCCGACCAGTGGGAGGCATGGTCTAACAACGTTCGAGACAGGGGAGGGTAGAATTGGATAATATGAAAATTGGGATGGGAGAAAAATAGAAAATGGGGAGAAAAAGTAGATATAAAAAAATAAAAGTGGCGTTTCTTTCTAATTCAAATACAGTTTTTAGCTATTGCTAAAACACAAAACCCAATACCCTAAACCAAATTACCAGTTCCCTAAACACATTCAATAAAACTAGCCCCCATTTGCCAAAACACATCTCACCTGTAGACACAATTCACAAAACTCAATCCCCTTTTCTCACAACTCTAAACACATTTTGTCTTGCTAAAACACATGTTGCAAACATCTCTGATCAAATGTGCACATTGAAGCTCATGTGATGCAAAATGATAGCCACAGGGCATGTGTCCACCTAGCTCACATTTCCAGCTGAAAAACGCTGGCAGTGCGCCGGTAGTGCTGGGATGAAGCGCATCTTGTAGCGAGATGACAGAGAGAAAGAAATCTAGCGACAGCCATCTTTTTATCGTATTTTACTGCCGCGGTTTTGCACATATAGCATATTTTAATACACTTTATTGTATATTAATTATATATATAGTTATTGCCTGACACCACAGTTCGCCCTTTGCTTTTTATTAGCTTTTTATTAGTGTATTCGTGTAGTTATTAGTGTATTTGTGCCCTCATACTGCTCCTGTCGCTTGTGGGCAGACAGGCAGGCAACTCCGGTGTCAGGTTACAAACAGAGTGGTAGATATGATTGGCTGTGATTGGTTGTCTGAAATGTGCTCAGCGCATCGCTCTGAAAAGTTCAGAAAGTTTCAACTTTAAACGCTGGGTGCTGCCGCACAAAAAAACTGAAAGGCGCTGGAAAAAGAAGCCGACTGCAGCGCATTTCCTATAGGCGGCAGCATGCGGACGCATACGCTCCCTCCCCATTGGGAACAATTGACAAAAGACGCTTGCGCCCAGAAATATGCGGCAGGTGGATCCAAGCCCACAGTCAGCAAAAGTTTAACACAATGAACACACCTGGTGTCATTGATAAAACACAACCACTCAAAATGTAAGACACTTGTTGCAAATGATGTGACCACACCTATATAGGCCAGTGCAGAGTGCACAGTTTGCTGAAGGTTCCAAAGGATTGTTCATGTTTTCTTTGTGGGTGGGGGGCAAGAAGGATGTGTACAAGATGCATTACTGTATAGTACAGTATTAGGCCTATATCGTATAGGTCATGTTTCCAAATGCAGTATGTATGCTGTTACTGTATTCAAATAGCTTAGTGTGTGTGTGTGTGTGTGTGTGTGTGTGTGTGTGTGTGTGTGTGTGTGTGTGTGTGTGTGTGTGTGTGTGTGTGTGTGTGTGTGTGTGCATGTACTCTATATGTGTATGCTTTGCATGTGTGTCATGCATAAGCATGTATGTATGGTGTGTGTGTGTGTCATGCCTAAGCATGTATGTATGTATGGTGTGTGTGTGTATATGCTTTGCATGTGTGTCATGCATAAGCATGTATGTGTAGCAGCCTGAATATTCTACAAAGTATTCAGTAGTGCTAACTAACTGTTACTTTCCCTGTGTGTGTATAACGTGTGATTTACAGTGTTCCTTTGGATAGCCTAACAGTGTTCCCTTGATTAGCTCGCCCAGTCTAACGACGAGGTGAGGTGCTACTCTTCTCTGGATGCAGTATGGATTACTAGCAATAACATTGAGCCCTTTTTCCCTTTCTGGAGCGGTCCTTGAGTGGGACCAGTGGAGGTTGCCAGCAGGGGGCGGAGTGGCAGTGGTGGCAGGTGGAGCAGTGGAGAGAAGCAAGCAACGAGGAAGAGGGAGTTACCTGGAGGCGAGGGGAGCAGGAAGCTCTCTTCTGCGTTGGACTTGGCCGTGAACGGTCGCAGCCACAACGGGCGTGTGCTTTGGAATAGCCCCGTTGAAGAAGTGACGTTGGAGAGCCCCGTCAGAGCGAGCGGCGGGTGATGAGACATACTTGCTAGTGACGGGTTATCCTAGAAGTATCAGCGATAGTGTGTGAGTAAGAGAAACCGAACCCAAGGACTAACGTCTAGAGCTAACGAGACTAACGTCTAACGTTATCGGGTTATAGTAGTTACTGTTAGCAGTGTAACCGATATAGCAGGAGGGTGCGTCGAGACCCAAGGCTTAGCTGTGTTTAGGGTAGCCAAAGTATTAGCACGCGCGACAGAAGCAAGCCAGCAACAGCAGCGGTGGACGTTTCCCAGACGGTACTGAGGACGCCTCTTCCCACCAGCAGAGGACGCCATACAGCACGCTCCTCCAGCTAACCACTGCCTGCTGTCCGCCCAGCCTGCTGGCTGTGCTCGCGGGATCGCCGACGCCATCTTTTCACCCGGACGAGCGGTGACAAGAGTGGGTCCGCCATCTTGGCTAAGTACTAACAGTACCACGTGTATCAACAGCAACATCCATTGAAGTGAACGCTAACAACCAGTGTCTAAGGGGTACCCCGAACAATTTAAGCCGGCTTAGGTTAGGTTTTCTTTGGTAACGTGGGCCCACATTTACTTGGTTTATTTGGTTATTTGTTTATTTGATTGTTTGATTCTTGAATTCCCAATGTGTCTACATTTTATGCCTGGGTTCCCCCAGTACAAGCGGGGTGTTTTAATGTATTGAGCACTCTGTGCCTATGGTGGGAAGAGCTTCCCCTACATTGATAACAAGAGCACCCGGTGCCATATATTAAGGATTAACATTGTAATGGATAACCTGCCCAGGCTTCGATAAAGTAGACCTAATCGGGATCATTGTGTGTGTCTGTTTCTTTAAGTTCCATTTGCTATTCTAACCTCTGGGTAAATATTGTGACTGCATAATTATTTAACCCTTACACCCCATTTACAGAATAGCATTTGAAGGGTCTATACAGGTGGTCAAGGAAGGGTACTGCTTAAAGGGAAGCCCAATAATACTATTGAACTGACAGTCTGGGAGGGCTGTCGGAGGTACTGAGGGAGTGAGGGTGTGTGGGGAGCTACTGCTGACCGCCTTGGAAGGCGAGGGAGACCAGAGTACCAGTCCCCAGGTTAGTAAATCCTGGGCCCCATCCACTCCAACTGCAAGCCCTCCAGAACGACGTTCCGGGCCAAAAACGGGGGTGCATATAGGTCCAATACTATAGTATCCTACTACCCAGTGTCTGTGTACTACTACTCCCACAAGCAGGGATAATCCACCCTTCTACATATGTATCGTGTGTGTGTGTATGTATGTGTATGCTTTGCACGTGTGTCATGTCTGAGCGTGTATGTAGGGTGTGTGTGTACATGATTTGCACGTGTGTCATGTCTAAGTGTGTATGTAAGGTGGGTGTGTGTGTGTGTGTATGTATGTGTATGCTTTGCATGTGTGTCATGCATAAGCGTGTGTGTGTGTGTGTGTGTGTGTGTGTGACGTGTGTGTGTGTGACGTGTGTGTGTGTGTGTGTGTGTGTGTGTGTGTGTGTGTGTGTGTGTGTGTGTGTGTGTGTGTGTGTGTGTGTGTGTGTGTGTGTGTGTGTGTGTGTGTGGTCAGAGTATGTATTCCAGAGTGCTGGCGTGAGAACAGTCAGACAGCGGACATCACACCACACTGTGGAAGCCCAGGGCAGACAAGACTTCATACTGGTTAACCCACTGCCCTCCTCAGACCGCTCTCCCCTCTCTATTCCTCTCTATATCATCTCTCTTTCTGTCTCTATTCCTCTCTATATCATCTCTCTTTCTGTTTC
This sequence comes from Notolepis coatsorum, assembly GCF_963971535.1. Classification (NCBI taxonomy): domain Eukaryota; kingdom Metazoa; phylum Chordata; class Actinopteri; order Aulopiformes; family Paralepididae; genus Notolepis; species Notolepis coatsorum. Next base: position 66,929,898 of record NC_140167.1, on the reverse strand, counting down.
TCTTTCTTTCTCTATCTGTCTCTATTCCTCTCTCTATCTGTCTCTATTCCTCTCTCTATCATCTCTTTCTGTCTCTATTCCTCACTCTATCATCTCTCTATCATCTCTATTCCTCTCTCTATCATCTCTCTTTTTGTCTATATTCCTCTCTCTATCATCTCTCTTTCTGTCTCTATTCATCTCTCATCTCTCTTTCTGTCTCTATTCCTCTCTCTATCATCTCTCTTTCTGTCTATATTCCTCTCTCTAGCATCTCTCTTTCGGTCTCTATTCCTCTCTCTATCATCTCTCTTTCTGTCTCTATTCCTCTCTCTAGCATCTCTCTTTCTGTTTCTATTCCTCTCTCTAGCATCTCTCTTTCGGTCTCTATTCCTCTCTCTATCATCTCTCTTTCTGTTTCTATTCCTCTCTCTAGCATCTCTCTTTCGGTCTCTATTCCTCTCTCTATCATCTCTCTTTCTCACTCTATTCCTCTCTCTATGATCTCTCTTTCTGTCTCTATTCCTCTCTCTATCATCTCTCTTTCTGTCTCTATTCCTCTCTCTATCATCTCTCTTTCTGTCTCTATTCCTCTCTATGTCATCTCTATTTCTCTCTCTATCATCTCTATTCATCTCTCTAGCATCTCTATTCCTCTCTCTATCATCTCTCTTTCTCTCTCTATTCCTCTCTCCATCATCTCTCTTTCTGTCTCTATTCCTCTCTATGTCATCTCTATTTCTGTCTCTATCATCTCTCTTTCTCTCTCTATCATCTCTCTTTCTCGCTCTCCCGTCTCTATTCCTTTTCCCTCTTTCTCTGTTTCTCCCTCTCTCTATACCACCTCTCGCTGTATCACCCCCTCCCCTCCTCTCTCTGACCCAGTGGGAACATTTCAGCATTCTGTCACCAGGACGACACACTCTACTACTGACACTCTCAGAGCAGCAGGGAAACGGCACATCTGGCTCACACATCATATCTAACACACACACACACACACACACACACACACACACACACACACACACACACACACACACACACACACACACACACACACACACACACACACACACACACACACACACACACACACACACACACACACACACACACACACACACACACACACACACACACACACACACACACACACACACACACACACAATCGCGCGCACGTCAATGTACAGCAAAGGTGCAAGTGCGTACACACATACACAAATACAGACGGAACCATGTGCACCAATTTATAATACAGGAGCCTATATATATAAATATATAAAAACGGTTAATGTCCGAGTCACTTGCTGCACTCGACTGTGCTAAAATGAATTCAAACTAGGGCTGAATGATATGGAAAAAATATCATATTGCAATTCCTTTCACAGATATGTAACTGCGATATTATTCATGACATTTGACAATGTGATTTTTGTATGGGGAGGGGGTTCTTACACCTGTAGAACACCATCTGCAGGTCAGGGCATCTCTGCCGCTCTGCACGATCATTCATTTAGAATAGTATCTCTTGACACATATTTCACCGCTATGGAATACTGCATGGAAGGACCCAAGGACCAGGCATTTGCTGCCTGGTGCGCATGCGCGGTGACACCAATGGCGGAAATAGACGGCTCGCTCTGTAAGTACCACTCGTTTTGTGACAATGATTTAAGCTGTTTATTAGCAACTCCGAGCTTCCAGACCCCACTGTAAAGCTGTGTTAAACCCATATTGTACGCTGGGTATCTTTGAAATTCATATCTGATATATTTTTGACCCACCCGAGCCCCCCGATCACGCTTGGTAGTTTCTTTTTAGCCTGGTCGTGACTGTGGATTCACTCGGTGCATCACAGTCACGAAAGGGGCTACTGTCTCCAATGATCCTTCTTTTGTGTGTCGTCGTTCTCATTTTCATTGAAAAACATATTGATGGTGTGATTTTTTTTTGTGGGGATCTATATCCAAAACAAAGGCTACGTTCACAAAAGTGGGCTGAATCAGATGACATTTTACTGAGTCAGTGTGAACAGCAGAAATCTCACCGAATCTGATCTTTTCAATTCTGATTTGGGCCACTTTCACTTTGTTTGAAAGCAAATTGTAAGAAGAAATGGCTCTTTCACCTCCTCCTCACCCCCATTATAATCCCCTCACAAATTAGCTGGCCTCCACTGCACATCAACGTATAAATGAAACCATAAACTCTGAATTCAGTGTCTTCGTTTTTGTTCAGTGTCTTAGTTATTGTTCATTTGTGCATGAGGAGTGTGACCAGTTCACACTGGAATCTAATATTGGACACATTTAAAAATAATAATAATAATAATGTGAACAGCCAAACAAAAATAAATTGATCAGAGCATTAAATCAGAATTGAGTGTTAAGGCATGCAGTGTGAATGTAGCCAAAGATGTTTTCTGGAGTCCGTAGAATGTGATTTGTAGGACGGGACAACGTCATTTAGGTCAGGGAGAGGTCAGGAGCGACGGAATATTAGAGCGACAGGGAGAGAGAGACTGAAAAACAGGCCGACGAGGCGAGGAGCAGGATACATTCCGATGACGGAAGTAGGCGACGCGCTCCGCACTCTGTGATGGATTGCGCAAATCCTAAAAGCAGAGGCACGTGAGCACACGCTCGGGAAGACGGATTATTCACAACAGCTGACTTGTGATCAGTTGTGTGAGTTCCGGGGTGCATCTGTCCCGCAAATGTGATACTGAGTTTCCCCTGAGCTCCCATCTCGGGGTAGGTCTCGATAAATCTCTTAACCCTTTCACTGCCACACTACATAATGTTAACCCTTTACTATCACACTACCGACGGTAACCGTCGTTAGTGTGATAGGAAAGGATTAACCTTCTGTAGTGTGGCAGTGAAAGGGTTAACCTGCAGTTGTGTGGCAGTAAAAGGGTTAACCGTTTGGTAGTGCGGCAAAAAATGCTTAAATTTTCCGGGACAGGCGGACAAGAGTAATTGGTACCGCTCGAGACAAGGACAGGACGGGAGAAGAGGAATGATGTCGGCGATGAAAGTATAAACTGCCGATAGGCCGCCGGGCCAAGTCATTCCGTGTTCTCGTCAGAAAGATCATTTTCAAACAATGTTGGCTCGTCATGCCGCGATACAAGCAGATGTGAAAAGATATAAACTTTTTTTTTCTTTCTTTCTTTTTTTCTTGGGAAGCGTTCAGAGGTTATTCCAAACACGCTGCACAGGAGGAGGAGGAGGAGGAGGAGGAGGAGGAGGAGGAGGAGGAGGAGGAGGAGGAGGAGGAGGAGGAGGAGGAGTTGAGCAACAACAACAACAAAAAGACGACTGAGCCTTGCGTAAGCTTGTCCTCCCAGGAATCCGTCCAAAAATATGACTGAAGTTGACATGATCGATCGAATAGATGCATAGGGGCGGGGGGGAAAGAGAGGGAGAGAGAGAGAGAGATCAGAGACTTTGTTGCTTGTTGTACATTGAGTGAGTGAGTGAGTGAGTGAGTGAGTGAGTGAGTGAGTGAGTGAGTGAGTGAGTGAGTGAGTGAGTGAGTGAGTGAGTGAGTGAGTGTGAGTGAGTGAGTGAGTGAGTGAGTGAGTGAGTGAGTGAGTGAGTGAGTGAGTGAGTGAGTGAGTGAGTGAGTGAGTGAGTGAGTGAGTGAGTGAGTGAGTGAGTGAGTGAGCGAGCGAGTGAGTGAGTGTGGGGGAGTGAGAGGCCAGTCTATTTTAAGCGTCAGAGCGGATGCTGGGTTCATGGCAGCAAGCGGGGTTAACCCTGGGGGTCCGCTTCACGCTGGCTTAATCTTGGCATGTAAATACAAAACCCAGCCCTGCAAGTAATGGACGGTGAGGGGTGAAGAGTTTATGCTACTCTGTGTCTGCAGGCCTCTGTGCTCAGAGGCAACCTGACTGGAAGTAACACGTCGTGGTTAAAGGGGAATGCCACCCAAATGTAATTATTATGGAGGGTGTCGTTTGGTAGAAAACAGTTCGTAGATCTAAATAATCGACATCATCTACATGACGTCAGAGGAGACACTCCAGGCTGCACTTGAATGCACAGACTGGAATGTATTACGTGATAACACAGCCAATATTAACGAATACACTGAAACGGTGCTTGACTTTGTCTGTACTCTGGTAGAAGAAACAATCCCCTCTACCACAATTAGAATCTACCCAAATCAAAAGCCCTGGGTAGATAAATCCGTCCGTGAGGCTCTGAAAGTGCGCACCTCAGCCTACAACACCGGGCTTGTGACAGGCAACATGGATGAACACAAGACTAGAGCCATATGAAATCCGTTTTATTATTTTCCAAATTCCATTTTATTTTTTCCCAAATTCAGTTTTTTCCGTTTTAAAATTTCAGAATTCTGTATTTAGCTTTTTATGCTCATTTTACCATCAGAAATTCTAATAAGTGGGAATGAATAAATGTCCACAATTGAATAAGATATAACAGTCCATTTAATGTTTTTAAGTGCTGCAACTCAGAAATACAGTTCAATTTTACACAATATTTTTCAATTAATATTGTGACAAAATAAAAATACACATTTCAAGTGTAAACAATAGATACAGCTAGCTACTACTGACATTATCACAATGACAATGTTAGCCTATCTATTATATTGTGATGAAATATAGTAATGCATCATTTAGGCACCTTTAGTTTAGTTTATTTCGTTTATAAAGGACAGTGTATAATGACAATCGTTTGCATTAAACAAATGAATGGGTGCACTAGAATTAGCAAGAAGCTATCATTTCCATCTATAGTCCTATGTACTGTAACGTTTCATAGCTATTTAAGTTTATTTAGATTATAAAGGGCAGTGTATAATGACAATCGTTTGCATTAAACAAATGGATGAGTGCACCAGATTTAGCAAGAAGCTATCATTTCCATCTATAGTCCTATGTACTGTAACGTTTCATAGCTATTTAAGTTTATTTAGATTATAAAGGCAGTGTATAATGACAATCGTTTGCATTAAACAAATGGATGGGTGCACCAGATTTAGCAAGAAGCTATCATGTCCTAACGTTATAGCTATTTAATCACAATAGTGTCGCAAGTGTTTTTGCGGGTCCAGTCCAGGGAACGTTGACAGAATTAGCAAAACACCTCATCACCGGAGGCATAAAAGTCATTAGGATACTGCTCTGCTCTGAATTGAGGGCTTATTGCAGAATTTCTTAGCTTCTTGACGATGTTAACACTGAAGCAGCCAGACGCTTGGAGACTGCCGTGTTGTGTCACTTGTGTGTAACGCGCTATAGCGTCCCCGCCTCCCCGGTCGCGTGTGCACCACAACGTTCCACCCAAAAACAGAATTTCAGTCCAGATTAGGCCAAATTCTGCAATATTCCACGTTTTGCAGTTGATTCCATTTTTATTGCTTAATTCCGCGATTCCGTCCGCGATTCCGTGAACGCGGATTTCATATGGCTCTACACAAGACGGCAAGATACAACGTCAGGAGAGCAGTAATAGAGGCAAAACGGCGTTATAGGGATAAAGTTGAACTTCAGTTTGAACAGGCTGACTCTAGAGGTATGTGGCAGGGCCTCAGAACAATGACAGATTACAAAGGCACCTCCCTCAAACTGAACAGTGACATCTCCTTAGCAAATGATCTCAATACCTTCTATGCGAGGTTTGAGGCTGTGAATAACAACACCAGCCTACAAGCCACGGCAATGGGGGGGGGGGGGGGGGTCTGCTGATGGAGACTCAGTGTTCAGGGTAACAGAGCATGAGGTGAGGCGGACCTTTAAAAAAGTGAATATCAGGAAGGCAGCAGGACCGGACGGCATCCCCGGCCGCGTCCTAAAAGTCTGTGCCGACCAACTAGCCCCGGTATTCACTGACATCTTTAACCTGTCCTTAGAACAGGCTGTCATCCCCACCTGTCTGAAGAAGTCCACCATCATCCCTGTACCCAAAGAATCTACGCCCGCTTGCCTCAACGACTACCGCCCTGTAGCTCTCACCTCCATAGCCATGAAGTGCTTTGAGAAGCTAGTGAAGGGCTACATCTGTTCCTCCCTCCCCATCAACCTGGACCCCCTGCAATTTGCATACCGCCCTAACAGGTCCACGGAGGACGCCATAGCCCATGTGCTGCACACAGCAGCATCACACCTGGACAAGAGGCAGGGGAACTATGTGAGAATGCTGTTGATCGACTACAGCTCAGCATTCAATACCATAGTCCCCTCCAAACTCATAGCCAAGCTCAGGGACCTGGGCTTGAACTATGACCTCTGCCAGTGGGTCTTGGACTTCCTGACGGGCAGACTCCAGGTGGTAAGAGCAGGCAACTGCACCTCCTCATCCATCACGCTCAACATAGGGGCCCCCCAGGGCTGTGTTCTGAGCCCCCTCCTCTACTCCCTGTACACACATGACTGCGTGGCACAGCGGAACAACAACACAATCATCAAATTTGCTGATGACACAGTAGTGGTGGGCCTGATCTCTGCCAACGACGAGAGGGCCTACCTGGAAGAGGTAGAGAATCTGTCACAGTGGTGTCAGGAGAACTGCCTCTCCCTGAACGTCAGCAAAACAAAAGAGATGATTGTGGACTTCAGGAGGTCGGGGGTCAAGGACTACAGCCCCCTCAGCATCGACGGGGCACCGGTTGAGAGAGTGAACAGTTTCAAGTACCTCGGAGCCCACATATCCGAGGACTTGACATGGACCACACACATTGACAGTGTTGTGAAGAAGGCACGACAACGCCTCTACTTCCTCAGGCGCCTAAGGAAGTTCCAAGTCAGTCAGAAGATCCTTAAGAACTTCTACTCATGTACAATAGAGAGCATCCTGACTGGCAACATCACCTCCTGGTTTGGGAATAGCACTACACAAGACCGTAGCAGACTACAAAGAGTGACACGTTCAGCCGAACGCACAATTGGAGGGGGGCTTCCCACCCTCCAGAACATTTACAACAAGCGGTGCAGGGGTAAGGCTAAGAGAATCATCAAGGACTCCAGCCACCCGAACAACTGCCTCTTTGAACTGCTGCGGTCAGGCAAGCGATACCGGAGTCTTAAGGCGAGCACAGAAAGACTCAGAAGAAGCTTCTATCCCCAGGCCATCAGGCTGCTCAACGAACAATAAACACTATGCAACAACCATCAAATGCACACAGCACACACACCCACACTCACTTAAACAAACAACACACTGCAGCACCCACTCTCCACACTTTAGATCACCTAAACACACTTTACACTTTATATTTATTGGTAAAGGATTTGCACTACAACTTGTACACCTTACTGTAAATTGTACCTAAATTGTACCTCATCCCATTTCTGCTTTGCACTATATAGTATATAGTATTGTATATTAGTACATTGCATAGTATATTGTATGGTAACTCAGTTACTTCTATTCTGCATCGAACATTGTACATATGTCTATACTGAACACTGTGACCTCTATTTCTATTTTACATGCTATACTATTTTATTTCATACTTATCTTGTCTAGCACAGTCTCTGGAGCGTAACAGTAAGAAGCATTTTGTATAAAAGTATTCTGTACTTCTGTATGACAACTATTAAAGAAACTTGAACATCATCCACATCATCTACATAATCTAAAATCATTTAAATTATCTACATCATCTACAATCTACATAATCTAAATTATCTACACCATATACATCATCTAAATGATTTACATCATCTACATCATCTATACATCATTTACATCATCCACATCATCTACATCATCTAAATAATCTACATCATCTAAATGATCCACATCTACATCATCTACATAATCTAAAATTATCTACATCATCTAAATTATCTACACCATCTAAATGATTTACATCATCTACATCACCCACATCATTTACATCATCTAAATAATCGATTCATCTACATCATCCACATCATCTATAATCTAAATAATCTACATCATCTACACATCATCTAAATAGTCTACGACTACATCATCTAAACGATCCACATCATCCACATCATTTTCATAATCTAAATAATCTACATCATCTACATCATCTAAATAGTCTACATCTACATCATCTAAATGATCCACATCATCTACAACTACATCATCTTTCCCAATTAATTGTCTATGGAGCAGCTTCAGCCTTTATACCAGACATTATATTTTATACCTGATGACATCACAAGTTTGAGTTTTAGCACTCTAGTGTTTACTAATACATTTTTAGACTGTCTTAAACCATAGGGAAAACATATATTAATTAATAAAATTAGGTGCAGTTCCCCTTTAAGGAAGATTTATTTCCAAATGTAACCCATCAAAATTCACTGATTACTTGCTAAAAGTACTGAAATCAATTGGACTAAATGTAATCTCATTACTTTCAGTTTGATTGCAGCCCGACAGGAACTGACACGTATATGTGGAGCGTAGAGTACAGTGGCTCTCTGAGGAAATTGCCGGACTGTACCCGCTAACCCTTCTGCGTCTGCGTCTGCTGCGTGAGTCATGTGGGCACAGTTAGGAAAATGATTTCCACTTGTCATTTATATAGTGTTGGTGCTACAACTGCTGTTGACGTTGTTCAATGACGTTCTTAGCAGTCATAACATGGGAGTCAGTGCGGTTCTCCCGGCCCCTGTGTGTTTTGTCCTAAAGTTGTAGTTCATGAACAAATCCCTGTTTATTCCCAGAGTTGTTTTCCCCCAAAAGGGGCGTGGCGCGACCAAAATAGAGGCGTGGCCATCAAAATTCTGTGCGATTTGCGTATGATCAGATGTATAGACACACCTCACGTCACTTTCCTTCAGTATCTTTATTACGGCTGTCCCCGCGTTATGATGTCATCAACCCTAATCTACTCTACAACGCAAAGCATTTAACATTCCTCTTTTGCTGTTAGCAAGCGCTTATCTCTAGATTTAAATAATGTTGTGCAACACATACCTACAGTATGTATACATGTATATACCGTACTCTCACAGGAAGTTATTTTTATCATCCGGATGAATGGTTGACATCACCGATGAAAGCCGTGCTTCTCTGGTACTAGTAGCACTCCAAGCACTTTACAATGGACTGCATACCTTTTACAGTATGGGTGACCCCAGTGGGAATCAAACCCCAAACCCTGGCAGTGTTAGTGCGATGCTCAGCGTGCCAAGCACCTCACCCACTGAGCTACAGAGGATATTGATGTGCGTAGATCAAATCTAATGTTTTATCTGAAATATTGCCTTCCAGAAAAGACAGTATGGCTCTCGAGGAGACAGGCCTTTACCTGCGCATGGGGGACGAATAAAACAATTGAGAGGTGGTGGTAGGCAGCACCCAATAACTACACAGAGGAAAATATAGGCAGTCGAAAATGTGCTGTTCCTCAGAAGAGCGACAGGCATTTAAGTGTAATTCTCAGCAGACCGCAGTGGCAGCAGTGGAGCAGAGAGCACTCTCCAGGGGGAGAGAGAGAGAGAGAGAGAGAGAGAGAGAGAGAGAGAGAGAGAGAGAGAGAGAGAGAGAGAGAGAGAGAGAGAGAGAGCTTTTAGTCAGCTGGCAGAGTTTTATTAGGGGGCAGTTAGGTTGACAAAATTGAAAAGAGAAAGAGATATTGCGAGAGTGATGGTTATTGGCGCTTGTGAACATCTATCTCAATTAGTTCTGATTGATTTCTGCTATGCTTAGCCAGCCAGGCAAAGAGTGGCAGAAACAATCATAAACTATACACTGGAGCATTAAAGTGTCTGTCACTGTTGAGTAAATCAATGCAGGCCTAATCTCTCCTTGACTAGAAGTGAGTTCACAGAACGTGTCGTCTAATTGACTAGTCGATTTAATCAACAAAACGCAATCTTTTTGTGCTTATATTGTGCTTATAATTTCTCAGTTAATAACTCATTCAGTATGGAAAAAGAAACATAAAAAAGACTAAGGCTACGTTATAGGCCTATATCTAAACTCCCCTTCATTTCTATATCACTGAAAAGGCTGTAGCAAAACAGCTTCTTGAGACTCTGGACTGGAGGAACATAATATTTTAGACAAATTTCAATCTGGTTTCCGTCAGCGGCACAGCACAGAAACCGCTCTCTTACGAATTACAAATGATATTCCTATAAATGCTGATAATGGTCAATACACTGTCCTTCTGCTACTTGATCTGACAGCTGCATTTGATACTGTAGATCACAACACAGTTCTTCACAGGCTTGAGCACGAGGTTGGGGTAGGTGGGACTGTACTGAAGTGGTTCACTTCCTACCTGTCAGGAAGGTCTTTTTCTGTTTTTGTTGGTGGACATATGTCGGCCACCTCTCCACTGATGTGTGGGGTCCCCCAGGGGTCAGTTCTGGGGCCGCTGTTGTATTCCGTCCATATGCTGCCCCTTGGACAGCTTATCAGCTAATTTAAAGACATTTGCTATCATTTTTATGCTGACGACAGCCAGTTATATTTTTCTTTTAAACCCCAAAATGTTCACAAGCTGTCAGCTCTTGTTGATTGTTTTTCCAAGATCAATTCCTGGATGGATAATAATTTCTTACAGCTGAATAGGGGAAAAACAGAGTTACTATACTTCGGGCCTGACACAAAAAAAGCAGATGTTGTAACTGCACTTGGTCCACTAGCCGCTTACCTGAAGCCAAGCTCAAGAAATCTGGGGGTCATCTTTGATCAGTTTCAAAATTTTAACAACCACTTAAAGTCACTCACCCGGTCTTGTTTTTTCCAACTAAGAAATATTGCTAAATTGCGCCCCAATATCCCATATCAGTGTCTTGAACAGGTTATTCATGTTTTTATTTCTTCACAAATTGATTACTGTAATTCTCTGTTCACTTGCTTTGACAAAGCAGCTTTGGCTAAACTTCAAACCATTCAGAATGTGGCCGCCAGATTGTTGACCAGAACCAAACACATTACCCCTGTATTAGCCACGCTACACTGGCTACCTGTACAATACAGGTTTGATTTTAAAATCGTCAGGCATGTTATGCAAAACTAGCCCCATTTTTTGCCCGATGGATAAGAGGTTAAATGTGGCCAATATCATATTCCAGTGTGAACTGGTCCCACTCCTGAACTGACACTGCACGCGCAAATGAACAATAAAGAAGATGGACATAAGGAATCGTGACAACGGTCACATGACTGTTCAGACTGAGGTTGCATTGCAAAAATTCATATGAAAGAGGCCCAAATCAGAATTGAAAAGATGTGGGCCACTGTAGCCTGCAGTGTGAATGTAGCCCGTTTCTTGCATTCTCCGTCTACACGACGACTGTCGACTCCACTCTCCATCAGATTTCATTAGCAAAATAGCCGCCAGTTCTGAATGCCCACAACAACAAATCCAGACTTGACAGTTTCAACCTGAAAATCCTTTTTTCACCATTAATACCACCACAGCACGGTGGAAATCAAAAGGCACCAGACCTCTGAGATTCGGGGCTCAATATCGGTCGCACGCCAGCTTCTGAAGGGCGCCAATATATTCAAAGTCTGGGCTCCAAAGGTGAGACTAGATTTACTGGATATGGATCCTGCGCTGGACAAGAATCAAGAATGTGAGACGGCAGCTCCATATTCATGGACACACTCTTCATCAGGAGCGCAACAAAGTCTACCTCTAGGCTGCTCAGACGCAGTCAAACATACGAGATGAAGAGCAACCAAACACCTGAGACCCTGCCGTCGATGCAGCGCTGCAGCGGGGCCACGAGGAAAACAACAGCTTCTTGATGCCAACAGGATGGAAACAAGACCTTGTCAGACATCCATCCTACTGCGTTTCAAATACATCAAGACGTCTAGACATGGGCTACCGGCCGAACGTCTCAAAAGACGAGAACCTTCATCTACAGAGCAAGATGCAAAAGCACAGACAGCGTGCGTTTGCAAATGTTTCGCGTGAATGATAGTGTTCTGAATGTGTTCATTTATACATGTTCTGAATGTGTTCATTTATACATGTATGTTGGTGTTCTGAATGTGTTCATTTATACATGTATGTTGGTGTTCTGAATGTGTTCATTTATACATATGTGTGTTCTGAATGTGTTCATTTATACATATGTGTGTTCTGAATGTGTTCATTTATACATGTATGTTGGTGTTCTGAATGTGTTCATTTATACATGTGTGTTCTGAATGTGTTCATTTATACATGTATGTTGGTGTTCTGAATGTGTTCATTTATACATGTGTGTGTTCTGAATGTGTTCATTTATACATGTATGTGTTCTGAATGTGTTCATTTATACATGTATGTTGGTGTTCTGAATGTGTTCATTTATACATGTATGTGTTCTGAATGTGTTCATTTATACATATGTGTGTTCTGAATGTGTTCATTTATACATGTATGTGTTCTGAATGTGTTCATTTATACATATGTGTGTTCTGAATGTGTTCATTTATACATGTATGTTGGTGTTCTGAATGTGTTCATTTATACATGTATGTTGGTGTTCTGAATGTGTTCATTTATACATATGTGTTCTGAATGTGTTCATTTATACATGTATATATGTTCTGAATGTGTTCATTTATACATGTGTGTTCTGAATGTGTTCATTTATACATGTATGTTGGTGTTCTGAATATGTTCATTTATATACATGTATGTTGGTGTTGTGAATGTGTTCATTTATACATGTGTGTATGTTCTGAATGTGTTCATTTATACATGTGTGTGTTCTGAATGTGTTCATTTATACATGTATGTTGGTGTTGTGGATGTGTTCATTTATACATGTATGTTGGTGTTCTGAATGTGTTCATTTATACATGTATGTTGGTGTTGTGGATGTGTTAATTTATACATGTGTGTATGTTCTGTATGTGTTCATTTATACATGTATGTTGGTGTTCTGAATGTGTTCATTTATACATGTATGTTGGTGTTCTGATTCTGAATGTGTTCATTTATACATGTATGTTGGTGTTGTGAATGTGTTAATTTATACATGTGTGTATGTTCTGAATGTGTTCATTTATACATGTATGTTGGTGTTGTGAATGTGTTAATTTATACATGTATGTTGGTGTTGTGGATGTGTTCATTTATACATGTATGTTGGTGTTCTGAATGTGTTCATTTATACATGTATGTTAGTGTTCTGAACGTGTTCATTTATACATGCTTAGCGTTTATGTTTCATATTCTAAATATTCCTTTCTGAAAATGTTTTAGACTGGTATTAAGCATCAACATTCTGAATAAGCACAAATACTCAATACTGAAATCAGTGACGGCCAACCCATCACATGTGACAATTAAAGGGAAAATCCACTCTAATACAGATTTTATATTGCACTATGCATCATATAGAATCACGGCTCATAGAATCTTTGCTAGAGCAGTTACATCCAAATACACCCGTATTCCCAGTATAATCACCGTGGGCACCGTCACAGTGTCCCATGACTTGTTCCACTATTCACGGCCTATGGAGCTGCTCCCATATTAGCTCCATGGATGACATCATCACTAGGGTCTTCAGTGTTCCCCACGGTTTGCCAGTTTACTGTGCAGCGGTGAGGCGAGGTTGTGGGGTTGATGGATGAAGGGATTACACTGTTACTACAGCGATGAGTCCACAGAGTGTCAGAGGGTGGGGGGGCAGACATGACTGTCGATGTCCGTGTGTGTGTGTGTGTGTGTGTGTGTGTGTGTGTGTGTGTGTGTGTGTGTGTGTGTGTGTGTGTGTGTGTGTGTGTGTGTGTGTGTGTGTGTGTGTGTGTGTGTGTGTGTGTGTGTGTGTGTGTGAGCGAGCGAGTGTGAGTGAGTGTGAGTGAATTATGAGAGTCAGGCAGGTCAGAAAACTTAAAAGCACCGTGTTTCTTCTTCTGAGAGAAGACGAGCTCAGTCTGAAACTAAGAGATTAATGACCTTGGTGGGGGGGGGATATACCTGGGTGGGCCTCTCCCAATTATGGTCTGGGTGTCTAGGAAACAGCGAGGGACTTGTTCGAATTCACAAATTGAGCTGTGCATTATTATAGAAATAAGATTTGTCAATGGCTACTATTTTAGGGTAGATTTTTACTCGGATTATCATCATCGTCATCATCATCATCATAACATGGATATAGTCATGGGGAGAAGAAGGAAAATGGGAATTATTATTATTATATTATTATTAAATTAAATTAGTGAGTTAATGGAAGTTCTTTGTCCAGATAAACCCCCTCAACCCAGCCTGCTTCCCTCCTCAACCCAGCCTGCTTCTCCCCCTCAACCCAGCCTGCTTCTCCCCCTCAACCCAGCCTGCTTCCCTCCTCAACCCAGCCTGCTTCTCCCCCTCAACCCAGCCTGCTTCCCTCCTCAACCCAGCCTGCTTCCCTCCTCAACCCAGCCTGCTTCTCCCCCTCAACCCAGCCTGCTTCTCCCCCTCAACCCAGCCTGCTTCCCTCCTCAACCCAGCCTGCTTCTCCCCCTCAACCCAGCCTGCTTCCCTCCTCAACCCAGCCTGCTTCCCTCCTCAACCCAGCCTGCTTCTCCCCCTCAACCCAGCCTGCTTCCCTCCTCAACCCAGCCTGCTTCCCTCCTCAACCCAGCCTGCTTCCCTCCTCAACCCAGCCTGCTTCCCTCCTCAACCCAGCCTGCTTCCCTCCTCAACCCAGCCTGCTTCTCCCTCAGTCCAGCCTGCTTCCCTCCTCAACCCAGCCTGCTTCCCTCCTCAACCCAGCCTGCTTCCCTCCTCAGTCCAGCCTGCTTTCTCTTCGAACCCAGCCTGCTTCTCCCCCTCAACCCAGCCTGCTTCTCCCCCTCAACCCAGCCTGCTTCTCCCCCTCAACCCAGCCTGCTTTCTCCTCGAACCCAGCCTGCTTCCCTCCTCAACCCAGCCTGCTTTCTCTTCGAACCCAGCCTGCTTCCCTCCTCAACCCAGCCTGCTTCTCCCCCTCAACCCAGCCTGCTTCCCTCCTCAACCCAGCCTGCTTCTCCCTCTCAATCCAGCTTGCCCCCCCCCCCCAATCCAGCCTCTCAACCCAGCCTGCTTCCTGTGTCTCCCTGCTTGGTCTCATACCAGACCAGACGTTCACACACACCCCCGGTGACAGTAGAGCGTGACCCGGTCATCCTGGCAGGCTGAGAGGAGTTCCTGTTTGCAAGTGTCCCGCAGCTGTCTAGCAGAGCTGCCTAGTCTGTGTGTGTGCGTGTGTGTATGTGTGCGGGTGTGTATGTGTGTGTTTGTGTGTGTGTGTGTGTGTGTGTGTGTGACGTGTGTGTGTGTGTGTGTGTGTGTGTGTGTGTGTGTGTGTGTGTGTGTGTGTGTGTGTGTGTGTGTGTGTGTATGTGTGTGTTTGTGTGTGTGTGTGTGTGTGTGTGTGTGTGTGTGTGTGTGTGTGTGTGTGTGTGTGTATGTGTGTGTTTGTGTGTGTGTGTGTGTGTGTGTGTGTGTGTGTGTGTGTGTGTGTGTGTGTGTGTGTGTGTGTGTGTGTGTGTGTGTGTGTGTGTGTGTGTGTGTGTGTGTGTGTGTGTGTGCATGAGGCCCGTAGGGGGCAGGGACCAGGGTCCAAGGTCATCATGAGTGGAGAAGAGAGATCGGTCTGTTCCATGTTGCTCTCGCTCTCTCGCTCTCTCGCTCTCTCGCTCTCTCGCTCTCTCTTCACACAACTCTAACCGACACACACGAGAGAGAAGGCACACAGACACGTGCTGCCCGGCTCACAGAGGAAACTCTGTGTCCTTGTTGGCTGTCATGAAACATGAAACAGAGCCAACAACTTGAGACAAGGTTGACGGTACATTTTTTACCAGAAAGGTTTGACTAACACTATTTTTCTTCCTCATATCCCCACCATGAAATGATGAACCAGTGAACCAATATGCACTGCCGCTACCCACAGTGATTTTGTTCCATTTGCAAACTTCTGCCCAGTGCTGACAGCAATACTACCCCGAACGCCACCGCCTCAGAGCGCTGTGCGTGGAGTGGACCACGGCCTCAGGAGAACGAGTTAACCCTCTCAGGTGCACCATAGCTCACACCAGAGATTACAATTTCAAGAACTGAACATTCTAACGAAAAATTTCACAATGGCTTCCACTATCCAATGCTATATGCTGGGAAAGTTCGTTTTCGTTCATGCATTAGTATTTAGGCTAGCTCTATCAAATGGAGACCCATATTAGCATACTCCTAGCGTGTTAATTTAGGATATTGTCGTACTTAACTTGTAAGTCGCTTTGGATAAAAACGTCAGCTAAATGACTAAATGTAAATGTAATGTATATTAGTGATCAAAAAGCAAGTAACAGCTAGATGATGGGTGTATAAGATTGCTTACATAGAAGTCAGGTACAATACATGATTCATTTTGCAAGCATAAAGAGGCAGTTTGTGAAACAGAAAAAAAGACATTGTATGTGGATGGTGTCCCGTTGTACTGTGGCCAAAGACAACCGTTTCTACATTAAGTCAAATGTTTTGTCCAGAGCACATCAGTCTTTGTTGGAATATGATGTATGACAGAGTCTATATTTATGCCAATTTTATGCTCATATTATGCATAGTTTCAAGTTTATTTTATGTCTATTTTATGTCCATTATGTCTACATTACAGCCGTGAAGCACACTGGGCTGCAATTCTTGTAATGAAAGGTGCTATACTAACATTATTATTATTATTATTATTATTATTATTATTATTATTATTATTATTATTATTATTATTATTATTATTATTATTATTATTATTATTATTATTATTATTATTATTATTATTATTATTATTATTATGATTGTGAGTGAAGTCACATATTTGCACTCAGACGTCGACAACAATGTTCTAAAAGGACCCAAGTTTATTTCCTGTTGCGATGTTTGCTAATGTAATAACACATGAAATACACTTCCAGTCCAAACTGTAGTAGGAACAGAATCCCAGTGAACCCCGTCTATAGCCTTACCACCGGTGCATTGAAACTGGAGAAAAGTTCAGTGAAGTGGCAGAGCCACAAGGCCAAGGAGCGAGGCGTGTTGTTGTGTGAACTCAGGACCAGAGAGGACACATATATCAACCGCCAGGATGACCTTCCCAGCATTCCCAGAATGGTAGAATTCGAAGAAAACAAACGAAGAGGAACTTAACACGTGAAAGGCATGAGGGACAGGGATACAGGCAGGGAGTGGGGTTCAGAGAAAAACAAGAAAAGTCAAACACATTGGAAGTTGGAAAATTGGAAGAGTAAGAGTGAGAAGAGATGATTGAGTAGCAGAGAGAAGGAAGGACTAACAGTGGAATGCTATCTTTCCTGATAACCCAATCCCGAGAAACAATATCTGAAAAGAAAAAGAATAATAACCTTATTACTGTCTTTTGTACCTTACTACTATGCTACTATACTGCATATAATATATAATAGAATAGAAGTACTTTATTGATCACGAGGGAAATTCAGCACCACGGGATCAATAAAGTACTTCTATTCTATTCTATTCTATTCTATTCTATTCTGATTGGCGGATTTCACTTTGCATGATGAGAACAAGGAAGGCTGCTCCTATTCCGTCTGAAAGTAAATTTTTCAGATAGGAGGTGTTGCTCTTCGGCCATCAATATGTCTATACTACTTTGCACTCGGAGTGTAACACTCAAGTTCAACACTGTTTGACGAACAATGCCACTGACCCTTAGCTGCCAGAGTTGTACCCTTCCTGCTGACTTTTTTTTCACAATCTGCAAGTCGCCTTGGATAAAAGCGTCAGCTAAAATGACGAAATGTAAATGTAAACCTGATCAATTTGTGCAATCTCGTCCCCTGGCGACCGGCCGCCACTTACATTGCAACTCGCCGATAGCGATAATGACGTTGGGGAGACGAGGGAGGCGTTGCGAAAGAGACCGCGTGTGACGAGAAGTCAGACAGGCAGACAAATACAGCAGGAAAGGTTAAGGTTGTAGGAATGTTACAGACAGCTGGGGAAAGAACATTGACCCCGTCCTGTAGGTAACTGGTAACACACACACACACGCACTCACACACACTCACACCTCCTTCACACACGGATGTCAAGCCGCTCAGTAGGAAACCAGGTTGAGTTCCGTAGAGGAAGTCATATAAGAGGCATAGAGGAACGGCGGAGAATCTGCATCTGCGGCTCGTCTAGTCAAAACAAGGCATCTGGGCCGTCTGCCGGTAGTCTGGGGCCAAACTCGGCAAGGAGGCACGACCGGAAAAGAGGGGGGCCGGCGCAGACACATAAACGGCACGGACCGAACCTAAATATTACGTCTGTGAAAACGTGACCTAAATATTGCATCTGCAGGACAGGTTTCTGCCCATCCTGTTTCCTGGCCCAAAAGAACTCCCCGCCTTGGAATTATAACCTTGTTATGGCTGATTGTATGACTTTCTTTATGGGTTTTTCTTTCGCAGACACACATTGTTTTTTTTATGCTTTTTTTACAGTATCAATATAAGGCAATGCTTGTAATTCCTCCATGGTAAAGTATAACTCTTCAAAGGGATCTAAGGGAATTTAGGAGAATGTGAGAAACTGGTGAATAATTTAATAATTCATAATTCTGGTGAATAATTCGGTCAAAGCATTGATATAGTATTGATATTTCTATAAGGGGGCATGAATACAACAGAAAGCTCACATGTTGGTTCAGAGGGTTTGGCCGAAACCACTTCATAATTGAATCGGTGAAGCAGCCTGTCTCACGCAGAGCATATCTGGTGCGAGGACCCCCCAGGGGTGGTTCCAGGGGTCCCCAGCAGGAATAGTTTAAGATCACTATCATTTCAGTCATTATTAATTAGTACAATAAGATACTGTACGGTATAAGTATGAGTATTCCGGTCATAAGTTTCACTCTCTCTAGACTAAATCATATCTAACAACAAATGTATATCTAACAACAAACTGTATCCATGTCCCCTACCACTGCACTTTACTGTCTTATTGTTGTCTCACTGTTCTGTCCTGTTTTGCACTTATTTATTTATCATTATTATTATTATTATTATGTTGTTCCATTTTGTGAAAAAATCAATCATGCACTAAAAACGTCAAATCACGTTCCATTTGTACCTGTACAATATGGTGAATAAAGAAATCTGAATCTGAATATCGATAGGATTCCCTATTCCCCCCAAGATCATATCAAATGGGGGTAAGTTGCATAATGCATATCTATTTGGGGTCCTTGACATGAAGGTTTGACGGTTTGAGAACCACTGGTCCTGTGAGAGTAGAAGCAAAAGTGGGTGGAAAAAGTGGGAGACGAGGATAAAGACAGGGGACAGGGTGTCTTAAAGCAATGTTTAACTTTGGTCAACATTTTCCATTTCTGCCATGCCTTGCTCACCTCGACTTGACTCCATGAACTGTCCATCACAATGAACCTCCCCAAAACCCCATTTTGGACAATTGCAAATAAACTAAATTACTTTTTCAAATCGTACTCAGGTCTACCCATTATTTTCTTTGAATGTGTGTTAGATGACTATCAAAGCGAAACAAAAGCGAGTAACAATAGAGGGGATGAGTCAACATTATAGTGCATGACAGTTTAATGACCAAGCATCCATGTGTGCCAAAGAGACTACAGATGCCACAGTGATTTAGATGAGACTTAATGATCAGAATGACTGATAAAACGACTGAGAATCCATGTGGATACGATATGGTGGGTTGGCTCTTCTGTCTCCTCACAGAAGGCTAAGAGAATAGTCAAATACTCTAGCCACCCAAACAACTGCCTCTTTGCACTGCTGCAGTCAGGCAAGCGCTACCGGAGTCTCATGGCCAGTACAGAGAGACTCAAAAGGAGCTTCTATCCATCAGGATGCTCAATGACTCTATGCAACATTAACCCATCCATCTACATTCATTTCACACACATCCACATGTACACACTCACTTTAAACAAACACTGACCTTAACACTCACTTTAGACACTTTAAACACTTTTAACACTACACCATATCTGATCTATTTATTACAAAAAGATTTGCACTACATCCATACCTATTTTTTTTTGTACCTCATTGTCTGCATTTTTACTTCATTGTACTTTAGGTTGTACTTTAGTTGTATATTGTATATTTTTTTATAGTGTTGAGACTTTATTATTCTTTTAACTTTTTTACTGTATGAAGCACATTCTCAGAAGGCTCATACAGAACCAAGCATTTCACTGTAATGTACCTTATACGTGACAAATAAAACAAAACTTGAACTTGAACTTGAGAGGTATCGGTCAGATACCAGACTAAAACAGGGTATCATATTGGAGAATTTCACCAATAATAGAATCTGATACCAAGGGCCATGTGTAATTTGTCCAAAATCAAAGCAAAGCCACTTGATTCTCTGCAATGTTTGCACATACTGTACAAGCAGCATGTTGGATCTCTAGAATGTAGGAAAAAAAAAAAAAAAAATCATGGTCTGTCAAAGTAATGTATCTGTATGTTTCCTGAACGAGGCCCAATGACTTTCTTTAGATTTGAGCAAAATCTCGAGGCATACTGACTTTAGTGAGTACACCAATGGGCCATCGGCACACCGGCTGGGAACAAATCAGGTGCTGGCTCAGTAAAGCTTCTGAAAACAGGAGTAGAGATCTAGGATCTGAGGACAGGTCCGCCATGACAACATGGCAAGAGCATGGGCTCATATCGCCACTCCTGTTCTAGGATTCTTTATGCGTGCAAACCCCTAACATTCTGAGGGACCAGATAGCCCAACGCCAGCCCTGATATTGAAGCATTCACAAGGGATATACTACACCGTATTGGCCCTGATATAACCTAACCGCGAGACTCTGCTCAATTAGCAACGTCTCATATCTTGCTCTTGTAGATTCACAGTTGCAGGTTTTTAATCCACAGGCATTATTTATGCCTTACAGAACTCAAAGTGTATATTTCTGCTGGCTAAGGCGCGCAGGTGATTGATTGTGTCTGTGAAGTGTGCTGCTGGCAGAGTGGCTATTGCTACACCAAAATATTATATTGCTTAGAACCTCTACAGGCCATGTTATCAGGCATAAAACATCAATGAGGTGAACTCCAATAACAGAAAATAATAGCTTTGGGTGAAGCAAGAGAAGAATATTCCTCAGAGAAGCATTCATCTTCCTACCTTGAGTTTAGTGCAGATAAACTTTTTAAATTTCCGTGAACTGAGTAGGGCAGCAGACGGTATGAATGCAGAACAGGGGCTCCCTCAGTGAAAGAAA
Source organism: Notolepis coatsorum (assembly GCF_963971535.1). Classification (NCBI taxonomy): domain Eukaryota; kingdom Metazoa; phylum Chordata; class Actinopteri; order Aulopiformes; family Paralepididae; genus Notolepis; species Notolepis coatsorum. Next base: position 66,908,727 of record NC_140167.1, on the reverse strand, counting down.
GGCAGAAAGGCAAAGTTGTGATAGTCTTGGTTGAGCAGAGTCTCGCGGTCAGGTTATATCACTATCAGGGCCAATACGGTGTAGTATGCTTCAATATCAGGGCTGGCGTGGGGCTATCTGGTCCCTCAGAGTGTTAGGGGTTTGCTTTGCATAAAGAATCCATGAGAATCCAGAGCCCATGCTTTCCTCTCAACGTGTCACCTCTTGCCATGTTGTCATGACAGACCTGCCCTCAGATCCTAGATCTCTACTCCTGTTTGCAGAAGCTTTACTGAGCCAGCGCCTGATTGCTTCCCAGCCGGTGAAGTCAGTATGCCTCGAAATTTTGCTCAAATCTAAACAAAGTCATTGGGCCTCGTGCAGGAAACGCAAGGATCCATTACTTTGACAGACCATGCATTTTCTCCATTCGAGAGATCCAACATGCTGAAAGCTAGCCTAGCTTAGCACAAACGAATGGAAGCGGATAGGGCCCAGCTAGCTTAGCTGTTGGCCAAAAACACCTCTCCCAGATTTTTAAGGTACACTGTAAAAGATAAATGTTTTTTCACTGGAAATTAACTGTATTATTTTACAGATTACTTTTGTTTTTCTACTTTAAGTGTAAATGGCATACAAATACAGTAAATTACCTTTTATCAAAATATTAACCATTAAATAAAGGTTGTAATCTGTAAATGTATTTGATTTTACTGTAATTTGACAGTAAGTATTTGGCAACCATTGATGCCAGACATTTACAGTTTTCTTACAGTGTAGGCTAATGGCCCGTGTCTGTCCGCTTCCATTCATGTGTGCTAAGCTAGGCTAGCTTTCTACTGAACACAAAGAGAGGAAATTGTTATCTATCTTTTTGTCTGACTCTAGAGAAGTCAGTAAGCACATTTCCCATAATGTTGGTGTGTTCCTTTAACCCATTTAGACCTAAAACGCCTGCTAATAAATGCATTATATAGCCTGTATATACACACAAATGTGTTCCCGGTTTCAATGGGTTAACACACTCATACGGAGATCATTTGTAAAATAGGATCATGCTAGAAAATACATTCAAATTAGACAACGCTATAATATTCTGTATGCATATTTCATGCAAATACTGATGAAAGAGGCCCAATCACACACGTCTGACCCCTTTTTGCTATTAGCTCACAGGCCGTAGTGAAAATGAGACAGACAGCAAACAGACACTACAGGAATCCGGCGAGGAGAGGACTCCGAACGGAAATCAAACAAAGACCACTGTATAACAAGGCGACCCACACCAAGAATTAGGACAAACCCAGGGTTATGCAACGATCCCAGGGCTACTGTGTACAATGGGAAGCTGAGTAAATATTATGTCCATAAGGCACCCGTTTAAAATGTATTGGATTATTTAAAAGACGCGTGGATGTCAATGTGACACAGTCAGGTTGTTTCTGCACCAGACCCCTTCTTCACCGCCATACGGACTCCAAGTATCAACCACTAGATTAGATTACATTCAAATGTATTGTCATTAGGCGGCTGAGTGGTGCAGTGGGCAAGTGTCACGATCAGGACTCAAGCCTGCCAGATGAGGAGCAATCAGCGCAGCTGCAAGGGATCACCTCATCAGGCAGGCTCTATATCACCTGACAGATCCAGTCATCCTGTGTTGCAGTGTTAAACTGCCTTCCCAGGTACGACGTCTCGACCTGAAGCTCTGCTACCCGCTCTTGTTGAATTCCCTGTTCTAACCTCCCTCTCTTGTGCCCAAGGACATCCGTTCCAGTGTCAACCAGGACCTCCGTTCCAGCGTGCCCGTCTGGACCCACTGGTGCTTGACTACGGAGTTCCTGCTATCAACCCCGACACAACCAGTGTCTCCCATCCTCTCATACTGCACGAGGAGTGCACCTACTCAAGGACCATCTCGTACTGCCCAAGGAGTACCCCTGTGCTACCCCCCCAAGAACATTCATCCCCGACTGTTGAACATTCTTACAGTTGTTACTTGTCTGTTTGGGGGGAACTATTAAAACACACTAAACCGCTCCATTCTCTCTCCTCCTGCGTTCGCTATTGGGCTCCACAAGAACCCCTTTTCCTCACAGCAAGGCGCTCGCCACTAACGCAGGAGATGCTGGTATCGAGCCCAGCTCTCGGCGTTGCTACCGGCTGGCCGGTCATTCATACTAACACAATTGGCAAGTGTTAGAGGGTGGGAAAGTGGGTGGGGATTGGACGTTGTGGACAGCGACTCCTACAGGTCGGTTTGGTGACGCCGGAAGCAGGAAGTAGCGGGGCAGCGTGAGCCTCCCACGCGTTACTCCTCGCCACTGAGAGTTCGAGCTGCTGCGGTGAAAAGATGCGACAGGCTGCCTCCTCGTGTACCGGAGGGGACACGTGATGCAAGGCTTCTGTCCTCACTACAGCCGACCAGTGGGAGGCATAGTCTAGCAACGTTCAAGAGAGGGGAGGGAAGAATTGGATAATACGAAATTGGGATGGGAGAAAAATTGAAAATGGGGAGAAAAAGTGGATAAAAAAAATGTATTGTCATTATACAGCGCAAGTGCAGTACAACAAAAATAAGTTCAACCAACCAGAGTGCACATGTTACAGTAAAGTGCAATAGGAATATACAATGAATGTAGCCTACAGGTGATTAAACTGGGTATAAAATATATAAATGAGTAGTACTGGGTAATAGTCCTAATCAGATGTATGTACAGAGTTGTAGTATTAATATGTACAGTGATACAGGAATAAAGACACTATGGTAGTAAGTCATAATGGCCAGCAGCGTAACTAGTAAGAGTAGGTAAGGGATATGTACAGATATAGATATAGTACAGATATGTAAAAAGTATTATGTGCAGGTATGTAGACAGGTGGATATATATATATATATATACGGTAAGAATAAATATATACGGTATATACAGCATTATTGTACATACTATCATAGAGTTATATGGGTTATATGCAGGTGTACAATGATCTAGATACGTATACACCTGCTTACTACTATTTACAGAATACTTATTACACACAGAAAGGCCCGGCAGATACCCCACCTGGGTAACTGGCAACACGGCAACCTGGTCCCCAAGCAAGAACCGAACCCACAACCTTCTAGCTGTGAGGCGACAGTGTTAACCACTACACCACGTGCCGCCTTTTAGCCTGGTATCAACCAGATATCTGATATCCAATAGCAGTATCTCTAGTTATTGGTTTATCGGTGCATCCCTAGGGGGGGTGATGTGAGGTGTTCACCTGATAGCAGTGATTCTAAGATCTAAACTACTGGGACTGTTAATAAATGATGATGATGATGGCCTCCCTGTGTGCAAAGACTATTAACTTACCGAGGAGCAAAGGTCACTTCCAGCTCTTATCTGCAACTCTGCCCACACTTTACTGAGCAAACAACTTTAGAATTTGCTCTACTTTAGATTGGCCTTTGGTATGCTACAACTTTTTTCTCTCTTTTGGATTAGAGTGGAGTGGCTTCTAGGCAATGCTGTCATCTGCATTCCATTTAACCCCCACCCCCCTAATGAAAAGGCTTTAAGCTACATCCTAATGGATAGGGGATGGCTGTTACCTCTATGTATAGGCTAGTTAATAACACATTCCTATCTGGTCTTTAGCGATAAGGTCCATATTAATGCACATTTTCACTTTAAAGGGTACTGATTTGGCCTCTGATCGTGGAGGAGCCAAATAATCAATCTATATTACTGGCTATTTAAAGCCATCTGACATACCCACTTAACCCTTTCACTACCACACTACCAAATGGTTAACCCTTTCACTGCGACAATACAGAATGTTAACCCTTTCACTGCCACACAACAAATGGTTAACGCTTTCACGACCACACTACAGAAGGTTAACCTTTCACTACCACACTACAGACTGTAAAAGCAAACCATTGTTTTACAAGCAACTTTTTTGGGGGGAAGTCTGATTCCTGTCAGGTGAAATGAGTACCACGGTGTGCATCTGATCTCCCTGCTGTACCCCTGCTGTACTCCTGAGCATCTGATCTCCCTGCTGTACCCCTGAGCATCTGATCCCCCTGCTGTACTCCTGCTGTACCCCTGAGCATCTGATCTCCCTGCTGTACCCCTGACCATCGTTTTGTTTGGGAGCGTGAGAAGTGAAATATTACTTTTTGGAGTGTTTTCAGAAAACATATTGACCTGGGGAAGCAACCGTTTGAAACAAAATGTGTTTTCTCACCTTTTCTTTTTGTAACTGATTCAGAACAAAAAGTATTTCCCCCCCAAAAGTAAGTTTTACAACAAATAAAACAGACTAACCTCACTAATGACGCTCCTGCCAGTTACAGTAAAGTATCATGGGACCTCTCTGGTCGACTAGGGGTCTATATAACAAATCAAATCTAATCTAATCTAATCAAATTTATTTGTAAGGCCCGACAACACACGTTAATGTCCCCATGGGCCGGACATGTCTTCTTTAAACAAGTCAAGAAGAAACATCACAATAAATAAAAAAAAAAACAAAGACAAAAATACCAGAAAATCCAAAATAGAATGTAAAATAAATAAATTAAATGAATGCAACACTCACAGGCATACCCCAGGCGAAGGGAAGGAAACACTCACAAAAAACCTAGCAATAGGAGAAAAGCACCACAGGCAATGTGGAGGGGAGAAACCTTAGAAGGGCCATTCAAGGGGGGATCTCTCTTCTTAGATGTCAGTGATAGTAGTGTTGCTATAAAAACAAACCTCCCTCCGCTGCTCAGGGTCTGTGCTCAAGGCTGACTTACGTCACTGAACTAATTTGGCAAGAGCTCAGGAGAAGAGTCTTGCCAAGTTTCTCTCTTGCATTAAAAGAACGAAAGCTTGCCTGGTTGGTGCCTCTTGGTAGCAAATCGGAAGCCACGTTAAATGAGACGGACACAGAGGGCTGAAAGCACGGGATTCAAGGCAGAAAAGGATAAGGCTCTAAATGAAGCGTGGAGTGGAGAAAACAAAATCCCTGATACGATGGGGTTCATTAAAGGATAACTTAGCTATTTTGGACCTTAGACCCTACATGTATCTGTTTACCTGACACATAGAGACTATAATGTCACTGATCATTTCACTATAATTAGCCCTGCATGCTCTCACTGGGCTACAATAGCAGACAATGAGCAATCACAACAACAACATACGTGCTTTTCCGAGATGGCACGGTCAGGGTGTATTCTTACCGGTCTTAGTATGCTCTCCTGTGAAATGTATCACAATCTGAATGTTGAAACAACAGTTCCATTTGAAACAGAACTATTTCGCCGACCGCACTACGCACTGTAAACGTCTGCACTCTAGCTAGTTGTAGAGAGGGAACAAAAACCACATAAGAATGTTGGGATTGCGATACATTTCACAGGAGAGCATAGTGATACCAGTTAGAATACACCTTGAGCTTCTCGTCTCAGAAAAACTCATTTATCGTTGTTTTTGCAAAGCATTTATGATTGTTATCTGCTATCGTAGCCCAGTGAGAGCCTGCAGGGAACTTGTATCTCAATACTGGACCCATCAGTGACATTATAGTCTGTGTGTGTCAGGTACCTGGTAGACAGACCGTGAATAGGGTCGAAGGTCCAAAATAGCAAAGTTATCCTTTAATCTCTGAAGTTGGAAAACACAACTTGTTCAATTAAAAAGCCAGCCATGGTCTCTTGCTTAAAGGGGCATTTCACTCTCTCGCTCGCTCGCACGCACGCACGCACGCACGTGAGGTTGTGAGGCGACGTCATTCATCACACCAGCTTGTTCCCAGCAGGCTGTCTTTCTGCCACCGGGACATTTATTCCAAGGGCAGGTAAATAGAAGGTGGACGTGGTCGTGGTCCCGCCCACTTGTTCAAAATGCCTTTAACATTATTATTACACAGATGAGATCCAGGGAATACTGTTGACCCTAACAGTAGCAGCTGTTTCATATCATGTAAATACATCTCATAATTATAAAAAGCCAATAATTATATGTATTATCTCTGAGAGATGATGCAGCATGCAATATTATGACACGATTAAAAATACCTTATTCGGACTAAAACAGTGACATTTCGGTCGCTGGGACTTTCATAGTGCATCTTTATATGGCTCTTTTATCCAAAGCGCTTTACAATTTAGTTCCTCACATTTATGCGAGGTGCCGACCTGCTCATCGGGAGCAGTTAGGGGTTAAGTGTCTTGTTCAAGGGCACTTCGACACACTGCCCGGGAGGAGCAGGAATCGAACCGGGAACTTTCCGATAACCAGATGACCGCTCTGCCTCCTGAGGCACTGTCGCCCCTTTATCCCTTTATCATGAGACAATAAAGTCACGTGACAAGTGGATTCTACACCGTCCTCTACTCCTGGCTGTCTAAGCAGAAACCTTTTACTTACTACTCATTTTCTATCCATGAAGTTACGGAATTCTATGATCTTAAATTGTGATTCCCCAAGAGCTGAGGCATAGGCTTTCATAGCTCAAATTCTTCATTGCCAACAAGTGTTAGAAATCACAAATGCAAAGCGCCATATCTAATGAACCATATACAGTAGATATGATAAGGTGTTTTAGGTGATACAATGTTTTGGATGGTGAGGTGTTTTGGATGATAAAGTGTTGATAAGGTGTTTTAGGTGATAAGGTGTTTTGGATAGTAAAGTGTTGATAAGGTGTTTTGGGTGATAAGGTGTTGATAATGTATTTTAGGTGATAATGTGTTTTAGGTGATAGTGTTTTGGATAGTAAAGTGTTGATAAGGTGTTTTGGGTGATAATAAGGTGTTTTAGGTGATAAGGTGTTTTGGATAGTAAAGTGTTGATTAGGTGTTTTGGGTGATAATGTGTTGTAGGTGATGAGGTGTTTTGGATAGTAAAGTGGTGATAAGGTGCTTTGGGTGATAAGGTGTTGATAATGTATTTTAGGTGATAATGTGTTTTAGGTGATAATGTGTTTTAGGTGATAATGTGTTTTGGATGGTAAGGTGTTTTGGGTGATAAAGAGTTGCTAAGGTGTTTTGGATGATAAGGTGTTGATAAGGTATTTTGGATAATAAGGAGTTTTGGCTGACAAGGTGTTGCACTTATCTGAACAAATTATATAAAACCCACTCATTCAAACATGTACAACACTTCTTATTTGTTGTGTCAATTGTTACATTCCTTTCAGCACAAATCATTCAATGAAACTGTTTTGCCAAATATTAATAAGCAAAAGCCCGGTTTCAATATAATGACACACCGCTTACAAGACCAGCAACCTACCGTCGGGCCACAGACACAAATGCACATCTGCGGAATAGATTAACAAGACCCTCAATAGCTGCTGGCAGATTGTCTTGGTGTTTTTCGGAAAGCCTGCTATGTTTGTAGCTGCCAGTAACTGTACTGTTCTCTGAACAAACAATATAAAACCTCTTGCTCAGAATCCACTCACTGAAACGTGTACAATCATAGGCCTATGACACATCTGTTCTCCTTCACACAAATCATTCAATGAAACCACTATGAATGAAACACAGTTTTGGCCGAATATTGATACGTAAAAAATCATGATGTGTTACTTAGTTAGACCAGCATCATATTGTTCTATTGACAGCGGAATAGATTTACAAGAAGACCCACAATGTCTGCTATGGTATGACTGCGGCTGACTGCGACTGACAGTTTATTGTCTTGGTGTTTCGGGAAGCTACTCTACTCCACTGTTCTCTCATCAAGCGAACCTCTTGCTCAAAGTTCACTTACTCAAAGATTTATTTGTCAAAAGTACAATAGGCATGTGCCACTTGTTGAACGTTACATTACGAAGACATTTGTTGTTGTGTCAATTCTTTCCTCGTTTGCTGCTCCCAGCAGTTGTAACGATAACGAGGTGCAAAAGTCTTTGAAAATGGACAAATTGATCCTCCTCACTACTTTTTTTTTTTTTTTACTTTATTTTTTAGTGTTTATCGCTTTTCTGGTCAATCATGACCGACAGATACAGGGTGAAACGGGATATAGAGCAGGGGAAGACATTCGGCAAATGACGGCGGGTCCGGGAATCGAACTCAGAGTCAACCAGATCCGTGACGCAGCACGGTTTTCCCCGACGCAGAAATAGCGCCGAGATATGCGGTGAGCTACTGGAGCCCCCCCTCCTCACTACTTTTAAGGACTCCATCTCAGAGTTGTTTACTCACCCCTGCAACTGTCAACCAGCCTTTTAACTGTCATTTGACTGTTCTGCTTCATATACATTGTAATTTCTATTTGGTTGTTTGTTTGATGTGTGTTTTAATTATTTCCCTTACCTCTGTGATGTATGTATCGTCTGTCTCTTTTCTCTCTTATTTTTTTGTCCCCTTTCCCTTTTGTCCTCTCACCAGGCTGTTATTGTAAATACCGGTAGGAATGTGTTCTTAATTGACCTGCCTGGTTAAATAAAGGTTAAATTAAAAGATACAAAAAAATAGTGTGTGTGTGGGCGGCTACGTGGTGCAGTGGGCAAGGCGCTCACCACGAATACTGGAGACTGGGCTCAAACAGATCATCTCCCTGTTCGAGCGCAGCGCTCCACAATGCTTTCAGTTTAGCTGGTCGTCCGCACTAATACACATTGGCAGTATTAGGGGGAGGGAAACTGATGGGTGGGGATCGGGCGTTGTGGACAGCGACTCCTACAGGTCGGTTGGTGCGCCTGCGTAGTAGAATCAGTAGAACCTCCAAAGCGCAGACCCCTGACGCTGAAAGATCGAGCCGTGCAGGTGGAAAGATGCGACTGCTGTTACCTCGAGTATCGGAGGGGACTCGTGCTATGGATGACTTAGTCCACATTGCAGCCGGCTTGTGGGAGGCATGAAACAGCGTTCGAGACAGGGGAGGGTTGAATTGGATAATACGAAATTGGGATGGGAGAAAAATAGAAAAATAAAAATGGGAGAAAAAGTGGATAAAAAAAATTGTGTGTGTGTGTGTGTGTATGTGCACTGGGGGGGGGGGGTCCTTATGCAACCTGTATCATCCTTGTTTTATGGCAACTGATGCCAAAGTGGTGTTTTCTTTGTGTTTCTGGAAATGTTCATACACTGGCTGAAGTGCTTGTATGTGTGTGTGTGCACGCGTGTGTGTGTGTATGTACGTGTGTGTGTGTGTGTGTACGTGTGTGTGTGTGTGTGTACGTGTGTGTGTGTGTGTGTACGTGTGTGTGTACGTGACTACGTGTGTGTACGTGTGTGTGTACGTGTGTGTGTACGTGTGTGTGTGTGTGTACGTGTGTGTACGTGTGTGTGTACGTGTGTGTGTGTACGTGTGTGTGTGTGTACGTGTGTGTACGTGTGTGTGTGTACGTGTGTAGGCAGAGGCAGGACGACAGCTGCAATCAACACGTTGATACCCACAGTCACATTATCAGTCGATGTGGAAACTTCTAAATACTCACCAGCATGTGTACACTCATGCACATGTGGGGGCAGAACGTTCTGAAAACGTGTGCACATGCATTTGAAATGTTAAGGAAAAAAAGCACAGGTGGAGAATATTGTTTGCAACTCCTGAAAAGCTTTTTTCTGATATACAAGGTTTCTTTAGGACACAGGCCATTATGTGCACATGTGCATGAAATAGCATCTCCTCACCACATTTGAAACAATGAAGGGACAGATAAAGTGACGATCCACCACAAAACAGAATGTATCTATAATTCATGACAATAAATTTACTCTAATCTCTTAATTAGATTAAAATAGGTTTGGCATCCAACCAGAGTGCATATGTGACAGTAAAGTGTAATAGTAATAAACAATGTACAGGTGATTCAACTGGGTATAATATATATATATATATTAGTACTACTGAGTAATAGTGCTAATCGGATGTATGTAGGCCTACACAGTTGTAGTATAATATATAATACAGTCATACAGGTATAAAGACACTATGGTAGTAAGTCATACTGGCCAGCAGCATAACTTATATTCTATACTCAATACTTATATGCAGGTGTATTCAGACTGATATGGATATATATATATATATATATATATATATATATATATATATATATATATATATATATATATATATATATATATATATATATATATATATATATATATGTATATGCAGTAAATATAAATATATATATGATGCCTGAATTTCCCCAAGGGGATCAATAAAGGAATATCTTATCTTATCCTATATGCATGTATATATATATATATATATATATATATATATATATATATATATATATATATATATATATATATATATATATATATATATATATATATATATATATATATATATATACACACAGAGTAATATGGGAAGACTATAGTACGAGGTAGGTAGTTATTGTGATTATTGTGATTACTATGATTACAGTGTAGGGCAGTTGTAGACACTGGAAGCAGTAGGTAGTACTATTAGTAATCTGTACTAGTACCTCGCAAAGGCAGCAATAGAGACTTTTTTGTATGTATCTTTAAAACACACCTGACAACAGAAGAAGAGAGAGATAGAGAATAGGTTGGGCCATATGCATCTTTAAAACACACCTGACAACAGAAGAAGAGAGAGATAGAGAATAGGTTGGGCCATATGCATCTTTAAAACACACCTGACAACAGAAGAAGAGAGAGATAGAGAATAGGTTGGGCCACATGTGACTTTAAAACACACCTGATAACAGAAGAAGAGAGAGATAGAGAATAGGTTGGGCCACATGTGACTTTAAACACACACCTGATAACAGAAGAAGAGAGAGATAGAGAATAGGTTGGGCCACATGTGACTTTAAAACACACCTGATAACAGAAGAAGAGAGAGATAGAGAATAGGTTGGGCCACATGTATCTTTAAAACACACCTGATAACAGAAGAAGAGAGATAGAGAATAGGTTGGGCCACATGTACAGTGTATCTTTAAAACACACCTGATAACAGAAGAAGAGAGATAGAGAATAGGTTGGGCCACATGTACTTCACTAAAGCCCAGAGAGACCAGGTGTAAGACTGCCACACAGCAGCCCTGTCCAGCGCTCCACATTCACCATCATAAAAGTTGAAGGGTCAAGCCCCGGTCAGGGCGCTGTGGGAAAGTGCTGTCCTTGTCCAGCACAGAGCAGTCTGTCCTCTGGACCTGGCGATAACAATGTCCACATTATGGTGACAGGAACACTGCACAGTCCTTCCCGGTTGAGACGTTAAACCGAGGTCCTCCTGACTGAATTGAATTCGGTCATTAAAGAACCCAGGGCAAAGATTAGGGGGTTCCCCGATGTTGATTGATTGATTGATTGAAAACTTTATTAACAGATTGCAGAATGGGTACAATACAGTACAGCTCAATACACACAATTGTTAAGGGGATGCAGACCAGAGAAAGACTTTCGTCTTGTTTACATCAGGGTCCCCCATTTTCAATTAATCAGGACATATATGACATACATGACATACAGATAGACAGTACTGCTACATCTATACATTTATGACATACCAAATTTGCAAATACAGTACTGTTTGTGATACAAAAAGAGTCCAGAAAAGGGAGTATATACATTTGACGTAAAAACTGTACATTGGAGGAGGTTGGGTGGGGTTGGGTGGGGGGGGGTTGGGTAGGAGGGGTTGGGGGGGGAAACACTGTACAACTGTACAAGCAAAACTGTACATTGGAATATTGACAACCATACTAGGTAATGTACTGTACATTGGAGGGGGTTGGGGGGGGGACACTGTACAAACAAGCAAAACTGTACATTGGAATATTGACAAAACCATACTAGGTAATTTACTGTACATTGGAGGGGGTTGGGTTAGGACATTTACAGGGGCCAGTTTCGAATTGCAGTCTCCCGTAGGTGTTCTTTGAGAGTGGTTTTGAAAGTGGGTAGTGATTCACATTCCTTTACAGCTTTAGGTAGGGCGTTCCACATTGATGTGGCATAATTGCAAAACGTGTTTAGTCCCTTGTTTGAGCCGAATCTGGGTTTAACATGATTTGTGGAGCTCCCTCTGGTGTTGTGATCGTGGTATTCACTGACCTTTGGGAAGTATTTTGACATGTACATGGGTACCTTGGTCGTGTAGTGTATCTTGTAGACCAGGCCCATTGCAAGTTGCTGTACTCTGTCGTCTACTCTAAGCCATCCTAGGTTGTCAAAGTGGGCAGGGGTGAGGTGGGTTCTAGGAGTAAGGTCAAGCAGTAGTCTGACGAGTTTGTTTTGAGATGTTTGTAATTTTGTTTTTAGCGCCTTTGAGGTGCTTTGGTACCATGAGGTACAAGCATAGTCGTAGTACCCTTGAATGAGTGCTCCTGCCAGAGTCTTCAGGGTATTCTTGTTTACCAGAGAGGAGATCCGGTACAAGAATCGAGTTCGTTGGTTGACTTTTTTTTATTACATTGGATGTCATTTTGTCACAGGAAAGATTAGCCTCTAGGATGGAACCCAGGTAGGTAATTTCATCTTTCCTTGTGACAATATTGTCACCCACTGTAACTGAGAAGCCGTCGGTCTTGCTGAGTTTGTTATTTGAACCGGCCACAAGTCACAATCAGATCTCTGAGGCCACTTAAAGGTGCTGTAAGTAGTATTTTCTTTGTTAAAATAACTGGTCTACATGTTAAAATAATAGCTCTACATTCTCATGGTCATCACTGATATAGAGTGTCTGGTCAGTAACATGGGTCTCCCAGTCCCTCCACTCTGCAGCAAACAGAAAATCAATTTTCTGGTATCCCGTTCCCACTTTATCCAATCAGGAGAGAGAACTCCACACTGGAAAAATGGTCTGACAAAAATAAGAAATAAAAACTAGTTTTAAGCAAATGTGTTCTTGAAACAAGTAGAATAATCTACCAGTACAGTAAGCACATTTGGCTAGGCAAGATTTCTTGAAATAAGTTAAAAATATATCGAGGGTTCTCTCTCTTGATTGGATAAAGTAGGAAGGGTAATGTATTTTCTGTTTACTGCAGAGCAGAGGGACTGAGAAACCCATGTTACTGGCCAGACACTCTAATCTATATCATTGATGGGTGTTGAAGGAGGATGCCATTTCCACTCTACATCACTTTTAATGTAGATGCAATGATTCATTCATTCAAGAAGAGATTGATCAGTGTTTTTGTGTAGGATACACAGTTTCCCAGAACACAGTGATGTAGCAGGGCTACTGAAAGGGTTAAAATACATGGACATGAAATCTAGACGCTGAACTTAAGACGCATGTCGTAATATATCTACTCAAATAAACGTCATATAACGTTATGACCATATTATCGAGCTCAAAACATATTTGTGAATTCTGTTTTAGGATGGATTTACGCTTTTAGAAGCGACAGGCTTTCCAATCAATAGCCTGTCCCTTTGGTGTGGCTGGCTGGGGGCCCTTAGTACTACTGAGAGCAGCGGGAGTGACTCTAATTTGAAATGACAGGGGCTTTCAAAGCCATCCCACCGTCTCTCCCTCTCACAAACACATAAACAAACACACAAATATACACAGACGCACACACATACACACAGAGCGACTGTCATGACAGTCCTACCATCACACAGACACAAACAAACACACAAATATACACAGACGCACACACAGACACACAGAGCGACTGTCACGAAAGTCCCATCACACACGCACACACACACACACACTCATGCGCAAAGTCTCTCCCTCTCTCCCACTCTCCACACACACACAGACAATGCCATCCATACAAGATGGGATGTCTCTCAGATGTGAGCACATTTTTAAGAAAAAAGTTATTAATTGATCATCCGTTCAGCTGAGAATTAGGAACCATTACCAAAACATGTCAATGATTGAGGAGGAGACTGCAAATCATCTCTTGACTCCACTGCCAGCAATAACAGGGCATACATAAAATATAATGTGAAATCTGCTGTCCATCCGTTCCACACATTGTTATATAGCCTGCAGCTCATGACAAACATAGGCTACATTAAAGGATGTAATTGGGCAGGTAAGCTATCTCGCTACATCTCCAAATGAATGCCCTGCTCAGGAAAACGAATGGAACAGCACAAGTTTGGGGCACATTTCCCCCGTTTAAAAACAACAACAAAAAACAACGAAATATGGACCCATGTGATCAATCTCTAAACCTCCATCCGTTCTCCATCACTGTCGTCTTTCAACGGGCGTTGCCTGGTGATGAGTCTGACTAATCACCATATCCCGTTGTGGTTGGTGTGATGGTGACTTAAACCACTTATGCCTATTAGCAGGACATCAACTAAACGGGTGGGAGCCACAACACACCACACCACCACCACCACCACCACACACATCATCAGACTTTCATTTAGGTTTACATTCGAATGTGTTGCGATTGCGAAACATATTGAATATTTCAATATGTCAATATTTGTATTGTTATTTCCACTCTTATTCTCTGCATTGCTTTTATTCTGTCTATTTTACGCTCATGTTATGTCTATGTTATTACTGTGAAGCACTTTGGGCTGCAAATATTGTATGAAAGGTGCTATACAAATACACTTTATTATTATTATTACATGGTTTTTGACACTTTACCTCTCTCCTCCTGCTCTCAGCCCCGGGTCTCGTAATGAGCGCGGTGTCGCCGCAAACCACCGCCGCATCCTCCACGAACACGCAGTCGGGCAGCGACTCGTCCGCGGGGAGTTCGATCACCTCCAGCCCGAGCTTCTGTCTCAGGACCTCGACGTACACTTCGTGCTCCCGCTGCGCCTTCGCCAAGTCCACCTCCAGGCTGTTGGTCCTCAGCGCCTCTCTGGCGAGGGACGCGGGGACAGCGCGCACCACGGCGTGGGTGAAATGACCAAAACCAGCCATTGAACCTGCAGCCATGTCTCTCTCAGTCCCTGCACACTTGACACCGTTAAACAAATGTGGAAAAAAAAGAAGAAAAAACTCAAACCGGTCAAATGAATGAGAGTAAATACTAAGTTAACCCTTTGCACGCCCGTTTGTTTGTTCCCCGGCTTAAATAATATGTGTTTCTTTATTTACAGTAGCCGTACTGCTGCTGAACTGTCAGTCCCACTCCAGTCTCCACGCAGCGCGACAGCTCTCTGGTGACGCGCGTCGACCATCACGTGTATAATGTGTCTCAGTGTAGAGGCAGAGTCCAGCAGGCAGAGAGACAACCCGTTACCCGACAAGTGTCTGTATCTCAGTGAGGCTGCAGAGTCCAGACAACCCGACAATGAGTGTGAGTGTGACTGTATGATAGTATCTCAGTGAGGCTGCAGAGTCCAGCAGGCAGAGAGACAAGCCGTTACCCGACAAGTGACTGTATCTCAGTGAGAGGCTGCAGAGTCCAGCAGGCAGAGAGACAAGCCGTTACCCGACAAGTGACTGTATCTCAGTGAGAGGCTGCAGAGTCCAGCAGGCAGAGAGACAAGCCGTTACCCGACAAGTGACTGTATCTCAGTGAGAGGCTGCAGAGTCCAGCAGGCAGAGAGACAAGCCGTTACCCGACAAGTGACTGTATCTCAGTGAGAGGCTGCAGAGTCCAGCAGGAAGAGAGACAAGCCGTTACCCGACAAGTGACTGTATCTCAGTGAGGCTGCAGAGTCCAGCAGGCAGAGAGACAAGCCGTTACCCGACAAGTGACTGTATCTCAGTGAGAGGCTGCAGAGTCCAGCAGGCAGAGAGACAAGCCGTTACCCGACAAGTGACTGTATCTCAGTGAGAGGCTGCAGAGTCCAGCAGGAAGAGAGACAAGCCGTTACCCGACAAGTGACTGTATCTCAGTGAGGCTGCAGAGTCCAGCAGGCAGAGAGACAAGCCGTTACCCGACAAGTGACTGTATCTCAGTGAGAGGCTGCAGAGTCCAGCAGGCAGACAAGCCGACAAGTGACTGCCAGCTTTGGTTCGTAAATATAGCGTAAATATAAAGAGTCCTTTGCAAAAGCAAAACAATCTGTTATTAATGACGAGTTCTAGGTGCTGCCGCTGCAGCTACAGCTGCCAGTATAGTGTGGGAAAACAATCTGACCCGTCACTTTATAACACACACACACACACACACACACACACACACACGCACAAATTGGATCAGTGTTTCAACAGCAAATACACAACTATAGTAGTTATAAATATTAGGCTCGAGTTCCCGCACGTTCCCCACACAAATGCACTGATATAGATAAGTGTATATATTATTTACCAGACATACTATTAAACATATTTTATTCTGCAAAATAAACGCAAGCAAAGATATACCATCATTGTTTCTGCAGTCTCAATGCCTAAGCATACTATAATAATAACAATGTCAGAAGGTATAGGTATCTGACTCTTTGGATACAGCGCTAGACATAAAAACACCATATGCAAAACATATCAGCCTGACTGAGACACATTAAGGAAATAACTGTCTCTCATGGTTAAGTAGAGAGAGAGTGTGCGCGTGCATGTGTGTGGACGTGTATGCATGTGTTGTACGTGCACCTAAGGTACTCTGATTCCCCATGGTACCATCTCAGGCTGCCTCGTTGCTCCCGAATGGATGGAATATCTCTTCAGACTCTCTCTCTCTTTCTATTTCTCTCTCTCTTGTCCCAGAAGCACATTCTTCCACAGCATGGGACCTCAAAACGTTTGTCTCTTCTTGTTCCAGATTCACTCAATTATCCCTGACCGGTCTAAACATTCCAGAACATTCCAGGAGCCCCACATTCATTTTCCATTCCAGTCAGGAACAACCCCCCCCCCCCCCCCCACCCCTCTCTCACACACACACACACACACACACACACACACACACACACACACACACACACACACACACACACACACACACACACACAGCTGAGGTATTTGGGTTAGTTTAGAAGAAGGAAAGCCCTCATAGCCACACCTGGTCCTGCTGGTACGGTACATTCTGTAGCTATAAAAGAACAAACGTGAATGAAAGCAGACGCCCCCGCCATCACCTGTGGTTAATATCAAGCTCAGCTGTCTGCAGCAGGCTCTCGATCTGCCAGGGATGGCTTCAGTTCACTTGCATTTGCAATGAGTGCAGAAAGTGGAATCCCCCCCCCCCCCCCCCCCCCCCCCCACACACCTTTCAATTTCAAAATACTTGAAAATGCTTTTGGCGAGAAAAGGTTGCGTTATCCGACCTGTTGAAGAGTAAATTAGAATGAATGTTCCTGCGTCTGAATTACATTTTTAAAGGTAGAATCTGTAATTCCGTCAAACATCGACCTCTAGGCAAAAAATACCTGCTTTGTTTCCTTTTTTTTATTTTATCTTGGTCTTATGTGTGGGTTGGAGTTGAGTGGGGATAGTGGAGGGGTTACTATTGTAAATGGTAAATATTGCATTTATATAGCAGCTTTTATCCAAAGCGCTTTACAATTTTTGTTCCTCACATTCACCCCTTCACTCACACATTCACACACCAATGACAGAGGCGACCATGCAAGGTGCCAACCTGCACATCGAAAGCAATTAGGGGTTAAGTGTCTTGCTCAAGGACACATCGACACACTGCCTGGGAGGAGCGGGAATCGCACCGGGAACCTTCTTACTACCAGGCGACCGCTCTACCTCCTGAGCCACTGTCGCCCCCATAACTAGTGTCATCAGTGGTAGAAATGAGCCTACACGTCATTGTGTATAGTATACCACATGGGGTCATGGTGTGTAGTATACCACATGGGGTCATGGTGTATAGTATACCATGGGGTCATGGTGTGTAGTATACCATGGGGTCATGGTGTGTAGTATACCACATGGGGTCATGGTGTATAGTATACCACATGGGGTCATGGTGTGTAGTATACCATGGGGTCATGGTGTGTAGTATACCACATGGGGTCATGGTGTATAGTATACCATGGGGTCATGGTGTGTAGTATACCATGGGGTCATGGTGTGTAGTATACCATGGGGTCATGGTGTGTAGTATACCATGGGGTCATGGTGTGTAGTATACCATGGGGTCATGGTGTGTAGTATACCAT
The DNA here is from genome assembly GCF_963971535.1 of Notolepis coatsorum. Taxonomy (NCBI): domain Eukaryota; kingdom Metazoa; phylum Chordata; class Actinopteri; order Aulopiformes; family Paralepididae; genus Notolepis; species Notolepis coatsorum. Next base: position 66,890,759 of record NC_140167.1, on the reverse strand, counting down.
GGGGTCATGGTGTATAGTATACCACATGGGGTCATGGTGTATAGTATACCATGGGGTCATGGTGTATAGTATACCATGGGGTCATGGTGTGTAGTATACCATGGGGTCATGGTGTGTAGTATACCATGGGGTCATGGTGTATAGTATACCACATGGGGTCATGGTGTGTAGTATACCATGGGGTCATGGTGTGTAGTATACCACATGGGGTCATGGTGTATAGTATACCACATGGGGTCATGGTGTATATTATACCATGGGGTCATGGTGTGTAGTATACCATGGGGTCATGGTGTATAGTATACCACATGGGGTCATGGTGTATAGTATACCATGGGGTCATGGTGTGTAGTATACCATGGGGTCATGGTGTATATTATGGTGGGCCATGAGATGAGATACTTGGTACTCAGCACCACACTCTGAAACTAGCTCTCTAGTATCAGATGAGATTTCAAAGAGTTCTTCCAAGAGTTTGGATGGAGATGTGTCAGGAAGCTTTGTCTCAATGTTGTCTGTAAAGTTTTCATTTATCCAGAGTAACTTGGTAATCCTTTTCTGTGTTTTATTAAATAATGATTTTCAGATTTTGAGAAATGGTATTTTCATGGAGAACAGTGCAGCTGCAACAGATAGCACTTTAGTGATAATTTTCTGAAACCCCCCCCTTTTTTTTTAAATAAATCTCAAGGCCCCCCCTGTCATGCCTCTGCGCCCCCCCTGGGGGGCGCGCCCCCCACTTTGAGAAACACTGGTGTATAGTATACCACCATGGGGTCATGGTGTATATTATACCATGGGGTCATGGTGTATAGTATACCACATGGGGTCATGGTGTATAGTATACCATGGGGTCATGGTGTATAGTATACCATGGGGTCATGGTGTATAGTATACCATGGGGTCATGGTGTATATTATACCATGGGGTCATGGTGTGTAGTATACCATGGGGTCATGGTGTATAGTATACCACATGGGGTCATGGTGTATAGTATACCACATGGGGTCATGGTGTATAGTATACCACATGGGGTCATGGTGTATAGTATACCACATGGGGTCATGGTGTATAGTATACCACATGGGGTCATGGTGTATAGTATACCACATGGGGTCATGGTGTATAGTATACCACATGGGGTCATGGTGTATAGTATACCACATGGGGTCATGGTGTATAGTATACCACATGGGGTCATGGTGTATAGTATACCATGGGGTCATGGTGTATAGTATACCATGGGGTCATGGTGTATAGTATACCATGGGGTCATGGTGTATAGTATACCATGGGGTCATGGTGTATAGTATACCATGGGGTCATGGTGTATAGTATACCATGGGGTCATGGTGTATAGTATACCATGGGGTCATGGTGTATAGTATACCATGGGGTCATGGTGTATAGTATACCATGGGGTCATGGTGTATAGTATACCACATGGGGTCATGGTGTGTAGTATACCATGGGGTCATGGTGTATATTATACCATGGGGTCATGGTGTATAGTATACCATGGGGTCATGGTGTGTAGTATACCACATGGGGTCATGGTGTGTAGTATACCATGGGGTCATGGTGTGTAGTATACCACATGGGGTCATGGTGTATAGTATACCATGGGGTCATGGTGTATAGTATACCATGGGGTCATGGTGTATAGTATACCATGGGGTCATGGTGTATAGTATACCACATGGGGTCATGGTGTATAGTATACCATGGGGTCATGGTGTATAGTATACCACATGGGGTCATGGTGTATAGTATACCATGGGGTCATGGTGTATAGTATACCACATGGGGTCATGGTGTATAGTATACCATGGGGTCATGGTGTATAGTATACCACATGGGGTCATGGTGTATAGTATACCATGGGGTCATGGTGTATAGTATACCATGGGGTCATGGTGTATAGTATACCATGGGGTCATGGTGTATAGTATACCATGGGGTCATGGTGTATAGTATACCATGGGGTCATGGTGTATAGTATACCACATGGGGTCATGGTGTATAGTATACCACATGGGGTCATGGTGTGTAGTATACCATGGGGTCATGGTGTGTAGTATACCATGGGGTCATGGTGTATAGTATACCATGGGGTCATGGTGTATAGTATACCATGGGGTCATGGTGTATAGTATACCACATGGGGTCATGGTGTATAGTATACCATGGGGTCATGGTGTACTGTATAGTATACCACATGGGGTCATGGTGTGTAGTATACCACATGGGGTCATGGTGTGTAGTATACCATGGGGTCATGGTGTGTAGTATACCACATGGGGTCATGGTGTATAGTATACCATGGGGTCATGGTGTATAGTATACCATGGGGTCATGGTGTATAGTATACCATGGGGTCATGGTGTATAGTATACCACATGGGGTCATGGTGTATAGTATACCATGGGGTCATGGTGTATATTATACCACGGGGTCATGGTGTATAGTATACCATGGGGTCATGGTGTATAGTATACCACATGGGGTCATGGTGTATAGTATACCATGGGGTCATGGTGTATAGTATACCACATGGGGTCATGGTGTATAGTATACCATGGGGTCATGGTGTATAGTATACCACATGGGGTCATGGTGTATAGTATACCATGGGGTCATGGTGTATAGTATACCACATGGGGTCATGGTGTATAGTATACCACACGGGGTCATGGTGTATAGTATACCACACGGGGTCATGGTGTATAGTATACCACATGGGGTCATGGTGTGTAGTATACCATGGGGTCATGGTGTATAGTATACCACATGGGGTCATGGTGTGTAGTATACCACATGGGGTCATGGTGTATAGTATACCACATGGGGTCATGGTGTATAGTATACCATGGGGTCATGGTGTATAGTATACCACCATGGGGTCATGGTGTGTAGTATACCATGGGGTCATGGTGTATAGTATACCATGGGGTCATGGTGTATAGTATACCACGGGGGGTCATGGTGTATAGTATACCACATGGGGTCATGGTGTATAGTATACCACATGGGGTCATGGTGTATAGTATACCATGGGGTCATGGTGTATAGTATACCATGGGGTCATGGTGTATAGTATACCACATGGGGTCATGGTGTATAGTATACCACATGGGGTCATGGTGTATAGTATACCACATGGGGTCATGGTGTATAGTATACCACATGGGGTCATGGTGTATAGTATACCACATGGGGTCATGGTGTATAGTATACCACGTGGGGTCATGGTGTATAGTATACCACATGGGGTCATGGTGTATAGTATACCATGGGGTCATGGTGTATAGTATACCACATGGGGTCATGGTGTATAGTATACCACATGGGGTCATGGTGTATAGTATACCACATGGGGTCATGGTGTATAGTATACCATGGGGTCATGGTGTATAGTATACCATGGGGTCATGGTGTATAGTATACCACATGGGGTCATGGTGTATAGTATACCACATGGGGTCATGGTGTATAGTATACCATGGGGTCATGGTGTATAGTATACCACATGGGGTCATGGTGTATAGTATACCACATGGGGTCATGGTGTATAGTATACCATGGGGTCATGGTGTATAGTATACCACATGGGGTCATGGTGTATAGTATACCATGGGGTCATGGTGTATAGTATACCATGGGGTCATGGTGGGGTCATGGTGTATAGTATACCATGGGGTCATGGTGTATATTATACCATGGGGTCATGGTGTATATTATACCACGGGGTCATGGTGTATAGTATACCACATGGGGTCATGGTGTATATTATACCATGGGGTCATGGTGTGTAGTATACCATGGGGTCATGGTGTATAGTATACCATGGGGTCATGGTGTATATTATACCATGGGGTCATGGTGTATAGTATACCATGGGGTCATGGTGTATAGTATACCATGGGGTCATGGTGTATATTATACCATGGGGTCATGGTGTATAGTATACCATGGGGTCATGGTGTATAGTATACCATGGGGTCATGGTGTATAGTATACCACATGGGGTCATGGTGTATATTATACCACGGGGTCATGGTGTATAGTATACCACATGGGGTCATGGTGTGTAGTATACCATGGGGTCATGGTGTATAGTATACCACATGGGGTCATGGTGTATAGTATACCACATGGGGTCATGGTGTATAGTATACCACATGGGGTCATGGTGTATAGTATACCACACGGGGTCATGGTGTATAGTATACCATGGGGTCATGGTGTATAGTATACCACATGGGGTCATGGTGTATAGTATACCATGGGGTCATGGTGTATAGTATACCATGGGGTCATGGTGTATAGTATACCACATGGGGTCATGGTGTATAGTATACCACATGGGGTCATGGTGTATAGTATACCACATGGGGTCATGGTGTGTAGTATACCATGGGGTCATGGTGTATAGTATACCATGGGGTCATGGTGTATAGTATACCATGGGGTCATGGTGTATAGTATACCATGGGGTCATGGTGTATAGTATACCACATGGGGTCATGGTGTATAGTATACAACATGGGGTCATGGTGTATAGTATACCACATGGGGTCATGGTGTATAGTATACCATGGGGTCATGGTGTATAGTATACCACATGGGGTCATGGTGTATAGTATACCACATGGGGTCATGGTGTATAGTATACCATGGGGTCATGGTGTATAGTATACCATGGGGTCATGGTGGGGTCATGGTGTATAGTATACCATGGGGTCATGGTGTATATTATACCATGGGGTCATGGTGTGTAGTATACCATGGGGTCATGGTGTATATTATACCATGGGGTCATGGTGTGTAGTATACCATGGGGTCATGGTGTGTAGTATACCATGGGGTCATGGTGTATATTATACCATGGGGTCATGGTGTATATTATACCACGGGGTCATGGTGTATAGTATACCACATGGGGTCATGGTGTGTAGTATACCATGGGGTCATGGTGTATAGTATACCACATGGGGTCATGGTGTATAGTATACCACATGGGGTCATGGTGTATAGTATACCACATGGGGTCATGGTGTATAGTATACCACACGGGGTCATGGTGTATAGTATACCATGGGGTCATGGTGTATAGTATACCACATGGGGTCATGGTGTATAGTATACCACACGGGGTCATGGTGTATAGTATACCACATGGGGTCATGGTGTATAGTATACCATGGGGTCATGGTGTATAGTATACCACATGGGGTCATGGTGTATAGTATACCACATGGGGTCATGGTGTATATTATACCATGGGGTCATGGTGTATATTATACCATGGGGTCATGGTGTGTAGTATACCATGGGGTCATGGTCCCCTTAGTAGGGTACCACCAACCCGCTCAGCTACCAGCACACCACTGCCATGCTTCAGTTCAAGTTATAAACGGTTCCTATAATGTTTCTGATAAAAGACCTGGATGCCTGTTCTCACTTAGGAAAAGACTGAGCTGCTTCCCGTCTTATCAGTCTTTTTAGCTGATCCTCAAATTCCTCCAGTGGGACGAGGAGGTCAACTGGCTCACTTTTCTCTATTTGACAAAAGATTAGACTCTCTCTTTATCTGCCAAATGCAACACACAAAGCTGTTATAAAACGGCACAACGACTTTGATATCATTTGGGGTGATGATGATGACGGGAACCAAGCAACTGAAGGGACGAGCGCCTTAACAATCGGAAGATTGTTTAAATGAAAAACATGACGTGTGGAAGAGACACAGAGTTCTGTTTTGATTCTCACCAGACAGGGATGAAAACATCCAGCTAGCTGTGGCGCAGCCAGGGGTGGAAAGTTTACCAGCCCCCTATACTGTAGCTCGTAGCTCCAACCTTTCCAGCATAGAACACGTGTAAAACTGTCTTCGCTAAAAATCACTTCAATGAGAAGAGAGATGAGAGGGACGATGAGAGCCAAATAGTCTTCACCAGGTGTATCTAAAATTGTTTATGGGTACAGGTTAATAAACAACACACACACACACACACAGCAGGGTGATATTGGCGGGGCCACAACATGACATGACTCAAGGTCGATAACATTGAATTAGGCTGTGACAACCAGTGTTGTAGTCCTCGAGTCCAGGACTCGGACTGATTTGCAGGACTCGTGACTCGACTTGGACTTGAACGCTGATGACTCGGACTCGAGCATTGACTGCATTCGGACTCGGGAGGTGCAGACGAGGACTCTGGTCTTGTTAATTGATAAATACAGTTATTTAT
>NC_140167.1:66754505-66879505 GCF_963971535.1 Notolepis coatsorum | reverse complement strand
TTACGAAGAAGAAAAATAATACAAATACAAGATGCTGATGCTTAGTGTCACCGTTCTCTTCTTCATTGGAAGCTTCAACCTGGTGAGTAGCCTAATTAATCTGTTCACTTATCAGTCGGACTCGTATGAATGGGGAAAGGCATTTTCTTTTGACCAGACGCTCTATAACGTGTTACTACGACCCGTTTAACACATGGACTGAAGCTATACTGTGTTCTTTGATAACTCAAACCAGTATTTGACAACAAGACAGATGATAAACTACAAGCCTACTACTATATTTGTTTTATTCTATTCGAGTCGTGATTGTGTGACGAGTCTCTTAGAGAAAGGCACTCACTAGCCTTGAAAAGAAGAAAGAGCTACCAAACACGTTTTTAACGAAAGGTACAATTGTTGGCTACACAGGTCCTCTCCTCCGGCCACTGCCCCGCCGTGTGCGAGTGCCCCATGGAACTACCCAAGTGCGCGCCCGGCGTCAGCCTCGTGCTGGACGGCTGCGGCTGCTGCAAGGTCTGTGCGCGGCAGCTGAACGAGGACTGCAGCCTGACCGAGCCCTGCGACCACACCAAGGGGCTGGAGTGCAACTTCGGGGCCAGCTTTGGCGCTACCATCCGAGGCATCTGCCGAGGTATGTATCCCTTCCGCGATGTTTAAGCTCTGTGTTTGTGTGTGAATTGATAGACTGTTTCTAATGTTATGTTAGTTTGTGTGTGTGTGTGTGTGTGTGGGGGGGGGGGGGGGGTGATAGTTCATTCAACAGAAAGCAGAAAGCATTGTGTGTTTGGTTTCAGCTTAGTGGAATGTAGCTTAAAAGTCAGACTTTTTACATTTTAACCTCAAAGCACAGACACTCTACTGTTTGGGGGAGAGAAAAAAAAGACTCCTCACTCAAGGCAGCCTAAAGAATTTCACAGTTTAACCGATCCTTATCCGGAGAGCATGTGATGTCTTCAGCAGAGAAGGAAAGAATAACATTCCTTTCCTCTCTCTTTCCCCTCCTCTCCTGCAGCCAAGTCAGAGGGCCGTCCCTGCGAGTACAACAGCAGGATCTACCAGAACGGCGAGGGCTTCCAGCCCAACTGTAAACACCAGTGCACGTGCATCGACGGGGCAGTGGGCTGCGTGCCGCTGTGCCCCCAGGAACTGTCGCTGCCCAACCTGGGCTGTGCCAACCCCAGGCTGGTCAAGGTGTCCGGCCAGTGCTGCGAGGAGTGGGTGTGTGACGATGGGAAGGACACAGACATTCTGGAGAAGTTGTTCGGCAAGGACAAGATGACAGACGAGTCAGAGAAAGAGCTGACGGACCGAAACGAGCTCATCACCATCGTCAAGGGTGGACTCAAGTCCCTACCTGGTAAGCAAACGAGTTCTCTCATGGTCATTGTGTTGATTTCTCTGGCCTCACTCTACTAGCCTCTACAATGAATGTAGCCACATTAGCCGAGATGCTAACGTGATGTTTTCTTTCTTTTTTTTTAATCACAGCTTTCAGAGTCCAGCCCGAGGGACACATGTTCGACAATCAGAAGTGCATCGTCCAGACGACTCCCTGGTCCCAGTGCTCCAAGTCCTGCGGGACGGGCATCTCCACCAGGGTAACCAACAACAACGGCGAGTGCAAGCTGGTGAAGGAGACCCGCATCTGTGAAGTGCGGCCCTGCACCCAGTCGCCGTACTCCAGCCTGAAGGTAAGCTGGAGCCACATTAACGTGGAAACACGCGCCACTCACCGAGAGCAAACACACACATCACAGTTCTGTCTCTGCACACGAAGGCCTTTGACTAAATCTTTCCCCGTTATTGCCCCTGCAGAAAGGAAAGAAGTGCAGCAGAACCAAGAAGTCCAGCCAGCCGCTGAAGTTCACCTACGCCGGCTGCCCCAGCCTGAAGAAGTACCGGCCCAAGTACTGCGGCGCCTGTGTGGACGGCCGCTGCTGCAGCCCCCATGACACCCGGACCATCCGCGTCAAGTTCCGCTGCGAGGACGGCGAGACCTTCAACAAGAACGTCATGATGATAGAGTCCTGCAAGTGCACCTACAACTGTCCCCACATCAACGAGGCCTCCTACCCCTTCTACCGGCTCTCCAACGACATCCACAAGTTCAGAGACTGAGCGTCGCGATTGGCTGAGAATGACCCCTGAGAGAGAGAGAGACAGAGTGAGAGACAACTACATTGACAGGCAGCCAATGGCAGTCTATACGAATGCAGGGGTGTAAATCGACCCGCCAATCAACTACCATCTCCCTGTTGTAACTAGATTCCCAAGGAATTGTGGGTTTACATCATGAGGACTTAATGAAGTGCACTGTTTGCTGTGACCGAGTCAGCATTCTCAACTTAAAAATCGCTTCATACTACTGGAGCGTCAAGGGGTAGCTTCGTTATATGGAGCAACGTGTAATTATTATTTGTAAATGTATGTTAGTTGTTGATATCAATTCGCTGTGTATATTTCTTTGATCTTTTACATCAGACACCATGACCCCAAACTGTAGACATGTGTGTGTATATGTAGGTATGCACATACGTAAATGTAAAATCAGTGTAGAAACATGTAACTTAACCAGACACCAAATGAAACCTCTTAACTTGTTTGACAAGTGCGTGGTTGCATTCTTACCTGACGTGGGCATAAGTGTTCATGTTTTGTGGCAGCTATTGAAGTCCCTTACTTTATCAAAGAGACAAAGCGAAACATGTCAAAAGAATGAATGAATGTTTTTATTATTGTTATTAATATTATTTATCTAAAAAAAATGTAGCTACTTTATTTGGATATTAAGTGTCATACTGGAATAAATTGTAAAATGATTTAATTTTATATGTTACAAAAAATAAAACGGATTTATTTATGAAATGTTAACAGTTTCTGACTTTGTTTGTTTTCAACATGGGGTCAACAAATCCAAGATACACAGTTCTACTCTGTAGTAACACAAACACATCCTAATCCACACATGTAGAGTTGGGGGAGGGAGGTCGTGTGAAATCGTGGTTTCCAAGTGGTCGAACTCTTATATCATACTGTAGACACAGCAGCTCCTCAGACAGCCAGACAGACTATCTGCAGGTTTGGTCTGTTCTGGGCCTCAGAGACACTGCTGAATGTCTTTGCCATTCTGAGGCGAGGTAGCTTGCTTTCACTTGATCTGGCTAAAGCCACACACTTGACTAATTCCGAGAGAGAGAGAAAAGGAGAACAGATTAAGTCCAAGGGTAGCCATGAGTATGGGAGCCATGCCAAGCATCTTAATTTAAGTGCTGCTCTCAATGGGCCTGGATTAGACACCATGCAGCAAGGACAATGATGACTATTATTGTACATGGCGAGTAGTATACAAAGAATGTATGCACTTTATGGGGTAAGCTTTTTTCAGAGTGGGATAACAATACCAATTTGACCTAATTCAGAAGCCATTGCCTTTAAAAGGTGAATTAGTTGCATTGGCCCCCTAAGCTGCAGGGGCTGCTGCTCGGTTGTTGTAAACAGTATTGCAAAGTAGGCAGAGGTTAGGGCTCCCTTCTGTGTCTCAGTTTTGCAGGCATAAATAAATATTATGGCGTGGAGGAGTCGGGTCAGGCCAGGAAACGAGGGATGACATAGCTTGTCTTCGTGGTTATAGAAGCTGCAAACAGCTGCTGAGAGGCGCATCACATATACACGTCGCGTGAAAACCCTCGGAACCTCTCTCTCTCTTCATTGTGTTTCATCATCATTTGACTGGAATTGAAAGTGTACACAAGGTGACTCTATGGTGCTGATGATGAGTAAGTAACTGTAGATCCTGTGTGGTATCCATTCAAAACCCACTGTATAATTTCAAACCATATCTATCAAAATTGACTGTTTTTCTTTGTTCCTAAAAGGAAATCGATTTTTTGTAATAATTATTATTTTAGATACAATGTTTTTATCCAATGGACACATCTGAGGTATTATCCTGCTGGTTTCATTTGAAGGTTGGGAGCAACAGCAGCTTATAGGAGCGACTATTTGAAGAGAAATATCTTACATACAGGGAGTTTTTTTGATCCAGGTAGAAGAAGGAACAGCTCAGGAATGTAGCAGTGGCTCAGAAAGCAGACATCTTGATGAACGGCAGATGTTGGAAAATATTTCAGAGCAACATGTTCACTTTAGCAAAAAAGAAAAAAAAAGAACACTCCCACAAAAGGTGTCGCACCTCGTCAAGAAAGCATTATGTAGGACCTACCTTATAACGCGAGACCACAAGGCAACTCTGCAGAACATTCCTGCGAGGCTGCTAGAAAATGACTGTTAATGGTGTGTGTATAATTGGAGGTGGTGCAGGAGGACACATTGCCTTTGGTTCGAGCTGCATACCGCACAGGATGTGCCCACAGAGGGTTTACAGATTACCAACATGAAAGGCTTCGGAGGTTGTTTAGCTAATCATAAAGCTGCCTCTCTCTCGGTCTGGTTTTACTGTCAAAACACTCGGCGAGGGCTCTCGTCCTCCTCCATTCTGAAAAGCGCAGTGAAGAGCCGAGGGGTTTTCGCTCAAGGTCTCCCTATTGCTTATCATCAGTATCCTAAAGATAATACCTACCCACTCCAACCGTTCATTGTTTGGAAAGTGCAGTCGAATCAGACTGTCATAATAATAAATCACATTATAATTCTGTATACATATAAGAAAAGACCCACTCCAGTCGCTAGTTGTTTGGAAAGTGCAGTACAATCAGACCATCATAATATAATAAATTACATTATCATATTTTTTTTTAATTATATACTATAAGAAAATACCCACTCCAGCCGTTCATTGATTGGAAAGTGCAGTACAATCAAGAGTCATACTATGACTTCCCCCTCAAATGTATATACTCTCTTTTTAGAAGTTTTTTGTACTCATAAACAGTACTGTATATTTGTAGATCTGGTATGTCATAAATGTCTAGATGCAACAGTACTGTCTGTATGTCATGTATGTCATTTATGTTATGATGATTTGAAAATGGGGGACCCTGATGTAAACAAGACAAAAGTCATTCTCTGGTCTGCATCCGCTTAACAATTGTGCGTATTGAGCTGTACTGTATTGTACCCATTCTGCAATCTGTTAATACAATTTTCAATCAATCAATACATGTGGTAATTGCAGTTGTATGTCCATGTACAGTTCCCTCCCCCTCGTATGTATATATTTACTGTTAGGATCTCTGTTTAACAGTACTGTATATTTGCATATCTTGTATGCAAAGACGAAAGTCTTTCTCTGGTCTGCATCCCCTTAACAATTATGTGTATTGAGCTGTACTGTACTGGAGACCCATTCTGCAATTTGTTAATTAAAGTTTTCAATCAATCAATTCAATGACGTCATAATACGACGGCCTGATTGCACTGCACTTTCCAAACAATGAACGGCTAGAGTGGGTATGTTCTTATGTATATGTCTTGTTAACACAATGCGGCTCGCTCGGTTACGTAATGCCAGCTGAATGTTATGTGAGCAGCCTTCTCGTTCATCCATGGCATTCCTCTATAATGCAGTGGAAGGGCCCCGGATCACCGTCTCTCAAGTTCATAAAAAGAAAAACACCACATCTTTGTGAGAGAAAAGTCATGGTGGTCAGGAGAGCAAAGATCTGTTAAAAAAAAAATATTGCACTCAGACACCAGGCAAACAAGGCTCTCACACACAGGCGCCCATGCAATTAAATCACTCAGCGACTACCTCATTCCCTGAACCCAAAGTGTGTTTATATGACAAAGACATTAGCATTAAGGCTTCATTAAGGGCTATGTAATGCAGTGCAACCCAGAAGCTAACTGAGTGGTGAGCGCCCATTACAGCATTCTGGAAGCTGTCGAGGACTGATGTCAGCTAGTTTACGGCCCCCTTGTCTGTAACCGCAGGTTAATATTCACTCTTATGGCAACGCCAGGGGCAAAGGAGGCTGTTTGAAACCAAGTCCAAATGGAGAAGCAGCCACTTCCTCTGAGATAGAGCCATCTGCTGGCCCCCGCGGGAACTAGCACACTGTGTGGGGATGCTGTTAGACATGGAAATTAGAAAACAACATCTTTCACATTTCACAAGTGGTCCTGTGTAGCTGAACGGAATGGTTAAGGGCTCTATTCCCTACAGTGGGTAGCTCAGTGTATAGGTTATGGCTAGGGATAACAGCTAGATGAGTCTGGTTGACTTAAAGGGGAACTTCACAGAAAAAACAACGGCAATGCATAACATTACACAACAGTTGGCCCAAGGCTCTAGTCTAAGCTGTTTTGCACACATCAATTTAGTTTGACATTTCGTTATTGAGAGTTAATGAGTTTGAATAATGGCCACCAGTGATGTCATCAGAGGACACTGAATCGTTGTGTTGTGTTGATTACAGCTCAATGAAATGATTTGGATCTATGGGTGAGGTTATGTGCAAAATAAATCTGTGTTGTTTTCCGGTGAAGTGTTTCTTGTAGTGTTTGTGATGGACTCGTGTCTGTGAAGCATTCAAGACCAGCGTGTACCGTAGTAAAAAATATACACACTAGTCTCCAAAACATCATCTTGCATTTTACTGCATTAACGACAGCAGTTACGACAGGGACACACAGACACAGACAATACACCACACACTACACACCACACACACAATGCACGCACATACATCACAAATCAGAGAATTCTTTCCTCTAGTTTCCTATTTCCCAACACCCCAAAACAACAGTGAGCTGGTGATGTCAAGGACCTCCCTCTGCCAGATTCTGAGAGGGTGTGAGACCCTCCTCATACACTCCAGACCATAGGCAATGAACACAGCATAACATAAGAGTGCACACACACACAGGCGGATGCATATACATAAGTATGGTCCCATGTGAGCATCTACACCCATAAAAGCTTGGCGACACACTGACGCAAGTCCAGTGAAAAGGCCCCTCCGGTCCACCCATCTGCACTCAGTGCACTCACATAAGAGCAAATGATGAGCTGGGCTTGGGGTGGGGGGCAGACTCTCTCCCAGGCTGTGGGATCGTTAAGCCTCGGCCCCCGTTGGGACGCAGGGGGTTGGACTGCGTTTCAACTGCTCAAACAAATCGAACACTGACGCGAGAGGCCGCAGTGACGTCCATGGACGTTTGTCGACCCAACCCAATAGAGACATTAGACAAAAGGAACACCCTGGGGATCCTTGGCAGAATCAACAGTGTTCGTTTTGGGACAATGAGCTGAATGTTGTTTTTTTTGGGTTGTTGATTCTGTGGTTTAACATGGAGGCTAATAAAGACCCACAATTAAAGGCCTGACAGTCTGTTCATTCTTTGTATTAATCTTTCAATGTTAAACCACCCCGACGTTTCAGTCCACCGTTCCAATACTTACGGCATTGATCGACTGAGTATTAATTATTACTGTCGCTGAATAAACAAAATAAACATCTAGTTTTGACAAACCTTTCCTCGCAAACCTAGGCAACTGGATTGATTTGTGTTATTATTCTAATTCGTGACCTGTTCCGTCTAAATGTTTAAATGTTGAGCGATTTGCAGTGTCAAATTTCCCACGGGATAATACAAGTATTTCTATTCTATTCTATTAAACTTGAGGGTACCGCTACCGCATGTATTTCGTAGCTGCATGGTAGATGGCGTGTTTATATTTGTATGTATTATTTGTATTGGAGTACACACATAGTAGTACAATTGATAGTATACAAATAGAAGCACTGGAGCAACTTGGTCCTGCTTTCTAAGGCTAAGAGATGATTGTACATGAGTATTCCATTTGTTTCAAGAATGATCAAGAATGATGATGAAGAACATTATAAGGTGTTTCTTGTTGTTTTGTGTAAACAAAAGGTAAATATAAAGTTTTACATTGTATTTTCTGTACAAATAAATTGTATTATTATTATTATACATTTCCTTTTTACATTTAGTTAACAGTTGTAATATATTTGTAAACATTTGGAGTATGTTCTGGTTTATGATGGATTCTTCTAGAATGTATGTGAAAAATAATCCCCCAAATCACAGATTGTGTCTTTAACCCTTTCACCGCCGCACACCAAACGGTTAACCCTTTCACTGCGACAATACACAGAAGGTTAACCCTTTCACTGCCACACAACAGCCGGTTAACCCTTTCACTGCCACACGAAAGAAGGTTAACCCTTTACTATCACACAACCAACGTGATAGTAAAGGGTTAACCTTCTGTTGTGTGGCAGTGAAAGGGTTAAAAGCTCTTTGGGATGTGGCATTCAGCAACGTGGGTCCAAATGTCGACACTGGCCAGTTATTAGGATCGCAGCGGTGGAATTCTGCTAATGTTCCTTTGGAATTCAAGAGGGTGAAAGTGCCACATTGTTCTACTCCTCCCTGTCCCCATGCTGGGTAACAACTCCAGCCTGGTTCCCACTATGAAGCCTGGCGGGGTTAACTGGTTATTCCTTACCCTCAGTTTCACCCACATTACTTCTATGAGTCTGCTTGTTGCCATAAATATACAGGTTTCAAGTTTATTTTTATTTGTTTGTATAAAGTACATGTACATTACAGTGAGATGCTTGGTTCTGTATGAACCCCCTGAGAATATACAATATTATACAAACTAAAGTACAACCTAAAGTACAATGAAGTAAAAATGCAGACAATGAGGTACAAAAATGCTAAAATTAGGTATGCAAATCTTTTTGTAATAAATAGATAAACATGGTGTAGTGTTAAAAGTGTTTAAAGTGTCTAAAGTGAGTGTTAAGGTGAGTGTTTGTTTAAAGTGAGTGTGTGCATGTGGATGTGTGTGCAATGAATGTAGATGGATGGGTTGATGTCACATAGAGTCATTGGACCTCATTCACCAACATTGTCTTAAGATTTCTCTTACGACAACCTCCTTGGAAGGTCGTAAGAGAAAGCAGACGAAAATTACCCCCGGATTCACCAACATGTGGACAGGTTGTCTTAACTTGCCAAATAATCACATCTGCGAACCCAGAGTGCACGTTCCCGTTTACTTCATGTGCATACAGACATGCCCCTCCTGTAAAGAACCAAATTCATCTGTTTATAACGTTAGACTTGATTTTACGTGGAATTGTTTTATGCTGTCTTTTATTTTGAAATGCTGTCTTTTATTTTTGAAGATACTGGTGGTCCCGCTCGCGCTGTTTCTACCTTGCGTAACAACGACTTCCGGTTAACGTTACTCCACAGAAAAATGCTTAACGGGAGAGAGTATTAATGTAAACAAAGGCTATCTCTCATTAATAATAACAGTTTGTGAAGGAAACCACCTTCTTACCTTGTTTAGCACCTAGCTGGAAGGCGAAGAGGTACGTGTTTATTTATGGATTGTGTTATTTGTTTATATTTGGCAATCTTCATATTTGTGTATTGAGCTAAACTAGCTAAGATGCTAGCCCGTGCTATATCTTTCACTGGAAACGTGGTTTGAACAAACGAATGACTGTATGTCTGTTTCCACTTTCAGCTCTTACGGTGTCAAATGGTGAAACTGTTAATAAATGGTTGGCATACCGCACCATAGCCATCAGTCTCAAGGAGTTCATTTAGTCTGAAGTAAAGTCCAGCTTGGGAAATGCTACAGTAAGAGCTCTGGCCCCTCATCATCCCTGCCGCCCGACGCTGCACCGAGGAAGCCTGGTCTACGACGACGAAACCACGGGGGCTGAGTTGCTGACAACGGACAACGGACAATTCATCAAGCAACTCGGCGCCATTCCATGGGTCTTGTAGACAAAAAAGACTTCACGTCAGTGACAGCTGGCTAAAGGTTTGATGCGACGGTCAGACAAAGGAAAAGGAACAATTATTTCATTAAAAAGGTACAAAAGGGTACAACTCATCCTCAACAAGAACATTCATAGCTGGCTGGAGGTTTGAGGCGACGGTCAGACAGAGGTATGGAACAATTACCTCATTAAAAAGGAACAATTCATCTTCAATAAGAACAATTGATGCTCACATTGACAGTTTGAAGAAGAAATCGACGTCAACAATTAAGAAACCTTGTTTTTTTTGCACCGATTATAATTTATTAATTTAATGCAGAATTCTAAGGTACCCTCCACACTAAAGGTATTTATATAGAAACCTCGTTATTTGCACTGTGATTATAACTACTGTTAGTTACCTAATCAACTCGACTGTAAAATGCCTCTATGGATAACTATGTGCAGTCTAAATGGTAACATAACTGGGTATTCCCTGGAATGAAAAGAAACATTTATAATATTCATCATTCAGCACATTATTCAGTGTTAGGTTTGGTCCTCTCTGAGTAGTATAAATAATCAGGATTCTTGGTGCAGTAAAAATAGTAAGGATTATCTGATATTTTATAATAATAGTAAAACTACGGTTTATTATTCAGATCAGATTTAATTTTGCATATTTAAAAATGAAGCAAGCAGAGACTGAGCACCATTCTCCACAATTAGAGCTGGAAACTCAAATAGATAGCTTACAGTTTAAAATTAGTAAGCTCGAAGTGGCTCTCGAACAAACGCTAGATACTACTGAGAGGGAACGTATAGAGAAGGAAATTCTAAACAAAAAAGAAATCCTAAATAGCCTCAAAGGTCAAAGTCAGGAGGACGGCGAGGAACACCTCCGACGCTCAGACCGAATAAGATATCCAACCCCTAAATTGCTTGAAAGGCAACAAGAAGAGGCACGGAGGAAGGAAAGAAAACTCACCTCAGCGTATGAGAGGTGGAAAACTGGAGTCCGTGAGTCAAGAAACCAGCTCGTCGGAACTTAATGCAAAGGAATTGGCATTAATGTCCGAAGCTCTGGAGGAAGAGAAAGAGGCAGTGTTGAGCGCCTACCTTGAAATACGAGGTCACAACACACCATCAGTTGAACTGAGAAGCTGCATCGATACATGTGAGGCAGTTACAACAGAGATTAAGAAAGTCGTCTATGAGAGGATTTTTGACATTGACGAAGAATTCGATGGAGAACAAGTACAATGTCGTCTCAAAGAACTGCTTAAAGGCAGCTATGCTCGGTCCATCTACGTATGGATCCACTGTCTCGAGAGTGAGTCACAAATCAGCCATCACTCATGACAGCACCACCTTGACAGTCAAACTGGTGGACGCTGCGGCAGATCTTGCCGCTAAGGAGGTGGAGTATGAAGGGTTGCTGGAAGAAAGAAAGCAAACAGAGAAAATAGAAGATTTAGAGGGGCAACAAAGAAAGCAGCTTGCAGTTGAAAAGCGCGAGCTTGTACGCCTCCAGGCAGAGAAGGACGTGAAGACAGCCCGTGCCAGGCTGCAAGTTTACACACAGGAAGGCAGCGTCCACTCAAATAGTCCCGAAGGAATTCACGATGCCTCCTCGGCGGCAAGCAGACAACCCCCCAACGTCACAACCTTGTCGACTGATGTAAATGTATCATCCCTAGCCAAGGCCTTCCAAGATAGCATAGCTCTAAATAGACTTCCAGTTCCAGAGCCATCTGTATTTAATGGCGATCCTATCCAGTTCCTTGAGTGGAAAGCCTCATTTATGTCACTCATTGACACAAGAGCCGTCTCATCTGCTGATAAACTTTATTATTTGAGGAAGTATGTAGGGGGCCCTGCTCGTAAAACCCTGGAAGGAACCTTCTATAGAAATGACAGCCAAGCCTACAAGGACGCGTGGGACAAACTAAACCACAGATATGGCCTTCGTTGTACAGAGAGCCTTTAGAGACAGGCTCGCAGATTGGCCAAGAATACAACCAAAGGATGCAGAGGGACTAAGAGACTTTTCAGACTTCTTAAACGCCTGTCAAGACGCAATGAGGCATGTGAAGAGTCTCGAAATATTGAATGACTGTGAAGAGAATAGAAGGCTAATCCAAAAGATGCCAGACTGGGCAATGTCAAGCTGGAACAGAAAGACTACCGAAGCCCTGAACAGGACTCAAGAGTTCCCCAGCTTCAAGGACTTCGCCACATTCGTGGAGACGGAAGCAGAAATTGCTTGCAATCCGATCACCTCATTCCATGCTTTCCGCACCCTTGAGTCCAGCACAGAAAAACGAAACAGGGACCCCAACAGGAACAAAGCGTGTGTTCTTAGCACTCAAACTGAGGCCGACAGTGACAGGCAAAGACCAGCCAAGGGAAACGTAAAGCCCCCTTGTGTGTTCTGTCAGGACAATCAACACAGTCTACATGGATGTCCCAAGTTCATCGCAGAGACCTTGGCGGAACGACGGGAATTTGTGAAGGAGAATAAGCTCTGCTATGGCTGCACGAAATTCGGTCATAGTGCCAAGGACTGCCGTCATCGACATTCCTGCGACACCTGCGAAGGTAACCATCCCACTTGTCTTCATGATGACAGCTATGTGAGAAAGGAAAGGCCTGCACCATGGGAAAACATTTCCCAAAGCAAAGCTGTTCAAACAGAGGCTGCCGCAACGTCACTGGCAGTCACTACTGCTGGAGCAGGACAAGCCACCAACACGTCAATGATTGTGCCTGTGTGGGTGTCCTCAAGGAACACGCCAGGAACGGAAAAACTGGTCTACGCCCTGTTGGACACACAAAGTGACACCACTTTCGTCAACCAGGAAGTCAGTAACACTCTAAAGGCAGACTCCTGTCCAGTTAAACTGAAGTTAACTACCATGATAGAACGAGAGACAATAGTCAAAACCCAAAGAGTCTCAGGGCTTCGTGTACGAGGTTATAGCTCCTCCCTGCACATCGATCTTCCTCCTGCCTATGCCAAGGATTGCATACCGGTGAACCGCACCCACATTCCAACAAAGGAAACGGCCAAGAAATGGAATCATCTCTCCACAGTCGTAGACGAGATTCCACAGCTACAGGATTGTGAAGTTGGTCTCTTGATAGGATATGACTGTTCAAGGGCCATGGCACCAAGACAAGTAATATCAGGAGGAAATGATGAACCTTATGCAGTTCGGACCGATTTAGGATGGAGCATTGTGGGGTGCTCTTCACCGCGCCGTGACACTCCAAGCCAGACGAGCGAATGCTTCCGGATCGCGGTCAAGGAGCTCCCACCAGTCACCCCTGCAGATTCCATTCGCGTTCTGGAGTCCGACTTCAAGGATGCCAAGGAGGATGGAAAAACAGTCTCCCAGGATGACATCCTGTTCCTAGACAAACTAAAGAACGGCATCAACAAAGAGAAGTCAAATGGTCTCTCCACAGTAATGGAACGAGAGGACGTGGAGGGCCTAAGAATCAAAGACCTACAGAGACAAACATATCCAGAGGAACTGAAGTTACTGAAGACAGGCTCTCGGCTGCCACTCAAGAACAAGTTGCATCGCCTCAAACCCTTTCCAGACAAGGATGGTGTGGTCAAGGTGGGAGAAAGGCTCTGTGACTCCAATCTCCCCCATGCAGTCAAACAACCTGCAATCAAGGATGGTGTAATCAAGGTGGGAGGAAGGCTCTGTGACTCCAATCTCCCCCATGCAGTCAAACACCCTGCAATCAAGGATGGTGTAATCAAGGTGGGAGGAAGGCTCTGTGACTCCAATCTTCCCCATGCAGTCAAACACCCTGCGATCATTCCGAAGGAACATCACACCACGAAGATGATCATCACACACTGCCATGAAAAGGCCAAACATCACGGTAAAGGAATAACCATAAACAAGATCAGATCAAAGGGCTACTGGATCTTAGGATTTGGTTGGGTCGTGGCATCTCATCTCCGTCGAGGTGTGACCTGCAGAAGGCTCAGGAGAGACACGGAAGAACAAAGAATGGCCGATCTCCCTCCAGAGCGTGTGGATCTATCTCCCCAAGTTACCTACTATCGCCATCAGGCAACGTTGGCACACGCCAAAGAGAAACCTCCAGATAGGTGACATAGTGATGATGGAAGATGATGATCTGCCGAGAAATAAATGGAGATTAGGTAGAGTTCCTAAAACTATAGTGGATAGAGATGGTCTGGTTAGGAGAGTGACAATATGTCTAGGTGACAGGAAACTGGGAAAGAAGGGTGAACGTCTCACTAAACAGTCAATTCTTGAAAGACCAGTTCAGAAGCTGGTCTTATTACTAGATAAGTGACTAGATGTTTAAGTAAGTAAGGTACCCTTGCATCTCTTAAGGATGTATTTGTTTGAAGTGTTTGACAAAACTTTAATACCACAATGTTTGGTTATTGCTTATGGTTTATTGAGAAATCATTGTGTTTGCTTATGCATGGTTTCCTACAATATTTGAAACAACAATGATTTGATGGGTGTAAAGAACCAAATTCCTCTGTTTATAACGTTAGACTTGATTTTACGTGGAATTGTTTTATGCTGTCTTTTATTTTGAAATGCTGTCTTTTATTTTTGAAGATACTGGTGGTCCCGCTCGCGCTGTTTCTACCTTGCGTAACAACGACTTCTGGTTAACGTTACTCCACAGAAAAATGCTTAACGGGAGAGAGTATTAATGTAAACAAAGGCTATCTCTCATTAATAATAACAGTTCGTGAAGGAAACCCCCTTCTTACCTTGTTTAGCACCTAGCTGGAAGGCGAAGAGGTACGTGTTTATTTATGGATTGTGTTATTTGTTTATATTTGGCAATCTTCATATTTGTGTATTGAGCTAAACTAGCTAAGGTGCTAGCCCGTGCTATATCTTTCACTGGAAACATGGTTTGAACAAACGAATGACTGTATGTCTGTTTCCACTTTCAGCTCTTACGGTGTCAAATGGTGAAACTGTTAATAAATGGTTGGCATACCGCACCATAGCCATCAGTCTCAAGGAGTTCATTTTGTCTGAAGTAAAGTCCAGCTTGGGAAATGCTACACCGCCAGCTCATTATAATGTGAGGGCCGTGTGCAAAACAAGGGTCTGCATTGAATGAGCTGATCCCTGTATTCAACAGGTAGAGCTGAAGGCAGCGCTTTGCGACGGATCAAAATTAGATGTCATCATACAGCACAGTAGCACACTATAGCTATATAGTGGAATAGACTGTATTAATATTCCATATATATACCGTCTTGTTGCGCGCTCCTGGCCACGTGCCGCAGCGCAAGCACATAAACACACACGCGCGTGTACTGTATAGTCTACGTGCGTAATGAATGAACAGTAAGCTTATATTATTCTAATTACTTGTTTCATTAGGAGATAGTAGATACTGTATGCGCTGCCCTATAGTAGTACGTACAGTACACATCTTAGCGTGACATCTTAATGCAGGTCGATGTCAACCAACACGCCTTTTGTGTGACACCAGTGCGCAACACCTCTGTGGAGTCTGGTCCACTCACGCCCGACTCTGTGGCGGCCTTAACTCATTGACTGCCACGCTGTTGTCCCATCTTTACTCAATGGTGCCAGCGTTATTGACCATTTTCGCAATGTTTGCGGACCCATCGTGTGTTCTGTATTATAGCTATGGAGACAATAGTATGGCTCATTTGACAGGCATTGTTTATAGTCCAACATTGACAAACCAGTTCATTTCTACATACTTTAGTTTGTGCGCTATTACACGCTGAACATCACCCCATTCTACAATTTTTTCATAGATCGCGAGATATGACGCGTTATATGCATTATGCCAAAATCGTTCGGGTTGCTCGCCTGAAACCCCAAATAAAAGGTATATACCATATACATATGTGAAAATCATCAAGGGGGTCGTCTTACCCCGAAACTGCGATCGTTACCAAAAGCATGTTTTAGGTCCGGTAAAATATGACACTGTGATTGGTACCAAAACATATTTTAGGTTCCGTAAAATAGACCTTACCTTAGCCAGAAGGTACTCCAAAAAGAATAATCCCAGTGATCCCGTCGCGATCGCAATTACTTGTGTATATGTGTATACTCGTGTATACGGGAAACAATAGGTTTGAGGCGATAAAATCTTTGAGCGATTGCTCTGTCCTGATTCTGTTCTTGCAGACACTCCCCACACTAAACTATCCCAGTTCAAAAGGTAGGTGATACTGCCACCTGGCAGGATTCGATCGTCATTGCAATTCCATCGTAGGCAGCTGTGCCAGGGAGACCCAGGCAGCTCAGAGCGAGTGTTTAGAACAGGGATCAAAGGAAAAAGATCAAAGGATCAAAACCCAAGAAAAGTCGGGTTTGGTACTCAACGGTTGGTGACGAAACCCGACTTTTCTCGGGTTTGGCGGGCAAAGAGTTAAAAACACGGCGCACATCAGTCTGACTTACGACTGCTCTTCAGTGCTCCTAAATCCTGCTCTTAGTTAAGACCGAATCCAGGAGAAGGGACCGTTGCGTTGGTAAATCCCCAAATCGTCCAGAAAATTTCTTAAGTGGAGCTAGGACAAGATTTTGTCTGATCTTTTGTCTTAAGTCCGTTGGTGAATGCGACCCATTGAGCCTACTATGGTTTTTGCAATTGGGGCTGTAGTGTCAACATCATGAATGGCGTTGTTTTTTAACCTGTGTTGTCATCACGATGAGTCAGTCCTGGTTCTGGTGAGGCCCACTCGGCTTAGCTGTGGACATTAGGCTAATGAATGGGACCTATGACTCCCACTCTCTCAACTGGAGGATCCACCAGTGCAGAAGTGCATGTATGGAATGAAGCTACTGTGTAGGAGGGGTGTAAAGGTACACATATCCGTACAGAACCAAACCGTTTCAGTGTGTACCGTACTGTACCGAACGGCTGTGTAGTGTACCGAACGAATACAACGGTATGTTAACCACTAACGACCGCCCACCAGGGGCAGTTTTTTTCACAATCTAATATAATTATTATTATTTTCTTTTTACAAGTCGATTATTAATTTCAATATAGAATATTCGTTGACAAATTGGGATGGGAGAAAAATAGAAAAATAAGGAGAAAAAGTGGATAAAAAAAAGAATCGTTGACAGGCCTACAAGTACAATTTAGTTACTGCACACTACATCACCCCTGAGTGGAACATGGAAAGCCAAACTTTCCCCCACTGTACCGAAAACCCGTACCGAACCTTGACTTCAAAACCGAGGTACGTACCTTACCGTGGTTTTTGTGTACGTTACACCCCTACTGTATAGCATTGTATATCCTCTGCACCATGAACACAATCATGCTAAAGGGCAGGGTAAGATATACAGATGCATATAGGGTTGCATATGGGTGGAAAGCAATTTAGTTTTACTCAAGTACAGTACTTTTTAAATGTTGTGGTATTTGTACTTTAGTTGAGCATTTACTCCAGTACTGAAACATTTTAAATCTATTTTTATTTTATTTCTTTACATTTATCTATAACAGTTTATAATTGTTTCAGGTTCTGTAAGTGTTTCTATAAGAGGAGCGAGGCATGATGCATCCTTAATTGGCTGCTGTCTCAGGGATTGACCTTATTATACCATAGAGGTTAGAGCTGGGCATTATGCCCAAAATATTACATCACAATATTTTTCTTAGTTTTGACAGTATAGCAGTATGTCACTGTATAGTTTTCCAGTACAAAATACAATGTGATACGATGTCTTTTTTGTCTTAATCTTGTAATACAATGGTCATGACGCTGTTTCAAAATGATCCATTTTCTTTGACTCTTTAACCCCTTCACTACCACACTACAAAGGGTTAACCCTTTCACTACTACTAGAGGTTAACGCTTTCACTACCACTACAGGTGGTTAACCTTTCACCATACTACAAAGAGTTAACGCTTTCACTACCACTAGACGGTTAACCCTTTCACTACCACTATAGAAGGTTAACCCTTTCAATACCACACAACAAAGGGTTAACGCTTTCACTAGACTGTTAACCTTTCACTACCACTACAGAAGGTTAATAACCCTTTCAATACCCCACAACAGAGTTAACGCTTTCACTACCACACCGCAGAAGGTTAACCTTTCACTACCACACTACACAGTTAACCGTCTGTAGTGTGGTAGTGAAAGGGAAAGGGTTAACTTTCTAGTGTGGTAGTGAAAGGGTTAACACAGCTGCAAGGAACTTTTTTTTTTAATTAACTTAAGAATATATAGTAATAGTATGTATATAGCTTTTTTCACAATGTGTTTATATCGTGGACAACGGTCTAGTAAAATCCCATACCTTTGGATGGATCCATGATGGTATACCTTCATGTCCTGCTTCCAGGCTCCACCAGTGACCTCTTCACCCCATTCAGATGTCTAAGCGTGAATGAAAACATTTGAAGTGATCTATGATGATGGAACATTTTGGAAAGTAATTGTTGATATTGATGTCTGTGTGTTTTTACTGTGTTAGGGTTTCTGTTGTATTTCATCGTTTTAAAATGTATTTTGTGATCCGGGCACCATTGGAAATGATGGCCCATCCTCGACATGTCTCCCCTGAGGATTTAAATGAAGGTTAATGATGATGATAATGATAATCTCCACCCGGTTTACAATCCTCCTCAAAAAGACGCTAAGTAGAGGAAGGAGGGCATGGACACGCCTCACACCAGAGGGTGTTCTAGAAGTCACGTCGCCATGGCAACAGGGTGAGCTGGAGGCATCAACAGGGAGACATACACTCTCACCAAGTGCTTTCATCAGTTTTATATGTGCTTTCATCAGTTTTATATAG
Source organism: Notolepis coatsorum (assembly GCF_963971535.1). Taxonomy (NCBI): domain Eukaryota; kingdom Metazoa; phylum Chordata; class Actinopteri; order Aulopiformes; family Paralepididae; genus Notolepis; species Notolepis coatsorum. Next base: position 66,860,954 of record NC_140167.1, on the reverse strand, counting down.
GGAATGTTATTTCAGCAACACTCCCAACTTTGACTTCCTTACTTGGTCCAGGGATTTGAAACGGTGATGTTTTTGATCACGTTTTGATGCCCGTCCGACCTCCAGCCTGCCAGGCCACGTTGGGGGGAGATGTACTAAGACCTGTATCTGATGTCGTGGTCAGAATGGTCCACGAGCCATGAAACTAACTTTTCCATGACAACCGAGCGGAGCGAGACAACGGGCAGGCAAACACGCCAGACAACAGCCTCTCAGTCGGGACTGTCACATGTTGATGCAAGACAGACACACACACGAGTGATTCACTTCCTGCAAATAACTGAGACCAGTCTCCAAGGTGACTGCGGCCACCAAAGAGTCGACAACAACAACATCGCCGCTCGTCTGTTTGCGCTCAAGTGTGTCGGTGACGTCTGTTGGTCCCGAGCACGCAGTCACCAGGTGGCTCCACGAGCTCCCAAGAAACATTGCTTCTCTGTCCCGAGGGGATGCGTGATCATGACAACGAGGAACTGGGAATTTTCCAGCCTCCAAACTAGTAGGCCTGAGGGTAAACCAGAGGATGGTGCCATCGCCAGCAGAGACTGGACTGGGATGTTGGAAGGTTCACACCAGATGGATAATATTGTAGTTGCCTGATAATCGGACTGGATTACATTTTTCACCAGAATCATACCATTGTTTTTAAAGTAGGCGGGACTATTGATTGACAAGTCAGGGTCTCGATCTCAACGAATAGTGTACCCCCATTTCAGGTTCTTAGCACGACATTGGCATCATTAGATTAGATTACATTAAAATGTATTGTCATTATACAGCACAAGTACAGTACAACGAAAGCTTGGCATCCAACCAGGGTGCAAATGTAATGTGTAATGTAAACAGTGCAACATAAATATACAGGTGATAAAACTGGGTGTACAACAGTAGTAGTGATACTGGCCACTTGTCTTGAAGAAATGTTGTTTCTTGTTACATGTTTTCATGGGATGTGCATGACACACTAGTGGATTGAACACATGTGCATCAAGCAAATAGGAACAAAAACGGTACAACATTACCTTTGGTTGACACTCTGCTGTGTGAATTCGCAATGTCCTATGTCCTGGTAGCAGTGGTGGAAAGTAACTAAGTATTTTTTACTCAAGTACTGTACTTAAGTACAATTTCGAGCTACTTGTACTTTATGTGACTATTTTCATTTTAGGGAACTTTATATTTTTACTCCACTACATTTATCTGAACCCATCAGTTACTACTAGTTACTTTGAAGAAAACATGGCAAACATTTATGAAGATTATATACTTTCACATTTGAAGCCTGTCAACTTCAATAAGACGTAATCAGAGGAGCATAACTGGACCACATAACACTTTAACACAACCTTTAAATCAGACCAGCATAAGTGGACCACATACCACAACATAACCTATAGAGGTCAGTGGATCTAGAATTGAATGCTCCCAAGCACTGGAATACACAAACGTCATGTAGAAGGCATACTTTTACTTTAGATACTTAACCCTTGTGCGCTGCTTATTTATTTATCTTATTTTGGTGTTAACAAAAACTCTGGGTCCGAATGGACCCGGTGTGTAACTCAGTACCAACCACCCCAAAAAATAAGGATTATTATCCAGTTTTGTTTTGTACTTCATTACTAACTTATTAGCTCATCATAACCAGTCCCCATATCAAACATTATTTTATATGGCCCCAAGACACAATATACCAATCTTTTCACTTGAAAATAGGATTATATTCATATTCACTCATGCTGTTCCCCATATTGATGAAAATGGGTAAATATTTATCCAATCTGACTATAACAGGCTAATATATGAAGACACTTTATTGAGTAAACTGTTTTGTGGGTTTTAGAACTGTATTATAGAAATAAATCAAGGAACAAAACTCCATCTCCCTATCGCTCTGTTCCTCCTCTCCACCTCCCTATCGCTGTTCCTCCTCTCCACCTCCCTATTACTCTGTTCCTCCTCTCCACCTCCCTATTGCTGTTCCTCCTCTCCCTCTACACCTCCCTATTGCTCTCTTCCTCCTCCCCATCACTCTCTTCCTCCTCTCCCTCTACACCTCCCTATAGCTCTCTTCCTCCTCTCTCTCTCCACCCCCATCATCATTTACATTGTCATTTAGCTGACGCTTTTATCCAAAGCGACTTACAAGTTTTGTACAACAAGTCATCAGGAAGGGCACAACTCTATCAGCTGAGTAACAATGTTCATCAAAGTGTTGAGTGCTACAGTGTAGGTTAGTTTATTAGGACAAGTGCATGACAGTAAGGTTAGTTAGGGTTAGATTTTTATTTCAGATAATGGTTGAAGAAGTGCGTCTTTAGTCGACGGCGAAATATTGGACGGGTTTCGGCTCCTAACTGGGGTGGGCAGTTCATTCCACCATTGTGGGGCAAGGACTGAGAAACGGCAGGTTCTCCTTGATGATCCTCCCGGAGCTTGGATAGGATATCACTCTCTTCCTCCTCTCCCTCTCCACCTCCCTATTGCTCTTTTCCTCCTCTCCACCTCTGTATCGCTCTCTTCGTCCTCTCCACCTCCCCATCGCTCTCTTCCTCCTCTCCCTCTCCTTCTCTCCTGCTCTTGTTCCCATGAAGGGGGGGGGGGGGGGGTGAAGTGTCTAGTCAAATATGAAAATTTGTCTATACCGGGTCTAGAAGAAATTCAGAATTGGCTAAAATGGTAAACATGAGTGTTTTTGTGTTTAAATAGCCGCCATGAGCACATACTCCTTTCGGACCCTAACACCACACAAGGGTGTACATTCAAGAGCACATAATTTTCTACTTTTACTTAAAGGGGAACTATTTTACTATTTCTTTCACTATTTGGGCACTTTTACACAATTCCTGTGAGTCTATGGAACACCTCTGTAATTTTTTTATATTCATTGCTTTTTATTTCTAATCAAGTACTCAAAAACAGCATTTTTCTACCTCAAGATCTTAAGCCGTTTTGAGCCTGGGCTCCAACCACTGTGTGCAGCTCATCATGTACCTGCTGCCACACAGCCACATTATCATGCAGCTGAGTCTCTCTGACATCACAAATCAGCACATTTTCAGATGACTCAGTTCAGTGAGGGTGAATATTGTGAGAGAATTGGAAGAATGCGCCAATATGAGAATTAGAGACATAGATCATATTAATATAAGTTTACATAGCCAGGAAACAATGCTAAACACTCAAAAAGGCCATTTATAAGATAGTTCTCCTTTAAGTAGAATTTTAATGGGTGACTTTTACCACAGTACTCATTTATCTTGGTATTTCTACTTTTACTTAAGTAAATTAACTGTAAACTTCTTCCACCACTGCATGGTAGGGTATGAAGGTCCCTACCCTAACATTGCCCCAATACAGTTCCACAGAGCATGCTGAAAGAAAGTGCTCAGTGAGGAATGCTCAGAAAATACTTTTAGTTTCGAAAACAACATTCATCAATATGTCAGAAAGTCTGACACATAGTATGACGGTATAATAAGAAAATAATTAATTTTATTTATAGAGCATACTTTAAAATACAATGTAATCTCAAAGTGCTTTATGGAGTCTGAAGCCCCTAATTGTTTCTGGGAGCCGATTCCACCGCCGTGGGCCCAGTGCTGAAAAGGCACGTCCCCCCCATACTCTTCATGTCCATCAAAGAAATAACACATGCAGAGTCCAAACTCCACGCAACCTAATTTGCAGCTGAAGCCCTTTAAACAAATAAATTTAAAAGGTATCCTATACAAATGTCCACGTATGCATGTTGCTTGATAAAAGGGACCAACTGTTTCAAATGACAAGCGCTCGTGGATAAGTGGCAAGGCCAGGCGTTGATAGACAGTGCTGTTAGCTACGTGTCGGTCGCCAACGAAACGGCTCTCATTAAAGTTTTCTTTTGTAGCCCTCTGCTCCATGTTGAGTATGTCGAGTATGTAAATAAAGCCATATTAATAATAACAATTTGATCTAAACTAAATTAATTTTAAACAGCAAAAAATCTTGGGAGCCGAAAGAGCCCGCTCTTTTGAGTGAGCAGAGCCAAAAGAACCTGCTCTCTAAAAAGAGCTGGAATTCCTATCACTAAGAGCTGTGGCGACGTGCCTCAGTACCTGCACCGCCAGACGCACCGTACTCTGCAAACATTAGCCATGTATACAGTATTTAACAAGGCCACCGCTGCACAGCCGCGTCCCCAAGCTGGTCTCGTAAAAGAACAGTTACGCACGCAGTGCAATTGAACTCTGGACCACCAAATCAAGGCTTAATTAATTGCATAACCAACTTCAGAAATATCACGGGGCAATTAAGGGAAATTGGGAGGCATTATTGCGAATGCCCCGCTAAAAGCGGCACGGATTTGACTTTTAACGGCCTGCAGAAACAAAGGCTTGCGCTTTTGTGTGGTTGCGTCGAGTCGCTTTATTGAGAAAAGACAATTAAGCAATTTCTTCCAACGAAAACGGGTGGTAATTCAAGCCAGGCAAAGCCGCACCAAAAAGGAGAAGGAACAGATGTGTCTGGTATGAAGGCTGCAACGGCTTTCATCCATCTGCTGACATCTCATCTTACCTCTACATAAGTGCAGTGGTCACCAACAATGTTTGAGATAAATCGTAGTACTATAGGCTACATATATAGGCTAGTATATATACCGGTGCAATACTATACAATATCCAAATATATATATATATTATATATGTATACCGGACCGGTATACATATACCGTAATTCCTCTAATAGTGACCCGGGCTTGTATTTGCTTAACACTTTGGCTGCCTAAGGTTAAATTAATGATATACCATAGATTGCCAGCGCTATTTGTCTATGGAGAAAGTCCCCTTCTTTGCAGGGCTATAACTTTTTAAATTCTATTGCTACAATGCCATTATTAGGGCCCATTCAAAGTCCTATATGTATTGTTCATTGTGTAGCAACGTTAAACTTTTTCATTCACATATTCATAGTAAAGTATGGTCTAATGTATAAGTATGTTTTCATCTCTTTCTGCAGCTTTCTCCAGAACGTGATATATAGCCCCAAATGCATTATATTGATGATGAAATACAGTTTGATGGCAATCAGCGCGATATAAAAAATTCCAACTAGACGTACTTCTAGAAGTTACTACACGTCATCTGATGTTGACCAGATGGGCGAGGGGGCGTTTATAATTCCGTGGGCAGCGTTATACCAATCATCTAATGTGGGTCAAATGTTGATAATAGCAGTTAGTATCGAAGACGGTAACGTTACACGCTGAAACTCACCCCAGTCTCCGCGCGCCGTTGGGCGATCATCGTAGAGTAGAAATCTTATCATTATGGGATATATTTTTACCCGGTCCATCTCCAGCTTGTATAATGGTATATACGTCCAAATCATGTTGTTTATCGAGTTATTGCCAATCGATCACTGTGTAGCGTGACGAGCCAGAGTCCCATGACCTATAGCGAGCGCCCGGAAGTACTACGGACGTCTAGCACAACCTCTATGCCACATCCTGTTTGGCGATTGCGCCGATCGGCCACCAGATGGCGCTCCTGAACCGCCAGAGAGCTCAGTGGGTCCTGCTGGTGGATCTCAGGCCAGCGGAGGGGACATATGAATCCGATCGCAGATTTTTGAAATATTGATATAAGGACGACGTAACGCGTCCTCCGGCAACTTTAGCATGGACAGCAAAGACGTCTAAAGACGGTTCCCGGCACCCAAAGTGTTAAACTGTAGCGGGTACCAGGCTTTTATTAGGAGGAGGCATGTATAAGAGAGAGGCCTATATTTCTAATTTTCAAACTGATCATAATGAATAAATCAACATTTTGTGTCAGTTTGAACACAGTAAAATGTACTGGGTTCATTTATTGAAACCAAGTACTGTATGAAATAGTAAACAGTGCAATTACAGGTGGTCACTGGTCATTTCAACGTTTTCAAAGTGAAATCAAGTAACTAGCTCAGTATATTAGTAACCCGGCTTGTATTAGGAGGTCGGCTTATAATTGCTTAGCTCAAGAGCGCACCCGGCCATTAATAGAGACCCGGCTTGTATTTGAATACCGGTCACTATTAGAGGAATTACGGTATATATATATATTTGGATATTGTATAGTATTGCCCCTGGAGGGGGTAACCAATTATGATGTCATGCAACTATTTGGCTCATTTGCCCCATTACCACTGATTCCAACGGCTGCCACCCTCACCCGCTGAAAATCCCCTGCCGATCTGATAGGAGGTAATAGGAGGTAGCCACTTAGCCCCATTTACTGGTTCCCTTCAAAAATAGCACATTACTTCATGTGATGCCAGTAAACAAGGACGTTAATAGTCACCAGTGGTCCTGGCAGCCTGCAGCAGTAATTGTGTGTAGCTGGCAGGAAAAGGGCCTTAGTACAGCAGCCTCCCTAGGCGCCTCTGGACTACTACCCTGCCTCCCTACAGACAGATGGCAAGGAATCACAACCGTTAGCAAGTAACGTGGGTCTCGCGTTTAGACTCCTCGAGCTCAGGTCAGGATAGTTTATCTTAGACGTGCCAAGATAAAAAAATATATATATATATATATTCAATACATTAAGAAATAAAGAGTGCCTTGGTTTTTGAGTCCACCAGTTCTCATCGTTTGCAGCGCTGGAGGTTTTAGTCTGGCAGTGAGTGTAGTGGGACGGTGATTTGAAGTAGGGTGAGAGTATGGCATTCTCTGTTGTAAAGCACAAAACGTTGCACGCAGTCCCATTGTTCACCATGGGGGGAAATATGCGTCGAACAATTTTCCTACTCGGCAACCGCATCCTTGTAAAAATGTGTGCAAATCTGATTATAATGTAAAGGTCTAATAATAAACTAGAGGAAGTAGATTATTTGTTTTATTGACAATAAATAGCTTAGCAAGAGGACTTTAGGGCTGTAACTAGGAAGACTTATTGCGCTGATTCTATGGATTACAATAATAGCCCCACTGTGTGTCTTGAGCAGGATCCAAATAAACGGTAACAACAACACAAGGTAAACATTACAAAATGCAATCTGAGGACTGGAGAACCGTAAATAAAGCCGGAGAGAAGCTCTCTTGGCTCCTACGGGAGGGGTGGCTGAGGGCAGGCCGTTCAGTAGGGTTGAGATCATCTATCCCAGAGATAAAACGTTTAAAACGACTACAGTAAAGAGGTCCGGGCCTCTCAGCGCTGCATGGGAGAGAGGGACGCACAATGGGATGATCTCACAGCCCCAGTGTGCGTCCCTCTCTCTCCCATGGAGCGCCGAGAGGCCCGGACCTCTTTACTCGTGCGATGGGATTGGAAAATGCGTCACCGTGGACCAGACATCAAAGGAAGGCCATCCGCGGGGGTTAACAAGGGTTATAACAACACACGCATTGGCCAGAGGAGTTCCCCGTCGGCGAGCAACACAAGCAGTTATTATTACCGGCCGTCTGTCGTCTCCAAATAAAACAACATTAGGTTTTAGAATGAGGCGTTTCGGGGTGCCGCGTAATAATACACACTTAAACACACACAGCGGCAGCGCAGCTCGAGGTGTCACAGACTTGGAAAGCGGCCCAGCTCGGCTAATTACATTGACATACACCACCTGACATCTATATGGAGGGAGTAGGGGAAAAATGTAATGGTGTCATGGTAGTCGTTAGATATTTATGCTACTTTATGCATGTATGAAGGGAAAAATAAAATGGAAAATTAGAAACAGTCTTGTAAGCAACACTAGCAGAGAGAGAGAGGGAGGGGGGGGGGGGGGGTTATGAGTCGTTACCCACTTATTTTCAAATGAAATCCGAGTAAAAAAACCTCATAAGGGGGTCCATTATATATATTTTGTGTTAATAACAGGGGTGCCACCCTGCTTTTACTTCCACTTGAATCAACCCCCTGACTGGCTGTATAATGTTTAAGTTTGTTCACACTGAGTAATAATGTGGTGATATGAGTTTCAAGGAACAATTGCCTTGAGCAAATGTTCTGTGCCATACAGCATAATCGCTTGTTAGCCAGCTACTTAGGAAGCCATTAGGCAGAAACTACGGCATGAAATACAGTGGATAGGTCTGATGTTAGCCTCCCTGTCAGTATCCAAAATGGATGTGTTATGGAGCACAAACAAAGAAATACAAGAGATCGTTCCTCAAATCTTCTTGATTTATTTAAGAAATCATACATTGCATAAAGAAAACACACAAAACTGATATAAAATAAGAATATAGTTGAAGATGGAACATTATAATAGTTGTACCATTAAGATCACATAATAACTGATCATTTAAGAGATTCAAATGGTTTATATCGGACTATTGTAAAGTATTGATGACTTGGAACTGGTCTCCCATACCCACCGCCATATGCACGAAAAAACACCTTTGCACAACAAATGTGTCTGAAAATCAGCGTGAAGAAAACAGAGGTGACGGCCTTGAACACAAAACCCCCACCGATACAAGTAGATGGAACAAACCTCCTCCACAACAGAAGAGTTTTTATATCTTGGAAGCACTGTTAGATATGATGGAGGAACAGACAGTGACATCAGAAGCCAGAGACAATGTGTGGAAGTCCCCCCCAGTACAGCATCAACACCGTGTTCTTTCTACCCTGCTCTACAGCTCAGAGCGCTGGGGAGTGTCAGAGCGACCTCTCCTAGCTGTCAACATTCCACGCCAGGAGCCTTGGGGGAAACTCCTGCATATCTTCTGGCCTAACACCAGAGTTAATCTACAGCTACTCACTCGGACCAATCGAGAGAGAGCGTCGACACCGTGGTCACGAGGAGGCGGTGGAGATGGATTGGACATGTCGTGCAAGGAGAACAGGATGACATCACAAGACCCGTCCTACACTGGACAGCAGAGGGAAGGCGTTAAAGGCCCCATTAAATCCAAATAGATGTTTATGTTCTTTTGTCACATATGTCTCACTTATACGCTAGTATTATATGGCTATTGAAAAATGCTGCTAAAAGTTCTTCTGTGTATACAAATCTGTATGGGAAAGAAAACAGCAGCAGACTCATTTTGTAGACTATGTATTTCATAACTGACTCATGTTGTAGACCAGGGGTCAGTAACCTTTTTGATACAAAGTGCCATTTTAAAATGTTCTTGTTAATCAGTGTGCCATATCAACATTAAGATTAATTATGAATTATTACCACATCAAAATGTAAATCTCCAACAGATCTGTAATTCTATTCCATCCATATAGGCAACGTGCATAGCAATAATTTTAATAACCATTTTGCTCTGATAATTATATAAGAGCGCTATACAAGAATTCTGCCGTCTTTATGAGATGCTTGCTTGCCATACCAGGACACGTTCAGCCTTATCTGCCTCATCCTTTCATTAACCTCTTAACAAGTGGCCCAAAAAGTGGCCATTTTTGTTTTAGTTTTTGAGGACTGCATACCTTTTTTGCAAAGCTTAGCTTTATACTTATAGCACATGCATGAGCCTGGTCTCTTTTGAAAGGTGAAAATCCAAAATGGCTATCCACCTCGATACGTTCTGAAGCTTCAGTCACAACAAATCTTCGCTCGTCAACTTTCACCTACTTCCCCCACTCGCACCCACCCACGTGGGGTATCGTTGGAAGCGGACGCTTGTTGGCTACAACACTGACCAATCATTTTCAGCAGTGATTGGTCAGTTCTAGAGCATATAGTCAGAAGTGGTCATTTGACACGTGGCCTGTAAAAAGACGCTCGCCTGACATATCGTCATGGGCTCGAGGGCTGAGGCACGCAATTCGTCGAGTGAGGTGGCATTTGAAAGGCGGAAAATTCTACTTTCGAACGGTGTATTACATGACCGGCGAAAAATGCAGCCCGGTAGACGCCCATGCACGTTAAGAGGTTAAGGTTTTCTCATGTTTGGTCTCAAAATGGCGTTTAAAACTCTATGTTCTGCAAACAACAACAGACTGACCCTTCTGATTGGCTCTGACCCTGAAATATCCCTGAGATATCAGTCAACCTACCATAAATAACAGGCTGTGCAACTGCCAATGGCTGTGAAAGAGGTAACTCGGCATGGGGATGAGAGGACACTTCAACATCTCCAAAAAGGGTCCTCTCTTACACACTTGCTAGCATGCCATTGGTTAAGATACCGCATGCCAATGGTGGCACTCGTTCCTAAGGTTGCTGATCCCTGTTGTAGATTATGTATTTCATAACTGACCCCTGTTGTAGACTATGTATTTCATAACTGACCCCTGTTGTAGACTATGGATTTCATAACTGACTCATGTTGTAGACTATGGATTTCATAACCGACTCATGCTGTATTGTATGTATTGTGGGTTTGGTATGGATAGATACTGAAGGTTGTGGTAACAGTCATGAGGAAGTGGTATGGACTACGGAGCCATCTCTAGTCACCAGGCTGACTCGGAGAGAGAGTTCTGGTTGGAAACATTCGTTAAGTCATTAACTTTCACTGCCACACGGGCGGCTACGTGGCGTAGTGGGCAATGCGCTCGCCACGAATGACGGAGACGCTGGGCTTGCCTGTTCGAGCCCAGCGCTCCACATTGCTTTCAGTTTAGCTGGTCGTTCATACTAATACACATTGGCCGTATTAGGGGGTGGGAAACTGATGGGTGGGGATCGGGCGTTGTGGACAGCGACTCCTACAGGTCGGTTGGTGTGCCTGCGCAGTGGAATCAGGAAGTGTCGGGGGCAGCGTGAGCCTCCCACGCGTTACTCCTCGCCACTGAGAGATCGAGCTGCGCAGGTGAAAAGATGCGACTGCTGTTACCTCAAGTACCGGAGGGGACTTGTGCTATGTATGACTTAGTCCACATTGCAGCCGGCTTGTGGGAGGCAAGAAACAGCGTTCGTGACAGGGGAGGGTTGAATTGGATGATACGAAATTGGGATGGGAGAAAATATAGAAAATGGGAGAAAAAGTGAAAAAACTTTCACTGCCACACGACAGAAGGTTAACCCTTTACTATCACACAACCGACGGTCGCCGTGGCAGTGAAAGGGTTAACCTTCTGCGTATTGTCGCAGTGAAAGGGTTAACCGCTTTGGTAGTGCGGCGGTGAAAGGGTTAAGAGTCCATCTCTACCACGTCACCTCCTCCTGAACCGTTAGCGTTCCACGTTACCAGGAACAGCACTCTGGTCTCGTTCTTCATCAGCTGCAGGGCCTACATTATCATCATCATCTTCATCCTTGTTAACAACTTTATCTTCAACATTTCCTTCCTCCTCCTCTTCATCATCGCTGCTCTCTGTGACCTCCCCTTCCTCCACCTCCTCCTCAGGTCCCCTCTCCGCCCTTTTCGCCGTCCGTGGTTCAGTCTCAGGACACTTGATGTTGGTTCCCCCGAGGGCGCTGGTTATGATAATTACATGTGTTTTTATTTTGATCATTAATTACCATATATATATATCAACAATTATATTCATTTAACAATAAAAAATTATGTATAAAACAATAAAATGTAAAATAAAAGAGAATATATAAAATATTAAGTGAGGTAATTAAAAGCAAGTTTGTAAAGAGTGAGAAATAGATTTTATTCAAAAAGGTTACTGACCCGTTTCCCTGCTGGATGCGAGCCCCCGGTCGGGGAAGTGGAACGTGGGTCGCCCCCTCCCTGCCCTGGTCACCACCCAGGCATGACCGCTTTGTGGCTAAATGATCGCAGGCCGATGTCGGCTCCGCTGAAACAAAAAAAGGGTGACAGTGGGATACCGGTGAGTACAACCCATATCATTAACCTTTGACTAGACTAGAGCAGTGGTTCCCAAACCTGTTCATTCAGGCCCCACTTGAGTAGTTGGAAATATTTTCGAGACCCACCTAACCTGGTCCTCACCTAGATGTACAAGACAAGATTAACATAACAAGACACAATTATAGTTAATTTCTTTTTTTGAAAATTAACAAAAGCTTGGCAAATTATCCTGTGCCACTGTGAAATAATTAGGTCCAATAAGTTTTTTTGTTGTAGGCCTAGAGTAGGATAGATTTATTTTCATTAAAATAATAATAATTAGCCTAATAATTAGCCACATTTAGTGGTAAAGAGTATTTAGGCTTCTGAATGTGCTCTTTATAAAAAAATAACACATGACAGTGAGTTCATTTTTGTTGGCATAGGATAGGGGGTCGCGCCCCACACTTTGGGAACCACTGCACTAGAGCAAGGACATGAAACATGACAAAATCCCTCTGCAAATACAAAAAGGGGAGCAGATCTGACACAGGCAACTACAGACCTGTATCTGTCACCAGTGTCGCATTAAAGTACCTTGAAAAGGTGTCTCATATGAGCAGCTTTATTATACAATCTCCTACCACTGTAGAGACCCGGGTTCAATTCCCTGCAGTGGTACCTCCGGCTTGGTCACTCGTCCCTACGAACATAACTGGCAGCGTTTGCGAGTGGGAAGGGTGGGGTGTGAATCCTGGTCGTTGCAACAGTGACTGTCTGGTCTGTCCTGCCTGTTCAGCAGGGAAGGGATCTGGGAGAGTGTGAACCTCCATGCGTGTTACACTCTCCCAGTGAAACGCCTCACTGTCACATGAAAAGAAGAGGCTGGCGACTTCACATGTATCGAAGGAGGCATGTCGTATTCTACACCATCCCCAGACCGACAGTAGGGCAGCATAAGGACTAAATTGGGGAATGGGAATAAATTGGTGGCCAGGAGCGTGCAACAAGACGGTATAAATATGGAATATTAATACAGTCTATTCCACTATAGCTATAGTGTGCTGTATGATAAAATTCATTTGAATCTAATCAAACTTTTATCCAAAAGTGCTTCCGCGCTACCTGTTGAATACAGGGATCAGCACATGCAATGCTGACCCTTGTTTTGCACATGGCCCTCGCATTACAATGAGCTGGAGGGGTGTGTCTGTATGCAAATCGGGTCTACGGGAACGAGCTCCCAGTGGTTTGCAGCTGTGATCATTTGGCAAGTTAAGACAACCTGTCCACGTGTTGATGAATCTGGGGGTAACTGTCGTCGGCTTTCTCTTACGACCTTCCAAGGAGGTTGTCGTAAGAGAAAACGTAATGCATTGTTGGTGAATGAGGTCCATTGTGCTGAATGTAAAAAACACACATTTAGAAGCAGAGACACTTAACACATCCTGCGCCAAAAACGGGTTTACTCATTATTGCCCGCCAATCGAATAACGCCAACAACGAGTTTACTAGTTTTTATGATCGTTGTTTCCTTTATTCGCTATTGGCATTCATAATTCATCCAGGAAGGCTCCGGGAGCCAGCTGGACCCTGTCTGATATTTCAACGCCTCAATACCGCCGCCTGGTGGATTTCGGGCGAGTTGCACTCCACTCTAAACCAGATGTGACGCTCTGTGCATCGGGGAAAATCCTCCGGCAGAGATATCTTGTTATGTTGATCAAGACAAACACTCGAGAGCATTTGATCGCTTTCAAGACGCAAGAATCAATATGCTTTCGGCGTTTATTGCGTCATACAAACAGAAAATGGATCTAGCAGATTGACGTCAAATAATAAAAAAAATATTAAATTTTCTTTTTTTTCAGTTTTCAATCTGTCACAGGTAAGAGGAATCTAACGTTAATTCCAGCTCGATTGTCCATTCATTTCATTGCAATCCATCTGCGCAACGTATGATGTCTTACTAAGGAAAGCCGTTACTGACAATCAAGGAATCATAAACGACCCCCCCCCCCCTTTCCTTCACGCATGATGGAGCATAATGTATACCGAGTAGGGCTGACCGCTATAATCGATAATATATATATATTTTTTATCATTCTTTCCAAAAGAAAAGAGGCCTAGAAGCGTGGCTAACACTAATGGCACGTAGAGCTGCCGCGATTACCGCATTACCGCGGTATCGCTGTTACATCACGGCCACCGCAGAGTAGGCTGAATACCGCGTCACCGCTGTTTTTATAATAATAATAATAAATTACCCTCCTCTCGTTGGGCTTGCGGCTCTGCAGATATACCCTACTCCTCCATCGAGGTTCCAAGCGACCCTATTGGGTACCAGAAAAGTCACGTGAAACATTGCAGACCACTGATTGGTCAGAAGAGAGACGCGTCACACGTTTTTTACGTCCTGAATGTCAGCTCATCACAACACGGCTAATAACGTTAGCTTTAACTCTCCGCCGGAGTGGACTACCATCGCTCGTCAGGAGTACTAAACGAGACATAATGATTTTACTGTCTGCAACGAATGTTATAATAAAAGCCCTTCGTTCTATACACTTGTCTGATTGAAAACTTTATTAACAGACCGCAGAATGGGACAACTCAGCACGCTCTGAGCAAAGAAAGGAACTGAGATATGAATAGAGTATTGCTTGCCTTGCTATTGTCCGGTAAATACGCTGATGTTATTGAACGTATAACTATATAATGTTAATGCCACAAAACGAATGCCTTTATTATAAAGTAGTAACTTTATAGTAATAATAATAAGAAAGGGTCGGGGGGGTTAGGGGTAACCACCCCTGCCCGCGACACCGAGTGAACTGCGCACGACCAAAGGGGAAACTTCGAATCCGTGTTTCACTTTCAATAACTAATGCGTGCTTGCCGAATCCCAAACAATATTCATGCTGCAAAGTCATCCTCTAAAGATAGACATTTAGACTAGAGGCAGGCTATATGCTATAAAGAGTAGACTACTACTAAAAAAAAAAATGCATTCAAACTTTTTTTTTTAAATTTTTTGTGTGCGTGCGTTAATAACCGCGGCGGTAGGAAATATTTTGCAAATGTGTGCGGTAAGGAAAACATCAATACCGCGGCAGCTCTAATGGCACGCATACCAGAGGCTAACTGCCTATGAAAACAGGCACAGAGGCACTGAACGAGGATTTCACCCATCTAATGAACACACTAGACTAGACAAATATCAAGATGTATCCATCAGTGGACCAATTGCATGCTTTTCCAGAGGACAAGAAGCCTTCAGTCGACTCCTTCAAACATTAAGCACCCCCCACAGCCCAAATGGAATGATAACCAAAAAAAAAAGTCAACCAATAGTCGACTAACGGCAAATTTTGGCCAATCCTAGTCGACCATCCAAATCCTTAGTCGGGGACAGCCCTAATACCGAGCAAATGCATTTGATTTTTTTTATTTAGCGTGTAGGAACGAAACGCCAATCGTTTATGTGTAATATGCGTCGGGGCCTATAACTCGTGTTCTAGGAATTACTGCTATACACTCCAAAAACACTTAAATTCACGACGGCACTAACACGACAATGTATGAATGGAAAAATATAACATTCCCACATCCGGAACGATAGATACCCGATGTTGAATGGGCCATAGTAATGTCGATATAGCTATAATATTTAAAAAGTTATAGCCCTGCAAAGAAGGTGAGCGACTCCATAGACTTACAGCACTGGCAGAGAGTGGTATATGATGGGCAAACTGCGTGGCACAGAATGTGTTAAGATACACAAATACAGACAGAAGGGCAAACACACACACACAAGCTCACAGACACATTTAAATGTGTCATTTGATTTTGCAGATCAAATCACAATTATGCTTCCATATGCTTTTAGGACATCTACGTCTAGACATATATCCACACACACAAACACACGCTCACAGACACATTTACAGTAATGTGTTATTTGATTCTGCAGATCAAATCACACATTAAACAGGATTAAAATATTACAGAGGTTCCATATGCTTTTAGGACATCCACACACACACACACACACCTACACAACACAGAGAAAGAGAGCTGAGAAACACACACACACAACACGAAGAAAGAGAGCTGAGAAAGACACACACACACAGATAAATACAGCAGAGAGAAAGACACACATACACACAGCAGAGAGAAAGACACACACAGATAAATACAGCAGAGAGAAAGAAACACACACACACACACACACACACACACACACACACACACACACACACACACACACACACACACACACACACACACACACACACACACACACACACACACACACACACACACACACACACACACACACACACACACACACACACACACACACACACACACACACACACACACACACACACACAAAGACAGCACAGAGAAATTCAGCTCAGACAGTGTCTGGCGATGCTGACGCTATGGCTCCACACCCGTTCCCAAAATGAGGCTTTGTGCCAGAAAACCATTAGTTATGCAATTAAGTAGGGCGGACATGTGTAAGAAGGAGCACAAAATCTCATTTGCACATTATAGGCAATCATTCCCCTTTGGACCCATTCTGAATTTGTGACTTATAAAAGCACATGCAAATGCAGAAATGATTACACATGCAGCATACATTAAAAATACATTATTACTCATGCAGCATACATTAAAATACATTATTACTCATGCAGCATACACTAAAATACATTACTCACGCAGCATACATTAAAATACATTATTACTCATACAGCACACATTATTTAAAATACATACTCATGCAGCATACATTAAAATACATTATTACTCATGCAGCATACACTAAAATACATTACTCATGCAGCAGCATATATTAAAAGCTGCAATTGCTTATATTATATTGCAAACATCAGACACATTGACTGAATGTAAATCTGCCTGATGCTGATTTTATGAGATGAATGATTCTAAAGGGCTCAGACTAGAACGCAGAGCAGTAACCAGGGTCCTGCTGCTGAGCGACGTCTGCTTCTCAACACACTCTGCTCCACTGCAGGGTGAAGACAGGCTTCCCACAACCAGAGCCAACTTCAAATGTTTAACACGTGAGATGAAAAGCACTATTTGTTTATATGCAACTACAGGCTATTGTCATGTCAAGCCAGCAAGACCAGCTGGCCTTCAGCCGCCGCCTGTCGCAGGGCTTAACCCTTTCACTACCACACTACAGACGGTTAACCATTTCACTACCACACTACATAAGGTTAACCCTCTCATTACCACACTAGACGGTTAACCCTTTCACTACCACACTACATACGGTTAACCCTTTCACTACCACACTACAGATGGTTAACCCTTTCACTACAGACGGTTAACCCTTTCACTACCACACTACAGATGGTTAACCTTTTACTACCACACTAGACGGTTAACCCTTTCACTACCACTACATATGGTTAATACTTTCACTACCACACTACAGAAGGTTAACATTGCACTACCACCACGGCACAGGGTTAACCCTTTCACTACCACACTAAAGGGTTAACCCTTTCACTACCACATTACAAAGGGTTAACCCTTTCACTACAACACTACAGAAGGTTAACCATACTACATAATGTTAACCCTTTTCACTACCACACTACAGACAGTTAACCCTTTCACTACCAGACTACAGAATGTTAACCTTTCACTACCACTACAGAAGGTTAACCCTTTCACTACCACACTACATAGTTAACACACAGTTAACTGGCTAAGGACCCAATAATCCAACAATAGGTAGTGTGCTGTTGGCTGAGGTGGTGGGTTGGTGTTCGTATAATTGTTACAAGATTGCTTGTGATTCAGAAAAATGCAGGGGGGGGGGGGGGGTTATAATAGAGGATTCTGATTACATAAATGTTACAATTACTTTTAAGTAATTATCTTTTACTTAGGATTCGTTGGAACTTGATTTGGGGAAAAACTGACAGCCCTAGCGGTTCACCCTGTGTTTGTGGTGTGACTGATCTACCTCTAGCCTCTAATCTAATCTGTATGTAGAAAAACAAAAGGTCCACGTTCTTTTCGGGACGGCTTAGATTGAGTTTCTGGATGGTTCTGGGAGGATGGTGGAATAGTTAAGTTAAGAGCCCTGCAATGTGATTTCTGAACCACTGAACAGGCCGTTTCAAACAAGCAGGACCATTCATCCCATTTGACTATAGTTGGTGAAACCGCTGTTGAGTTTGTAAACAATCTCTTGTGATGTTGTGGACCCAAGTGTTACCGGTGTGTGCAGTGTAGTGCAATATGGGTTCCCTGTGCAGCTCAGGACAGTGCCGCGGGGAGGTCTAGAGTGGCTCTTGGATGGCAAAATGTACTCACATTCGCTTCTTAACTCATTTCCCGCCAACGAGTTTACTCGTTATTGGGCGCCATGCGTTGAACGCTGACGAGTAAACTTGTTATTTGGTCAGTTTTTCTTTTTTTCTATTTTAATATTCTATTCAATGTCACGGACCTGTATGTTGCCGTTAAAAGGCATACTGGGACCCCGAAGGTGCAGTACCGGCCAGAGCCGGGTAGGTGGCAGTATCGAAAGTGCAGTAAACCCTGTTCCAGACCGTGTGTTACATTTAAATCCCTCCGGGCGCTAAATTTAGACGGAACCGAGTAAATCACTTCATCCGACGCATCTGGCACACTCGATCAACAATTGGAATATTCTTTTTGGAATACCCCCGACCAAAGTTAAGGACTATCTGACATCAATTTCAGCTTGATCCAACAATGTTTTCATATCGATCCAGCTGATCAGCGTCTGTAGTGTTCAACACGAATGCCGTTACTGGCCATCAAAGCATAAAAAAACATTTGATTTGGAAATAGTAGCGTGTCCAGGCACGAAACGCCAACGCTTATAGTAGAATACACGTAACGCCCTATAACCCAGCTTTTCATGAATTATCCCGGATCACTCCTAAACTATACTTATATTCACCACGGGATAATGTCTCCATAGCTATAATATAGACAAGGTGACGCACTCCTATCTTTAAAGCGTGGCATAGCTAGAACCTCATCAGACCTACTCCTATCCAAGCTCCGGGAGGGTTATCAAAGAGAAGTCGCCTATTATCAGTCCTTGCCCCACAATGGTGGAATGAACTACCCACCCCAGTTAGGACAGCCGAAACCCATCCAATCTTTCGCCGTCGACTAAAGACGCACTTCTTCAACCATTATCTGATTTTTTTTTCTTTTTTTTTTTTTTTAATCATCTAACCCTACAGTAACTAACCTTACTGTCATGCACTTGTCCTAATAAACTAACCTACACTGTAGCATGCAACACTTTGATGAACATTGTTACTCAGCTGATAGAGTTGTACCCTTCCTGATGACTTGTCGTACAGAACTTGTAAGTCGCTTTGGATAAAAGCGTCAGCTAAATTACTAAATGTAAATGTAAATGTAGAACGGGACCAGGCTAATCCCTGTCGCTGAATGAGTTAACCTCTTAACCTCTTTAGCCCGAGCGGTCCGTCGGCGGACCGCAGATGACATCACGTCATAAATCCATGTCTACAGACTGTATGGATTAATGTTGCATTTTGTTTTCAAATGTTTTCAAAGAATAATGACCCTAATCATGTCAAAACAGCAGTCATAGTGCATATTTTCAGCAATACGTTTGTTTACCAATAGGTTAAAGTGTTATTAGTGAAATATTAGTTTTTGAAATGCATTCATTTAGAAGCGATTATCCGCCATTTTGAATTTGCGCCGCAATTCTCTGTTTGTAGTCATATGAGGAGACGAGACCTTGAGCTTTGAATGAGCGTTGACATTTCGGAAAAACTACATTACCCAGCTCATGCCAGCTTCCTGCAAGCAAATTAATAACTGAACGTTATTGGCATAGATTGGAGCGCAGTTGTCTACCTTCTGTGAACGTTTAGCAAAAAAAATAATTATTCAAAATGGCGGAGCAGTTCCCATTATAAAGAAATAACTGTACTTACAGTAGATTTCATTCACGGTTCTTGCTGCACACTTGGTGATACTAAATCCAAATAGAATCTGCCATTGGAAAGAGAAGATTTGACCCGATCCATAGATGTGCGAGTTGGCTATAATAATGTCATTTATATGCCTGATATTCTATAATATTATTTCAAATAGCATGTGTCCGGATGGAAGAATTCAGTACTGTTATCTACAAAACCTTCTGTTTAATCATCTTCCCTTTATTCATTTGCTTAGATATTCTGTACATGTGATCTCAAGAAGGTGCTGAACGAGCTCAGTGGCAGTTTTCCATGTCTGGTTATTTTTAGCATGGTGTTATTCACCATCAAAGATGCAAAGAAAAATCATCATTAATATTCTCCTTTGTTTCATCACAATTTACTCAAGCCTAGTAACAGACACAATATTTCTGACACTGGGAATACATTCCCTGAGATCCATAGATGTCCCTAGATAGCAAGAACATGCAAATGGGCCTTGTGGAGCAATCTTCCATTTACCATCTACGGACATCTATGGACCTCAGGGAATGTAAGTGTCTGTTACTATGCTTGAGTAAATTGTAATGAGTCAAAGGAGAATATAATCCCCCCCCCCCCACCTTTGACGGTGAATAACACCATGCTAACATTGGCCAAAATTTGCCACTGAGCTCATTCAGCACCTTCGTGAGATCAAGTATACTAATGATCTAAGCAAATGAACAAAGGGCAGATGATTTACAGGGTTTTTTGTAGATACAGTACTGCGTTTTGCCATCCGGACACATGTAATTTGATGTATGAATATATTATGGATGGGCATTTTAAAGAAGAATCCAGATAGGTTGATCGCATGCTATACTCGAGTGATCGTGTATTACTAAAAAAAAAAAGATTATTAAAAAAAATATATATATATTATTTTTTTAAATAATTTTTTATTTGTTTTACTTAATTTAGTTCATTCATGTATATGTTTAAGGAAACCAACAAACAGTTATAATCTTACACATACATGTGAAACAAATATGTTAAAAAAAAAAAGAAAAAAATCTTCATAGAAATTATTAATAATTTATGATCGATTTTTCTCATAGCTACGAGTAATCGATTACTCACGCCCATCCCTAGAATATATAAGGGGCTTAGGAGGTTAACTCGATCGAAAACAACTTCCACTGCGGCACTCGCAGATTGAGGCATGATCCATCGTTACAAGGGAAAACAAGAGTATACCAAACATTACATTATAATGCTAATATTACTATTACCAGCACGGTTGTCTGCAGAGCAGCTGTTATTCATGCAGACAAAATGTATTTGATGAATTGTTCCTCTAATCCTGCCCTTATAAAGTAATGTTTGGTATTCAGCCCTCTTCCTTGAGTTAGTGATGACAGAGTTCACTTCCCAAGCAAGAGTGTTTGTGCAAGTTCTTTTTGTTTTGATTGAGTAGCATAGGACTAGACTCAAGCGGTAATTAGCATCTGCATTATGTGGCTAGAGAGGCAATTTAAGCGCATGATGAAGATTCTCCTGTGCTTTTCATCTCCGACGACTTCATGCTGGCGACGAGCCAGAAACAAGTTAAATGATCCCGGCGTTAACCTTTAAAACGCTTCTTAATTGGATACTTAATGATAAAAATTTTAAACCAAAACATTCTACACCTTGGCACTGCTCTTGTTTGTGTTGGAGGCTAAAATTATAATGTTCTTTCATCGTTCCATTTTCTCTTGCAGTGGTACCATTACTCTTGCTCTCTTGGGCAGCACACCGTCTCTGGACGAGAACAGGGGACACACACACACTGGAGGACCATGTGCTGCACTAGTAAAGGCCTGCTAGGTCTCTCAACACTGATAACAGCTCATCTTCCACAGTGTGTACCCAGCTGCTTATCACTTCCTGTCCGGCTGCCCAGACATTGTAGAATTATCAGCATGTTTCTATGGCTAACACGACAGCAAAACACAGCTTCGCACCAAGGGCTTATCACAGAGAACACACAGAGAGAGAGAGAGAGAGAGAGAGAGAGAGAGAGAGAGAGAGAGAGAGAGAGAGAGAGAGAGAGAGAGAGAGAGAGAGAGAGAGAGAGAGAGACGCACACACACACAGAAAGAGAGAGAGACGAACACACACAGAGAAGAGAGAGAGAGAGAGAGAGAGAGAGAGAGAGAGAGAGAGAGAGAGAGAGAGAGAGAGAGAGAGAGAGAGAGAGAGAGAGAGAGAGAGAGAGACGAACACACACACAGTGCGGCTAAAATTACTTCCCTGCCTCATTCTGTGTCTGAAGGAGTCATAACAAGGGATAAGTGTGGCCATTTGCGACCGCAGGATTCCTGAGGAGGACATGATAATTTGCCTGCTTCTGTACGATACGGGCCCATTGTGTCTCCATTAACACCCCCGGGTTCTATCTGGCTTTCCGAGCGGAGGGACTGGACGACGAGTTGTTATGCGTCAAGATTAGCAATGACAGGGAGGAGAGAGGATACATCTCAAATCTCCCACTTCATCCCACAGTACGCTCTCTTACAGCAGCAGTGCAACGTTTGGTTTCATTTACACAGCAGAAGACGGGTCTTATATTTAACCCTTTGTGATCTTCTTGTGGAGCGACAGTGGCTCGAGAGGTAGAGTAGTCGTTTTATAATCTGGAGGTTCTCGGTTCGATTCTTGCTGCTCCTGGGCAGCGTGTCGAAGTGTCCTTGAGCAAGACACTTAATGCTCCTGATGAGCAGGTTGGCACCTTGCATGGCTGCCTCCGCCGTCGGTGTGTGAATGTGTGAGTGCATGGGTCAAATCAAATGCGAGCAGGGATGTGATTGCGCCTTAAGAAAAAAACCTGAACATTTTCAAAACGATCTTTTTCATTTGAATGAATGAACACATTTTATTTTTATAAATTGAACTGTTCACAGGGAAGAGGAAGGTGGGAGAGGAAAGGGACAAAGAAAATGAATCAAATATCTGTGTGATCAGTGTCCCCCTAAACATTTTAAAGGGGGTCATCTTGACCCCTCCCAAGTCATCCTGGCTCAAACACTAACGTTAGGACCTTATCTTTTCTTCTTTGCAACCAGATTGTGCAACGCCTGTAACCGCCTCCTCTCGAAGTCTTGCCTACTGCGAAGGGCTGCAGTTGGACTAATGGACTCTTTTGCTCTCAGGTAGATTTTGAGAATGAAGGTGGTGACATTTCTCCATCTCAGCTTCTTGGTTATGTCTAGGTTGGCTTCTGTACCTCATGCTTGAGAGTTAGATGTTTCTACAGAGCTTCACATTAACTGGACAATGCTTGCTCTCCCTTGAGTAGTGTTGAGTGGCAGACTGCTGCACTGCTTGCAAGTAACCTTCCCTGGTTGGTCAGTTTTACAAAAGCAATCCAGTGTTAGTGTGTTTCCTAGTGTGTTGACGTCTTTACAGCATCTCGCGCCACTCAACAAAACTGCTAACATTATCGATAGCCAATGAATCTGTTATGGAAGAATAGCAGGTCTGATAAATGTTGCTTTCGCGTTTCGCTTAGACCAGGTGGAAAAATAATAAAAAATTTTATTTTTATTTTTTACTTATTGTTTTTTAAATATTTTTTGATCATGATTTTAGGTCTGAAAAACCGGAAATCCGGTTAAAAACTGAGAAATCACATCCCTGTGTGAGGAACAAATTGTAAAGCGCTTTGGATAAAAGAGATATATAAATGCAGCCATTTACCATTTGTGGCTTCAAAAAAAAAGAAAAAAAACTAAAACGGATTCCATGAGGTTGCCACGTAGAACTGAATTTGATAAGACCTCAGGGAATGTATTGCCAGTGTCAGAAAGTGTATGTTACTATGCTTGAGTAAATTGTAATGAATCAAAGGAGAATATAATCCCCCCCCCCCACCTTTGACGGTGAATAACACCATGCTAACATTGGCACTTAACATTCGGCTGGGACACCGTAATAATAATAATAAACTTTATTTGTAATAGATTTCTGTCAAAATAAATAAATTAAAATTAAAATCGATCCCTGCACAGGTCCCACCCACCCACCCACCCACGCGTGAGAGTGTGATCAAAATGCCACGGAGGCCGTCTTAGGTACCGATTGAAATGACGACGAGCATCTCTGCGTGAAGAAATGCTCATGTCCACACAAGTCATGATTCCATGAGATCCCATGAGATTATCATGGCTCAAGGATGGATAAGCTCACGTCGCATCTCCACCCTCTGTCAGGGTAACACTTAATCTTTCAATGACTGTGGTTGAAAAGTTAATATACGGTGATGCAAAAGATTTATAACGGACTAATTGGGATCGGCCCACCGTGTAAGAAGTGCTCATTCGGAGAGATATTCCTCCGCTGCTAAGTATCGTAGCA
Organism: Notolepis coatsorum; assembly: GCF_963971535.1. Lineage (NCBI taxonomy): Eukaryota > Metazoa > Chordata > Actinopteri > Aulopiformes > Paralepididae > Notolepis > Notolepis coatsorum. The sequence continues at coordinate 66,836,876 of NC_140167.1, read as the reverse complement.
GGCTCAAGGAATGCGAGAATATGTTGACGTTTAGTTGGCTACTTTTCATCAGAGACTGGTGGTCACACACACACCAACGGGCACTACTACTGTACCTGCAAACTAACTAGGTACGTTCAACATATTATTTTCTTAGTTCATACATTAGTTTAGAGACAGGTCTCAATACAGTTGTGCAGTTGTACTGTTACAGTACATACTGTCCTTATGTCAGTGTAATATAAATGGTAAATGGCTGCATTTATATAGTAGTTGTTATCCAAAGCGCTTTACAATTTGTTCCTCACATTTTACCCATTCACTCACACATTCACACACATGGCAGAGGCAACCATGCAAGGTGCCAACCTGCTGATCGGGAGCAGTTAGGGGTTAAGTGTCTTGCTAAAAAAAAATAAAAAAAATCTACCCCTAACTAACCTTACTGTCATGCACTTGTCCTAATAAAGTAACCTACACTGTAGCACTCAACACTTTGATGAACATTGTTACTCAGCTGATAGAGTTGTGCCCTTCCTGATCACTTGTCGTACAGAACTTGTAAGTAGCTTTGGATGGTCAGCTAAATGACTAAATGTAAATGTAAGGACACTTCAACACGCTACTAACCATATACTAACAAGCATGCACTGAACCCTTATGGCATAGCGGTGAAAACCAATTGACTGTTTGTTAATTGTATTTATGTTGATGGCAGTGAGTGCTGCTCAGGAAGCACTATTTATTTGATTTAAATAATTGTATTTGAATACTTTATACTAATAAGTATCTTGTACAATATCACCCTTAACACATTGACTGCCACGCTATTTTCCCATCTTTGTACTTAGTGTGCCAGCGCTGTAAAGTATAGGGAATTTCACTGTGCGTTGCAGTGTTTGCAGGGCTATATCTATATTATAGCTATGGAGACAATACTATGGCTCATTTGACATTAACAATCCATCGTTCAACATGTGAAAAATAATAAATATTTTCATGTATACGTTCATGTGTTATACCGTGGTGAATATTGTATAGTTTCAGAGTGATCTTGGCTAATTCCTGAAAACGGTACTATGGAGCATGTACACGCTACTATTTCCAATTCAAAGGTATATAATAGGTATTATGTTTCATCATGAATGCATGAAAGGGGGGGGGGTAACAGCATTCGTTTTGAATACTACATACGTTGATCAGCCGGATCGATATGAAATCATTTTAGGATCAAGGTGGAATTGATGTCATATAGTCCTTACCTTTACAAGGAGGTATCCCAAAAAGAATATTCCAATTGTCTGATCGCGATTTCCAGTATTGGTGTCCATTGGGTCCCTGACATAATCCGGCACAACACATGCATCGAGGGGCATTGGACGCGTTTCAATGTGATCGGGTGAACCGCTAGACTTGCCTGAACCAAAATACTGCGCCCGGAGGGAATTAGATGTAACACCCAGTGTGAAGAAAGGTTTCAAAGGGTGGGCGATACTGCCACCTAGCAGGATGCGGCCGGTATTGCACTTTTGGGATTTCAGAATGATTTCCTATGGTAACACAGAGGTCCGTGAAGATATAATGAATAAAAAAATCGAATAAAAGAAAAAACAACCAAAACCCAAGAAATCTCGGGTCTGGCACTCAACGCATGACGAGTTAAACGGAGAAATCTCGGGTCTGACAGTCAATGTGTTGACTGAGGATAAGATTGTTAATGATGTTGATAATGATAATGTATTGAATATTGTTGTAAGTGCCGGACCCCAGGAAGAATAGCTTTTGTCAAGTTCAAAAGCTAATGGGGATCCTAAATAAACAAACACGCTGCCGGGGAGGAGCGGAAATCAAACCTGGAACCTCCGGATTACCAGACAACTGCTCTACCTCCCGTCGGCCCTATAATATAACATTATGTGAGCAAGCAAGTTTATGGTTTTTACCTGATCCTTTAAGTGGGTATTCGTGGAAATGGCCTTTGAGAACAATGAGGAAAGTCGGGTACTCAATCAGCGTTTTGAAGCTCAGGTTGTCCTTCAGGCTTTTCCCAAGGTCCAGCTCGTGGTATCTAGTGGATACAACCAGAAAGGGACACAACAAACTTAATATTAAAAAACTGGCAACAGATATAACATAGCAATCAGAGGACGGCAAGAGGGATGGGAACGTTAGAAATACGTAGAGAGTGTGCACTTGTGAAGTGTCCTCAGAGACTGGGAGGACGTGAAGCGCTCCCCGGCTACGTCCGTCACCAGCTCTGGGAAGACAAGCAGACCTGGGACTCTAGTGGCTTATGGTCAGACTGCAGATGAAAGTGTCTCAAATCTGATTTCTTTGATCATGTGACTCATTGCTCTTAACCTTTGTGTTACAAAGCTTGCATTATTGTGCAAGTCCTTCTGCCTGGCCAATGTTGGCAATGAGTAGGATTTAACGAGCCAACACATTTACAGTTCTAAGACCATGAGGAAGTTGAAACCATATCTTAAAAGGTACTTTTTGGGAAATTAGCTTATTTCATCACCTCAAAAGCCCTGTTGCTTTTTGAAAAATGGGGCTTTTGAGGTGATGAAATCACTGCGCCCAGGCAGCAGTGGTTCGGCAAAAAAACGTTCAGAGTATATATCTGCTTAGAAAATTTAAATGAAAAATTCAGTACATTTGTAAAAAAAAAAATTATATTTCTCCATGTGGTACACAGGTCACAACATGTTTACAGGAAAGTTTTGGAGTTGTATTTGGAATGTATTTCGTGACTGTTGGGAACTAGGCTACACTGGCACACCTACTTCCAGTGAATGGCGTTAATATAGGCTAACGGTGTGGCTGTTCCCTAAGCCTAATGCATGCACAGAGAAAAAAAGGGTATGTATCTGCTCATCTAACTCCAGGGTAGATGGCAAATAAGCTAATTTCCCAAAAAGTTGGCGTGTTCCCTTAACTCATTCAGCACCGGAGCTATATGACTGAATTAGGTCTAGATGGCCACCGCTTTAATCAATGGGAGGACGGGGATATTTGCGAGTGCTTAAAATATATGTTAAATTATGGCTATGGGTCTAATACACCCGTCGCTTATCAATGAGTTGCTTGCAGTCAACATGTACAAAACGGATTGTTTTTTCATCAGTACATTTCCGTTTGATACCGTTTTGAATACGAGTATAGTTTGTGATTTCTAGTAATTCCAGAGAAAGACGCGATAATAGCCCTTTAGTGGAATACACAAAACACGCTGATTTATGAATAGTTTTCAAATAAACACTAGATTATCGATAGTATATGTGTCCTCATGCACGATACAGAAGCGGGCTGAAAAATCGCTTATCCGTGCATTGGTCGGCGCCAACGGCACACACACACACACTCTGATGGCGGTGAAAAGGAACATCTGATTAACCCAAGATTCGTAACATAAAGTCCTTACCTCACATCTGATGTCCTGCAAAAAGATTAATCCAATTCCTGATCACCATTCCAAATATTGATCGCGTTTATTGATCCAACGTTATATATCCAAAACTAGGGATGTCCAATATTATCGGCCTACCGATATTATTGGCCGATATATTGGCATTATATCGGAAAATATCGGTATTCAAATTTTTTTTTTTTTTTTTTTTACATGTCTATAACCTTTATTTAGCCAGGCAAGCAAGTAAGAACTCATTCTGATTTTATTTATTGTCAAAAGTATGCATAATGTTGTGTTAATTCCACAACAAGAGATATGTAATGTTAATTACCTGAAATTATTCCGTTTTTGGGCGGGGAAACCCTGCATATATCGGTTGATATCGGTATCGGTAATTAAGAGTTGGACAATATCGGTATAGGTAAAAAAGCCAATATCAAGCATCCCTATCCAAAACACATAATCCACGCTGCTCAGTGTCCTTAGTCAATGTGGTATAACGATACTGCATGCCCGAGAAGGAAAACCTGGACCGGACTTTTTCTTTTTGATGCACAGTCCCAGCCAATCCAATCCAATGATGTGCAATACCATCCGGGAGACGATAGGCGGCAGTATTTGCCCTTTTGCGAGCTCAGACCCATTCCCAACGATAACATCAGGTTGGATGGATGAAAATGAATGGATATCGCTAATAAAAGAAATAACGATTAAAACCGGACTATACTCGATTGGCGCTCAAGCGATTGCGAGTTAACCCGACTATACTCATGGTTGGCATCCAATGAGTTAAGACTGAAAAAATTCGAATCATTTTGGGGAATTTGGGAATTGTACTATGTACTATATGTCAATCCAATCCATATTATTTTATTTATTCTTAATTTATTTTGTACGTTTTCGTTATATATATATATCAAATATTGTTTTAATATATATTGTTATATTACACTTTAGTAAACAAATACATCTTTTGTAAGTGCATCTACCAGTAAGCTAGCGACTGTCGTCTGCCGTCAACACCACTCGTCCTCCCAGGCGCCAGGCTCCTCATTCACCTCCATCCATTTTGGGGACCTAGTCTAAATATTATACTTCTGAAGTACTAATGTGAAAATAGAACATTAGCTTAAAAAATTTGTATGATATTTAGACTGGTCCTCAAAATTAATGGAAGTGAATGAGGAGCCTGATACCTGGGAGGAATAGTGGTGTTGACAGCTGGTGACAGGGTCTTACTTGTAGATTACCTTGTATTGGGAGTGCGTCTGCAGATTTTTTTTTACAAGTTCTCCTTAACACATTGGGCGCCATGCCCGAGTAAAGTCGGGTTATCTCGCCAGCAGTTGAGCGCCATACACGAGTAGTCAGGTTTTGGCAGTTTTTTCTTTTACTCGATTTTTTTATTCATTATAGGCTCACGGACCTCTGTGTTACCATAGGAAATCATTCTGAGATCCCGAGAGTGCAATACCGGCGCATCCTGCTACAGTAGGTGGCAGTATCGCCCACCCTTTGAAACCTTATTTCACACTGTCACATCTAATTTCGTCCGGGCGAATAATTTAGACCAAGCCAAGTAAATCGCTTCATCAGAGCACTTCGAAACGCGTTCAGCACACTTGAGGCATATCTTGTGCCACTTCATGTCAGGGACCCAATCGACATCAATACTGGAAATCGCGATCAGACAATTGGAATATTCTTTTTGGAATAACCGCGATCAAAGGTAAGGACTATATGACGTCAATTCCACCTTGATCCTACAATGATTTCATATCGATCCAGCCGATCAACGTATGTAGTATTCAAAACGAATGCCGTTGCTGATGATCAAAGCATCAAAAAACGACCCCCCCCCCCCCCCCCCCCCCTTTCATGCATTCATGATGAAACATAATACCTATTATATACCTTTGAGAGCTATGTCGGCAGGAGTCTTGTACTCCTAGCAGGGTCACCCAAGCCGAACAGGTCGAAGGAGAGAGACCAGACGAAGATTGATCCAACTGGTCCTCCAGGTTGGGGGTTGGGCTGAGGGCCGATAACCCGCTCCCGGAAAAAAACTTTATTACAGAAACCAGAAACAGAGCAAATTCACATAATCTTCGAGACGCCATAGCCAGTCCTTCTTGTAACAGGAGAGACACCATGACACCCAAGGGCCAAAGCAGAGAGGACGCCTTTGGGCCGAATAGGCCACTAGTGCATCCGAAGGAAACCATGAAAATTGGGAATTGGAAAGTACAAACACTGTACAGGAGCGGCAATATTGCCATAGTAACAAGAGAGATGACAACCAGAGGAATCGACATCATAGGAATCAGCGAAACACACTGGACGGGGCAAGGAAAAGTGGAGCTTGCAACCAGAGAATCCATAATATACTCAGGAAGAGATGATGACAACCACAGAAAAGGGGTGGGCATAGTGATGTCTAAAGAAGCAGCAAGAGCACTGATAGACTGGACACCAGTCAGTGAAAGGATCATTCAAGCTAGGTACCATTCCCAACACATCAAGCTCACAGTTGTCCACATCTATGCACCCACAGAAGATGCAGAGGATCAAGTAAAGAATGAGTTCTACAGGAGACTGCAAGACGTCCTAGACAGCAGGAACATACACGACATGCTGATCATCACCGGGGATATGAACGCCAAAGTGGGAGATGAGAACCAGGGCTACGAAAGAGTGATGGGCAAGCACGGGATCGGAAAGCGTAACGACAACGGAGAAAGACTGTGTGAAATGTCTGACATGAACGAGCTAGTCATTACTGGAACACTATTCCCACATAAGAATATACACAAGGCCACGTGGGTATCTCCGGACGGGAAGACCAAGAACCAGATAGACCATGTGCTAATTAACAAACGATTCAGGAACTCAGTGAAAGACACAAGAGTATGCAGATCTGCAGACATTGGAAGCGACCACTACCTCGTGTGCACAACGGTCAAGTTAAGACTGAAGACGAAGCAGAAGGAAAAGAAAAGCACCAGAGTCAAGTACAACACAACAAAGCTGAAAGATGAAGCCATCCTGAAGACTTTTACCATCAACCTGAGAAACAGGTTTCAGGTGCTGGAAGATGAAGGGCAAGGAATAGAAGACAACGAAGAGGTGGAGCGTGACTCTCAGGTTCTGGAGAAAGCCTACACAGAAGTCGCTGAAGCAATCCTGGGTAGACCACGGAAGAATAAGAAGCCATGGATCAGTGAAAAATCATGGAACCTTGTAGACCAGCGGGAAACGATAAACAAGAGGATCCTTGGCACACACTTGGAAAGAATCAAGAAACAGCTAAAAGCAAAGTACACAGAGAAGGATAGAGAAACAAAGAGAAGTATGAAGACAGACAAAAAGAAATGGATGGAGAACATTGCAAATGAAGCAGAAGAAGCTGCAAGGAAACAACAAATGAAGACACTGTACAGTCTTACGAAGGCACTGTGCAACGAGAGACCTAGACAGAGCACAGCAGTACTGGACAAGAATGGAAACCTCATCAGCGGAAAAGATGCAGTGCAGGCAAGGTGGACAGAACACTTCAAGGAATTACTGAATAGCAAACCACCAGAAAACCCAATAACTGATGAGGAAGAATGTGAACTCACTAACATGATTGAAGAGATTCCTGTACATGAACCAACACTAAGTGAAGTAAAGGAAGTGATTAAAGGACTTCAGAATGGGAAAGCACCAGGAATCGACAACATCACAGCCGACTCCGAGTTATTAAAAGCAGACATTGAGTTTTCAGCAAAGAAGGTACATCAATTGTTGGAAAAAATATGGAGGCAGGAGAAGATCCCGAAGAACTGGAAGAGGGGGCTTATCATCAAACTAGCAAAGAAAGGAAACCTCAAAGAATGCAAGAACTCAAGAGGCATCACCCTACTTCCAGTCGTAGGCAAGATACTTGGCAGGATCATCATTGACCGAATCAGAATTGGAATCGACTCACGGCTAAGAAAAGAACAAGCCGGTTACAGAAGAGGAAGAGGAACAACAGAACAAGTCTTCATACTGCGGAACATCATTGAGCAAGTAAACGAGTGGCAAGCAACACTCCACCTGAACTTTGTGGATTTTGAAAAGGCTTTCGACTCAGTCCACCATGAAAGCCTATGGCTAATTATGAAGAAGTATGGAATCCCAGAGAAGATTGTCCAGATAGTGAAAATATTCTATGAAGACTTCCAGTGTGCAGTAGAAGACCAAGGAGAAATATGCGAGTGGTTTAACATCAACAGCGGTGTCAAACAAGGATGCAACATGTCAGGTTTTTTATTCTTAATGATCATGGATTGGATAATGAGAAGAACAGTTGGACAAGGTGAGAATGGAATCAGATGGAAGTTGACATCAAAACTCGACGATCTGGATTTTGCAGATGATGTAGCATTACTCTACATCATCTGCAAAGAGATGGAGAGAGAAGCCAGACGAGTGGGACTCAAGATTAACACCGGAAAGACAAAAACCATGAGAATGAATGCAAGAAACCATGACAAAATCAACATCAACGACCAAGAGATTGAGGATGTAGACCAATTCACATACTTGGGAGCCACCATCTGTAAAGAGGGAGGGGGTATGAAAGACCTAAAGAACAGACTATCCAAAGCAAGAGGTGCATTCATCAAACTCAAAAAGATCTGGCACTCCAACAGCATCTCAAGAAGAACAAAGCTGAGATTGTAGGGGTGGATGGTATAAACGGTATACGGTATGAATTTGCTCTACGGTATGGATTTTGACTATACCTTGTAACCGGTAGAGCAGCTCTAAAATAGCAATGATGTCATGTAACCACAGCGCGACTATTTCACTCGCATTTGCCCCTAAAAATAGATAGAATTAGTCATAGATAATAGATATGTGCAAACTGGAAAAAGTTATTTAGGAGGCTTCGTGCAGTGGGCGTGTCAACACGCAATTGTCATTTCATAATAAACACATATCACCGCGGCGCACAGCAAGTTTCAATTTCAGTTCCTGGCATTTTTAACCAGTGGAGAAAGGTAAGAGATTTCCCTATCGTTTTTCTTATATGAATTATTCTGTTAATAAAACATACCTGGTGATCAACTACAGTTTGCTGCGAACATTGATATGTGTGTAGTGTTCTGATAACGACGGCTGGGCAGCGGGGCTGGATGCTGGATTTTGCGAGAAGCATATGCAGCTGCAGAGCCACAGAATCCACCATAACCCACCCATATGTACCGGCACAGTGCAGTACTCCAATTCAGCCATTGGCAATTCAGCTGTTGGGTGGGGGGCGCTGTTGAGCCGGGCCTGTGACCGGACCTGAAAGCGCCCCTACTCTGCGGCTCTGCAGTTGCATACTATTGGGATTCGTTGGGAGCAGCACGGAGTCTCGACTCGGGACTTATTTTATTTGGAATATAATGACTGTATACGCAAAAGTAGCCTAGTTTTAAGTTAAAATATTATAAATCTACATGCCTTGAGGATGTCATTATTTATATAGCCTGCCTATCAGACAAAAAAAATAATTCTAACGGAAACACTGATACCGTGATATATACCGTTACCGTCTATGCTTCAAATTATACCGTGATATAAATTTTAGACCATACCGTCCACCCCTATGAGATTGTACAAAACACTGGTTGTGCCAGTCCTACTGTATGGATGTGAAACATGGAAGATGAACAAGGGAGACAACAAATCAGTCGACGTGTTCCATAACAGATGCCTCAGAAGAATCCTCAAAATCCAGTGGCAAGACCGCATCAGCACCGTAGAGCTACTAGAAAGAGCCGACATGAAGCCGTTGAGCAAGGAAGTGAAGTTGCGAATATGGAAGATGATAAGACACATACTGAGGCAAGACCACAACAACGACTGCAACATATCAATGACTTGGGCACCAGAAGGGAAAAGAAGAAAAGGAAGACCAAAGACTACCTGGAGACGCACAGTAGAGAAAGAAAGAAAAGAGGCAGGGTGGAGCTCATGGCCTGAAGCAAGAACAATGGCAGCTGACCGGGAGAAGTGGAAACGCTCTGTGAAGGCCTTATGTGCCACTAGGCACGAAGTGGATAGGTAACATATACCTTTGATTTGGAAATAGTAGCGTGTCCAGGCGAGCAACGCGAACGCTTTTAGCTAAATTCACATATCGCTCCATAACGCAGTTACCAGGAATTAGCCAGGATCACTATATATATATATATATACTCTAACTATACATGCATTTTTTTTTTTCACATGTTGGACGAGGGATAGTTACTGTAAAATGAACCATAGTATTGTCTCCATAGCTATAATATAGAACAGGGGTAAGCAACCCTAGGCACGCGTGCCTGCATAGGCACGCGGGGGCATTTTCATATTCAAAATATTTCACAGGGGGCAGCAGTAAAAAAAAATATTTGAAATATTATAGTGAAATATTTTGCACTGTTGTCGCATTTATCTTGTTGAAATCCTCCAACAGGTTCTTTTTACTACCACATATTTAATTGCGACCCTTTATTTGTTTATTATTTCAATTTAGCTGGAAATACATTGCTACATCATTCAGTAACATTTGCAGAGCCTTATAACAAAAACATTATTACGGTCACCATTGTGACCAGTGGGATTAATCAACACATTTTATTTATTTTTCTATTTCATTGAACATGTTAAAAGCCATTTTTTTTAAATCAAAATGTGAGTATTACCAAGTCAACTTGTGTTCTTAAAACAATGACAATAAACATAGTTTTATTAGGTTGAAATAATGTGGTTGTGTACTTATTTTTCTGTTGGATTGAAAACTGAAAACCTTAATGCACAGTAACTGAACTCAATATTTTTAAGTTAACTTATTATTATTTATTTTTTTACAGTGTAGTCTTGCGATCAATCAAAACTTATTTACACGATATACCTCACATTCACCCTCCATTCACATCCTGGTGTTCTCCATTAGGCCTGTAGGTGGAGCTATGACAGCACACGTACAGTACCGATGGTGTGTGATGTGTCCAAAAATGGATTGGCAAATGTGAGTGAAATGGTCGCACTGTATGCAGCTGTTTGTCTGCATTGCATTCCCCCCCCCCCCCCCAACTCAGATTTAGGGTTGATACAACCATCATAATAATATTGTTAATAATAATAATAACAATAATGATGTAATAATGTAAAAATTATCATTAAAAAGACCTGATTATGAGGGAAAAAAAATTACGATGCATGGAATATTGTTGAGGCACACTAGTTACAACTATATTTCAAACAGGCACTCCATGTCAAAAAGGTTGCTGACCCCTGATATAGAATATAGATATAGCCCTGCAAACACCGCGACGCACAGTTAAAATCCCTATATTCTACAGCGGTGGCCCATTGAGTACAAGGATGGCTAAGACGGCTGGCGCTGAAAGTGTTAAGTGAAATATCCCTTTAACATTAAAATAGTAACAAAGCAAAATAACAGAGTCAGCTTTTGATAAATTACTTTACTGGCCCCCATTTTGAACTTTGTTGAAAGAAAAGGACAGAAATACCCATTTCAACTGACTGGAAGGGAGAGCTGGGTTTCTAGGGTTCAAGCAGCAGCTGTGGTAGAACAAAGATGGCCGCTGTTGATATTCCCCACTCTGCAACCTCTCTACGCTCTAGTTCCAGCAGCCTTTGACGATTTGATCACGGTCGAGACTCTTTTGAGGCTTGATGGAAGTCATGGTTTGGCACGGTCAAAACCTCACGCTCAGATCCCCTCGTCCATCCTTAGGAATGGAAACTGACTTCATCGAGAGTCCAAAACATCTCCCACAAACACGCTGTGCCACTTCACGCTGCTTCTCTTCCTCCTCCTCCTCCTCCCCCTCCTCGATGACATCAGTTAGGACTCGTCTCCGAGTCGCCCTGTCAAGCGTTAGGGATGGTCATAAATCTGCGAGCTAAACGGTTAACGCCACTCCGGAGGGACGTGGTTTGCATCCGCGTTCAACCAACTCAAACCCATCCAGCTCAGGCTGTCGACACCCAGAATCCCCAGCCCCCCCCCCCCCCCCCCCCCCCCCCCCCCGACTGCGAAGAGATGGAAGAGACGGGGATGGGAGCGGCAGAGTGCTGGCTAGACGGAGAGAACCTGCTCAAGACAATCAAAGCGGTGGGACACATGACATTTACAGGTCTTTGCTGTTGCGTCAGGTTCCAAGGAAGGATCCCTCCGTGCAGAGGAGACCAGGGTGGCACAGGATCACATGCCAATCCCACAAGTCAACAGCAATATCTGCTGGCATTTCCTGCAGGGACTGGATAAAGGAAGGGGTTCACATGGAGAACAGTGTCTCTGGGCAGGGAGAGCCCCTTGAGTAACCCCTGCAACACAGGGAGAAAAAGATCTAAAGACAGCTAAGATTGTGTGCGTTAACCTTTGTGTAGTGAGCGCATATATGCCACAGCTTTGGAAAATATTGGATGGATATCGTTAGTGGGTATCCATATGGGAAGAGCAGCAATATATTGTTGATGAACATGGATTCAAGGGCAAGATATATGGAAGAATACTAACATTTCTCATTTGGTACCCACTGAAGTAGCCCCCTCCACCTAGTCCTAGAGCCATTCCAGCAGGCATTTCACAACAATTAATCTCTCCAGGGTAACAGGTTTGCAGCCGTGCAGCAAGCATAGAAAAAGAATCACTTTTGTGATTGCTATATATACACAGACCGCAGCTCTGGGAATTCAAAACTACAATTAACTGTGTCTACGACAATTAATAACATCCATGTGTCTAGGTATGGTTCAACAGTATCCAACGTTTCAGCACAGTCATGTTAACATTTCCCTTTTAATTTTTTTTTTTACACTTCATTGTAAATGTTGATGTTTTTAATACATGCAAACAGACATCACCTTCCCAAAAGCCTGTGGTATTTGTAAACAGAGCGTGCAGCGGGGTTGATGGGGGGGGGGGTAGCGGAGGCTTGGTCACTGCTGAAAGTCAACATCCACCCTAAAATGGAATTAATGTAGAGTACTAGGGCTGGCCTCGACTGAAGAAATTCTTAGTTGACCTTCAAAGGAATTTGTTGACTAAACTAGTTGATTTGAATCAACACATCTGAAAATTGCTTATCGTTCGATCGTATCGAGTTGCTTAGCATTTTTTTTTATTGAGTGCCCTCAATAACCACTCATGTGAAAAATAATTCGACCGTTTAAGTGCCCTCGAGCATGGCACTTAATCCTTTCACTGCCGCACTACCAAACGGTTAACCCTTTCACTGCGACAATACACAGAAGGTTAACCCTTTCACTGCCACACAACAGCCGGCGGCCGTAGGTTGTGTGATAGTAAAGGGTTAACCTTCTGTCGTGTGGCAGTGAAAGGGTTAATCCCCACCTGCTTCAGTGGAGAGCTCCGTGGCTGAACAGCTCCCAGGTGTGAATGTAGAGCTGTGTGGCGCTGCGGCGTGGCTGAAAAACAACACATTTGATCTTGGGACACTTGGGGGACAACTCTTCGTTTGACAAGCAGCCTTCATTTCTTCATCTATTCGTGCAGGATTTTCAAAACAATAAAGGGGCCTTGCACGGAATGTTTGTGTGGTTGTCTCTCTTCCTACATGGCTGCCTGCTGTGCCCATTGGCAACCACTTTGGCACATTAGACTTGTTTATACGATCCAATAATAAGACACGAATTCATTAGATTCTTGTTGACATTTCCCCCCATATATCAACACCGTCTGTGCAGAGAGCGAAGGAATAACTCCCTTTGTCTCGCTCGATGACAGCCAATTTCAGCCTTGATTCTCCATGGGGGGGGGGGGGGGGGGGGGGTTAGGGGGGATCTAGTTTTGGGAGAGAGTTCCTGTGACTTTTCTATTGATCCTCGAAAAAGCTTTAGGGAATTTAGTTTTAGGGTGGATTTCCAATTGAAAGGCCCTGGCTGGCTGGCTGCAGGGAACACGCACACATCTGGTCTCCATATAGTGTTCTAGTGAATGGACAGAACACACTGCTGATGAACTGCACTCCTGGGGGGCTTCTATTGTTTTCCCTTTCAACACTGCTACCTATTGCTGAGGAGGTGGCAGCAGCAAGGTGGAGGAACGGCAACATTAACACATTATACCAAGTCGGACGGTTGTTGCATAGATTGTGCTTTAAAAAAAAAAAAAAAATGTTTGCACTTTTTGTGTCTTGAGGACTGTACCTTACATATAAGTGTACATCTTTGAGGCTGAATTTTAAAGGTATACCATGGACCTTAAGATAAGATATTGCTTTATTGATCCCCTTGGGGAAATTCAGGTGTCATAGCAGCATTGGGGGGGGGGGGGGGGGGGGTGGGGGGGTTCAGGTATGGGCATTTATATAGAAATAGACAATAACATTTGATCTGAATATACAAATATTAGGAAAAAATAAACAGTGTAAACTATAAAGCAAATGAGGATCTATATGCCCTTTACACAATTCTGTCACTGTAATTTACACTGGAAAAAAACAAATAGTGAAATATTATTATACCATCAAAAATAAGAAATATATTGTGATATCATATTTTGACCATATCGCCCAGCCCTAATTTATTAAAACGTGATCTATATGATATGATATATTGTGATTCGGTCAACACAGTGATGTCACTACATTTCTATCAAGTCACAAACACAACAGCCAGATGAGGTTGAGAGTGAACTTGTATTATAAAGCTGTGCTGAACATTGAATCAGTGAATCACTTACTCATGCATTGTTGCATCCCTACTTTCCATTGTGGTGTATTCTTGCATGTGTTTGAATAAGGGATTGCGTGTACCGACTGTTGCATTGCTAGGGAACAGCTTGGACCCAAGTCTATTCCCCGTGGCGGCGTTTGCCAGTATCAATAGCCGACATGCTGTGGTCCTCTCTCGAATATTTGTTTGTTTTTGTTGTCAAGCTGGACTGACGTCATCCCACGACACAACAAAATATCCAGTGTTCCTTGACAGGAAAGAGGAGACGACGACCGAGTATGAGAGCTGTAACATGGGATGAAAGGAAATGGAAGAGAATGCCTGTTAAGCGCTTGTTTATGGACCTGGAAGACGTTTCTCCCACTTGAAGATGGATGACACAAAGCACAGGAAACAATTCGCTGCTGGCGGGACAAAACCTCATAACTCCAAAAACCCAACTTTTCAGCAGATGAAAAAAACGAACACAGATTTGAGGGCGAATAGAGTTACGAGGTTTAGACAGACGATTGGTTTAATGCTTTCCCATTGTGTAGACTTTGTAAAACCACACACACATGGAGGATGATCTACTGAGTTGTATAAAATATATATATATATATATATATGGAGTTAGGAGGTTTTGTCCCGCCAGCAGCGAATTACTGACGAAGTTGGGGGTGAAAATAATCTCCATTAGAAATTAGCCTTAAATCCTGTGTAATACTATTTGCAGGTGTTCCGTACAGATCTTAATTTCTTTGCACATTTGTATACATTGTCAAACCGGTTTCATGTGCAAGGACACGTCCCATCATAGGGCGCATAAGATGCTTAGCATTCTACTAAGTTTGACTTCAAGAGAGGATGCAGGATCAAGGAGATTACTCACACGGTACTGTTATGTAAGCAAGCATGGAAGCCAGGAGTAAATACTTTTTACTACGCTGCTATTAAGGACTTTAGCAGTGACTCAATGTGTTGCTATTATTACCCATATGTTTTCAAGAGGAATCAAAAAGAAAGAGACCAAAATTAGGCGAAGCACCGCGAGAGGCCTGCACACAAGCATAGGCGGAACAAAAACGAACCCAGGAGAGAGGGAGAGAACGAGAGAGAAATAGAGAGAGAGGCATGTTTATTACCAGTGCCAAGGAGAGGGTACACCACAAATATGAGTTTTTCTCTGGGACAGCAACAGGAACAGTGGTTTAGGGGTTCAGAACAGTCAACAGAACAGTTGTGGACACGTGGACATACCGTCTGCAGCACAGACACGGACACAGAACCACGGTGCTCTGCTCCTCGTGCAGCGACTGTGAAAGCAGCATCTCTCGCTTGGACCCATCAGCCAGACAAGCTGTTCCGGTTAGTTATGGTTAGTTAGCTAGAAGGGAGGGAGGGAAGGAAGGAGAGGGAGGGAGGGAAGGAGAGGGAAGGAGAGGGAATGAGGGGAAGATGGAGGGAAGGAAGGAGAGGGAAGGAGTGAAGGAGAGGGAAGGACAGGGAGGGAGGGAGGGAAGGAAGGAAGGAGAGGGAAGGATGGGGAGGGAGGGAGGGAAGGAAGGAGGGGAAGATGGAGGCGCATCCTCCGAGTCCAAGCAGCGGAATGAATCGCAAATAAACAAATTAGGGATGCCCCGATCGATCGGCCACCGATCGTTATCGGCCGATAATCAGTATAAATATGCGATCGGGGAATTCCGATAATGAGTCATATTCGCCGATCGCGGAAACTGATCAAGTGGATATCTCACTCGCTTGTCTCAGACGCACAGGACCTGCAAACTGCTCCTCCTCCCTAGCCCCGCCCGCCCCCGTGTAGAGTTTGTAAACAAAGAGGTGCGGCTCCTCTGCTCGAGTCTGTAGTGCATTCGACCTGCGCTAACGTTAGCTACCTAGCTATCGTTACTGTTTAAACAAAATTACCCAGTCAACTATTCACGTTTAGTAGGCATTGTCTAACGGTATTTAGCCGGCTAGCTACCGATAGCTCCTGATATCAACAAATGATCCAGAAAATCTAGTAGTCCATGTTCATACCTCCGGTAGCTTGCGTTAGCTGACGTTAGTTTACTGTTCAAAACTAAATGTCCCATTGAACTAAAGTTCTGTCTTAACGTCATCTAGCCGGCTAGCAGTAGCTACAGATAGCTCTTGATATCAATGTCTTATAACATTGATTTAATGCGTATTCGAGCTGAGGGCTTGCTGAATGTGAAATGACCAAAGCATAACGTTACCAATAGGGTCCCGCTGCAGCGCCGGAGAATCCTTTTTGGAGCTGGGCTACTAGAGTACACACAGACAGTGGAGCTGTTTGCAGATAGCGAGCATTTTGACTTGTTGCGTGGTGGCGATGTCTCGCAGATAATACAAGTACAAGTCTAATTATATAATATATATATTTTATAAAAAAAAAAAAAAAAAAAAATTATATAAAATAATTTTTAATTTCTTTTTAATCAAAAACGATCAGTATCGGATCGGTATCGGCCGATATGGCTCACGACGATCGGTGATCGGTATCGGTGGCAAAAAACGTGATCGGGGCATCCCTAAAACAAATATAAAGAAGGAAGAAGAGAGAGAAAAAAAAGCCACAGTAGATAAACAAACATCCAGCAGAAGGTAAATGGAGCCTCCTCTCTCTCCAGAGGCTGTTGACTGGGCTACACAGCTAAGTTTAGTCCAGAGCACAGAAGCCATTTTATTCGCTACGTTGAGCAAGAGAAAAAAAAAACAACGCACGGCATGCAGGCCCGACCTGCGCCCCCCTCCCTCCGCTTCAGGCCTGGCCCCGGATAACCATGCAGGTCCGACCTGCGCCCCCCTCCCTCCGCTTCAGGCCTGGCCCCGGATAACCATGCAGGCCCGACCTGCGCCCCCCTCCCTCCGCTTCAGGCCTGGCCCCGGATAACCATGCAGGCCCGACCTGTGCCCCCCTCCCTCCGCTTCAGGCCTGGCCCCGGATAACCATGCAGGCCCGACCTGCGCCCCCCTCCCTCCGCTTCAGGCCTGGCCCCGGATAACCATGCAGGCCCGACCTGCGCCCCCCTCCCTCCGCTTCAGGCCTGGCCCCGGATAACCATGCAGGTCCGACCTGCGCCCCCCTCCCTCCGCTTCAGGCCTGGCCCCGGATAACCATGCAGGCCCGACCTGCGCCCCCCTCCCTCCGCTTCAGGCCTGGCCCCGGATAACCTGAACAAGAGGTGCAATCACGTCTTCTGCACACAAGAGGTATAATCAGGACAACAGAAGAGGGAGAGGCGTCTAGATTCCGTATCTAGGGGAGGATGTGTCCATGCGGGGGAACAGTGTATTTTTGACCTTGCTGCAAAGCACAAACTATTCATAATCATCACCCCCGAAAAAGTTGTTTATAAACATATCCCCCTTACACTAACACACCACCTAATCATTTCAAATAAACGTACAACGTGTCCTTCCCGGTTATGGGATCTAGACGCCACCTAAAAAAAATACTTAAAAAAAACAAAAAGATTAAATAATACAAAGGAAGGGGGAGGGAGGACAATAGTCTTAAAAATTAATGGGACTAAATGTAATCCACCAATCCAGAGAAGATATGCACACCAGCATGTCCTGAAGGCTGAATGGTTTGTCCTTGACCCCCCTCCCCAGGCAGTTACCAGCTGTTTTCAATGCGGGTTAAACCACAAACATGTGCAACTCACTGTTCCTGTAAAGCTGCCTTCATAACATTAATCATACAGCTCCAAAATGAGCCCCCCCCCCAACCCTCAAAGGACTGTATTATCCTAACAGGGGGAGGGAGGCTTCGACAGGCCATACACTGACCGCTGATCGGGACCCCCATGGTAGTATGTGACCCCTGCAGGGAAGAGGGGTCTTTCTCGCTTATTAACAGTCATGGTTTTCGTCCCTGGCCTCCACGTTATGCAACTGTGCCTTGCCTGATATGAGGTCATTCCACCCTGGCCACACCATCATACTTCTGTCCTACTTAAAAAGAATAATGTTGACAATAAACACTTAGTAAAAATTAAATGCTGAACTTAACAGGCTCACCATTATGCAACCGTTACCGCAATAGTCTGGGCTATTAGGGTATGACATGCGAGAGGGCAAGGGAAGTGAAGAGAGAGAGAGAGAGATAGATACAAAGAGATAGAGAGATAGAGAAAGACAGAGAAAATTATTTACCCAAGGGCGAGGCATTTGTCAGCCCTGTATTAGTCAAAAATGAATTGACTACTATACTAGAAACGTCTTCTTGCTTGCCGTTTATAGATTACCTGGTTCTGTCCCCCACAGCAGATGGCCTACAGCAGAGACCTGGGACCTGACAGTAAACCCCAAAAAGATCCAGATCTCAGGACGTTCTACCAAAGTTCTCAATTGGTACAACATATATACTGCACATGCACACACTACACCTATTTAGGATTAAAGCTAAGTTCCACAGGACATTTTAAGGAAGCAGTCAATGAGCTGAGAGGCAAAGCATGCTGGGCTTTCTACGCCAGAAAAATAAATACAAACACAAATACCAATTCAAATTTGGTTAAAATTAATTCAATGTGTTATTGAACCAATTGCACTATGACAGTGAGGTGTGGGGTCCACTTACAAAACAAGATTTTACTCAATGGAATAAACATTGAGTGTATGAGAGAGCGTACTAGTGTGTGAGAGAGAGCGTACTAGTGTGTGAGAGAGCGTACTAGTGTGTGAGAGAGAGCGTACTAGTGTGTGAGAGAGCGTACTAGAGTGTGAGAGAGCGTACTAGTGTGTGAGAGAGCATACTAGTGTGAGAGAGCGTACTAGTGTGTGAGAGAGCGTACTAGTGTGTGAGAGAGAGCGTACTAGAGTGTGAGAGAGCGTACTAGTGTGTGAGAGAGCGTACTAGAGTGTGAGAGAGCGTACTAGAGTGTGAGAGAGCGTACTAGAGTGTGTGAGAGAGCAGGGTTCCCACGCTTGCCTTGACATTTTTTTCCATGCTACCTCCTGATTTTCCAGGTACCATATTAAGTGATGATCTATAGGCCCCTGAAGCTTTCCGCCCCCATCCGCGCCCCCCTCACCTCACACACACAACCCCCTAGGACACCGGACTACTTACTTGATTTAAAAGATGTGCCAGTCAAAGCTACATTGTAAATGCTTAGAGATTATGTCTTATTGATAATATCAATGCATGAAATAATGCAACAAGCTGTAGATGAACAACAATTTATTGAACTGGAACTTTGAAACACATGAGCACTGGGATTGATATGTTCTCTCTTCCACTCCTCTCCTATCTCATCCTGTCCTCTTCTCTCCACACCTCCCCTCTTGTGTCTGCTCCTGTCTTCTCTTCCTACTCTGTAATCCTCTACTCTCTTCTCCTCCTCTTTCATCTTCGCCCCTCTTCTCTTCCTCCTCCCTCTTTCCTTTATTATTAGTCTTATTAGATTATGAGTCTTACGTAGAAGGGGTAGTATTGCCTACTCTTCTTTTGTAAATCAAACTAATGAACCTAAAAGGGAAAACATACGGCTGGTTCCCCTGTGGTTCCTCAGTACAGCAACCCCACTAGTAAGCTTAGCTTAACAGTATAGATGTATAGAATCAGTCTAGGCATGATCAATGATTTTTCAAAAATGTCTCACCCCAAATGTTCCTATTTAGTAGTATAATCTTTATTAACCCTTTCTCTGCCACGCTTATGTACATCCTTATACCATCCTCTGCCAGCTCTATTTGTCTATGGAGAAGTTCCCCTTCTTTGCAGGGCTATAACTTTTTAAATTGTATTGCTAAATTTACATTACTATGGCCCATTCAACGTCAATTATCTATCGTTTAGGATGTAGCAACGTTCTACTTTTTCATTCACATATTCATACTAAAATACGGTCTAAAGTATAAATATGTCTTTATCGTTTTCTGCAGCATTCTGCAGAACGTGATTTATAGCCCTAAATGCATTATATTGATGATCAAATAGTTTGATAGCGATCGGCGGCAGATAAAAAAATTCAAATGTACGTGCTTCTAGAAGTTACTACTCATCATCTGATGTTGACCGTATGGGGGGGGGGTCGTTTATAATTCCGTGGCCAACGTTAGATGATTCATGTAGTGTGGGTGATATGATCATCAGAGCAGTTTGTATCGAACACTGTAATAATAAACGCTGAAACTTACCCCAGTCTCCTCGGGCCGTTGGGCGTTGAGCGTGGAGCAAAAAGATTGCCATTATGGGATGTTGAAATATGCGATCCATTTCCAGGTTGTATAATAGTATATACGTCCAAATCACGTTGTTTATTGAGTTAGGGCTAGCGATCGATTATCCAGTGTGTCAAGATGGAGTCCCAGGAGCTATAGCGAGTGGTCGGACCGAATTTGGATGAGCACCCGTTTCCGTTTCCGGTTTGGGCGATCCGCCGATCGGCCACCAGATGGCGCTCTTGAACCGTTGGAGAGTTGAGGAGATCAACAGGGGATCTCAAGACTCCGCGGGTGAAATATGATTGCCATCACAGATTTTTGAAATATTGATCTCAATGACGTGTTACAGCGTCATTGGCAGATTGCGCATGGCGGGGAATGACGTGTTACGGCGTCCTTGGCGATTAAAGGGTTAAGAAAAAAAAAGAAAAATCACAAAATAGCTAAAAGTAGATATAAGAATGAATGTTACAAAATGTATCAAGACTAGACTATTCATGTCAACTAGTATAGAAGTAATGTCACAGCCTAATGTGAAAATGTATTGGTAGTTAGCTAGCAATGCAAGCTAGCCAACACTAGCTAGTAGCTAGTTAGTTAGCAAACTGAATGTTGGCTAGCAAGATTGCACTACATGTGCTTGCATCATTAACAAAATCCAAATTCAAAACAAACTCAAACTCAAGTTGCTAGCTAGTTAGCAAGATTGCACTGCTTACTAACTAACGTTGATAAACCCAGGTTTACCACACAGTTAAAACACAGCTACAGTACTTACATTTGAGGATAAACTTGCATAAGAAGTTTCACTGTAGATGTCAAGGCTCCCGTGTTGGCTGGGAAATGCATGTATTTGACCCTTCTATTGAGATCGCGAGTAACATTATTATTCCTGAAGTCCACCAATCCGAAACTATACTTTTAAAGTCCAACATACATATAGGATGCCAAGAGCATGCTCTACAACATGGGATCATCCATATCTACAGTAAAAGATGTTCACATGTAAAGGGTTTTTATAAACTCATCTTAATTTTGTGCTCAATAGTTTCATTTTATTACTATTTTACACATCATCCAATACAATTTTCCATGACAACTGTTTCTATTTCCATGTAAGTGTTCACTTTTGCTCAGTTTCCATGACTTTTCCATACCTGGAAAATGAAAAAACGTATTCCATGTTTTCCATGTACCGTGGGAACCCTGGCGTACTAGTGTGTGAGAGAGAGCATACTAGTGTGTGAGAGAGAGCGTACTAGTGTGTGAGAGAGAGCGTACTAGTGCGTGAGAGAGAGCGTACTAGAGTGTGAGAGAGAGCGTACTAGAGTGTGAGAGAGAGTGTACTAGAGTGTGAGAGAGAGCATACTAGAGTGTGAGAGAGAGCATACTAGAGTGTGAGAGAGAGCATACTAGAGTGTGAGAGAGAGCGTACTAGAGTGTGAGAGAGAGCATACTAGAGTGTGAGAGAGAGCGTACTAGAGTGTGAGAGAGCATACTAGAGTGTGAGAGAGAGCGTACTAGAGTGTGAGAGAGAGCATACTAGAGTGTGAGAGAGAGCATACTAGTGTGTGAGAGAGAGCGTACTAGAGTGTGAGAGAGAGCGTACTAGAGTGTGAGAGATAGCGTACTAGAGTGTGAGAGAGCATACTAGAGTGTGAGAGAGAGCGTACTAGTGTGTGAGAGAGAGCGTACTAGAGTGTGAGAGAGCATACTAGAGTGTGAGAGAGAGCGTACTAGTGCGTGAGAGAGAGCGTACTAGAGTGTGAGAGAGCATACTAGTGTGTGAGAGAGCGTACTAGTGTGTGAGAGAGAGCGTACTAGAGTGTGAGAGAGAGCGTACTAGAGTGTGAGAGAGAGCGTACTAGAGTGTGTGAGAGAGCGTACTAGTGCGTGAGAGAGAGCGTACTAGAGTGTGAGAGAGAGCGTACTAGTGCGTGAGAGAGAGCGTACTAGAGTGTGAGAGAGAGCATACTAGTGCGTGAGAGAGAGCGTACTAGAGTGTGAGAGAGCATACTAGAGTGTGAGAGAGAGCGTACTAGTGCGTGAGAGAGAGCGTACTAGTGCGTGAGAGAGAGCGTACTAGAGTGTGAGAGAGCATACTAGAGTGTGAGAGAGAGCATACTAGTGCGTGAGAGAGAGCGTACTAGAGTGTGAGAGAGCATACTAGAGTGTGAGAGAGAGCGTACTAGTGCGTGAGAGAGAGCGTACTAGAGTGTGAGAGAGAGCGTACTAGAGTGTGAGAGAGAGCGTACTAGAGTGTGAGAGAGAGCGTACTAGTGTGTGAGAGAGCATACTAGAGTGTGAGAGAGAGCGTACTAGTGTGTGAGAGAGCATACTAGAGTGTGAGAGAGCGTACTAGTGCGTGAGAGAGAGCGTACTAGAGTGTGAGAGAGAGCGTACTAGAGTGTGAGAGAGCATACTAGAGTGTGAGAGAGAGCGTACTAGTGCATGAGAGAGAGCGTACTAGAGTGTGAGAGAGAGCGTACTAGTGCGTGAGAGAGAGCGTACTAGAGTGTGAGAGAGCGTACTAGAGTGTGAGAGAGAGCGTACTAGAGTGTGAGAGAGCGTACTAGAGTGAGAGATAGAGTACTAGAGTGTGAGAGAGCGTACTAGAGTGAGAGAGAGAGTACTAAAGTGTGAGATAGAGCGTACTAGAGTGAGAGAGAGTACTAGAGTGTATGAGAGAGCGTACTAGAGTGTGAGAGAGAGCGTACTAGTGTGTGAGAGAGCGTACTAGAGTGTGTAAGAGAGAGCGTACTAGAGTGTGTGAGAGAGCGTACTAGAGTGTGTGAGAGAGCGTACTAGAGTGTGAGAGAGAGCGTACTAGAGTGTGAGAGAGAGCGTACTAGAGTGTGAGAGAGCGTACTAGAGTGTGAGAGAGAGCATACTAGTGAGGAAGCATGTGATAGACTTCAGGGCTCCCTAGACCGACAAGTAGGGGGCAAATGCGCGCAACGACCAGGAAGGGGAGGGGGGAATTGGCATAACGACTAAATTGGGATGGGAGAAAAAATACAGAAAAATAGGAGGATAAAAAGTGGATACAAAAATATATATATGAATAATAATAATAATACGATATATATATAAGGGAAACTGGACAAGTCATCTAAAGCCAGAGACTGAATGATGTATCACCACTGAGGTGCAACTGGAGCTGAAAGTATATTGACAGGCAGCAATGAATGATGCAGAGGCAGGCTGAGAACTGAAACTGGACAAGGCCTGAAATGAACGGACGGCTCCAAATAAAACATTACCAGAGGATTGAGACCTGAGCTGAAAGTAAGTTGACGTCATTGAACGACACGTTGCCACAGAAAGCGAACAAGTCCTGGACGGATGCCGCCGAATCACCCATTACAACAGAGCAGAAGAACGGACGAGTCCTGAATCATACCTCATGACGGAACTGAAATCTAGGCTGACTGTAAAGGGGAATGACAGCCACTTTAAGAATTCACATTATGCTCTTCCTGTGCCCAAGGACAGTTCAGTATTTTGGAGCATGTACCACTCTCTCCAAACGCTAAAAATCAGAGAGAGAACACTGTGTGTGAGAGAGAGAGAGGGGGGGAGAGAGAGATAAACAGAGAGAGAGAGAGAGAGAGAGAGAGAGAGAGAGAGAGAGAGAGAGAGAGAGAGAGAGAGAGAGAGAGAGAGAGAGAGAGAGAGAGAGAGAGAAAGAGAAAGAGAAAAGAGAGAGAGAGAGAGAGAGAGAGAGAGAGAGAGAGAGAGAGAGAGAGAGAGAGAGAGAGAAAGAGAGAGAGCGAGGTAAGCAGCATGGTGATAATGAAGGGGGTCAGTATTTCCTTCAACAGATTGGAATTGGGCTCCAACTTTATGAGGCCATAAAATGTTTGTGTGAGCTCTTAAACACGAATGGGGTTTATATCCTAGCGTCGCTAGAAGGTCCGAGCCAGAATTAAAACTCATTTGGGTGTACAGTAAGAGCTCACACAAACATTGCATGGTCTCATAAAGTCAGAGCCCCATTCATTGTCTATGGAGCAGCCATGGATTTTACATCCCAGTGACATCACCAATTGGAGGGTTCTCTCTGAGATTCTAGCTTTAGCAGGGAGTTCACAATTACGAACTGTCCTTGTGCATTTTTTTAAATGGGTGGCATTCACCTTTAACACTATCAGTGCCACTGGTTAACATGGTAAAACATGGTTGAATGCCAGCACCCACTTCAATGATAACGTTGTGAACGCATAATCTATGTCTTAAATTATTATGTGTCTAATCTGCCTGTCGCTTATCAATGACTTGTTTGCAGTCAACATTGTCGAAACGTATTGTTTTTTTTTTAATCGGTTAATTTCCGTTTTATAGCATTTTGAAAAGCCCTCGTTTTCTTGAAAGTTTCAGGAAAATATAAAGATTCCGTGATAAACGGCATTTACTGGAATATTCTGGAATACACAAAAAACGTTGTAATTTTTCGGCCTATTTATGAATAGTTTTCAAATAAACGTTAGATTATCGATAGTATACGTGTACTTATGCACGCTAGAGAAGCCAGCTGAAAAATCTATTCTCTCATTTCCTGATCAGCGTGCACACAGACGCATATAGGGGACACATTGATATATATGTGAAAATAGATCCGATTACCCCAAGACTGGTAAAATAGATTCCTTACCTCAGATCAGATGTTCTCCAAAAAGATTATTCCAATTCTTGATCGCCATTCCAAATGTCGATCGCGTTTATTGATTCAGCGCTGGGTACCGTAAATATGTATTCCACGCCGTTTTCCGGCTCGGCAATCACTTCGATATCTTCAGATGGCTTGCCGGAAAAGTAAAATGAGGAAACTGGACCCCCCCCCCCCCCCCCATCAGTCTAATCCAATGGGGTGCAGTTACACAGGGAGAGACGATAGGGGGCGGTATTTTCCCAATGGAGCTCAGAGAGAGTTTGGAGCACTAACGTGAGGCTCGATTGATGAAATATCAAATCGCTAATAAAAAAATAAAGACAAACAAACGCTATATAGCTTTGCTGGCATTCAACGGGCGGCATGAACTAACGACATAAAGCGTCCGTGGCACTCAAAGTGTTAAGCTAAAAGTCACTGAATAACATATTCCCAGGGAACTTGTAATTGAAAATAAACAGTAATGGGATGAGCGTTAACAGGCCACCTGAACATAATCACGCACGCGCGCACACACACACACAGTTAACTATTGAATGGGTGAAAATGTGAAGAAAACCCTGGGTTTATCTGCCTTTCACAGCCTGTTCTCAGACTGGAGCTTACGTAACCTGATGGAGGGGCACTGGCGCCCCATGTATAGGGTGCAGGGGAAATGCATGTGTGCAAAAAAGTGATTAATTAATTAATTGTTGCATTCCATATAGCGCTTCTAGACACTCGAAGCGATTTACAGTGCGGGACTGCGGGTGGAAATTGCCTCCTTCACCACCACTGTGGCTATGTGGGCTCAATGGCTGCCATACACCATAGCACCAGGCACACATCAGATACAAACAAAGCATGAGAGAGAGAGAAAATAAGAAAGCAAGTGAGAGCGAGTCTGCATTTCTGTGTGCCGTCTGCGCATCCATGTAACAAGAGTCGAGGATGCCCTGTGTCAAATAATAAATGGACTGCATGTATATAGCGCTTTTATCCAAAGAGCTTTACAACTTATGCCTCACATTCACACACCGACAGCGGAGGCAACCATGCAAGGTGCCAACCTGCTCATCGGGAGCAGTTAGGGGTTAAGTGTCTCGCTCAAGAACAGTTTGACACACTGCCCGGTAGGGCTGCACGATTTTGGGAAATAATCTAATTGTGATTTTTCTGACAGATATTGCGATTGCGATTAAATTTGAGATTATAATTTTTTTTTTTTTTTAGCTGGTTTATTGTAAAATGCGGCTTGCATCTGGCCTACGCACTGGGTCTGTTCGGGACACAGAGCCTGAAAATGTTTCTTTTTACCTGGGAATCGATACTGGTACACAACAGTACCTTTTTTCTGTACTTTACTCTCCCTCTCTGAAGTCTAAACTTCACAACACACAATCTGAAACCCCTTACCTCCCTCTCCCAAACCGTTTCTACAACAACAACTTGCAAAGGAGATCTTGTATCTCAATGGGACTTCCTGGAAAATAAAAAATTGTAAAAAAAAAAAGAAATTGCGATATATATATTTCTTTGCGATTTTCTAATTGCGTCATTTCAAATCAAATTGGTGATGTATCCAACGATGGAGGAGTCATCAGAAAACTTTTGGAGATGGCAGTTCCCGGAGCTGAAGCGGAAGTCTGAGGTGTACAGGGTGAATAAAAAGGGTGCCAATACAGTTCCCTGGGGGGCTCCAGTGTTGCAGATCAGCACGTCGGAGTGGCACCCCTGCAGTTTGACAGACTGTGGTCTGCCAGTGAGGTAGTTGAAGATCCAGGCCACCAAGTTGTCCTCCACCCCCATCACTGACAGCTTCTCAGCTAGTAGTGGAGGCTGAATTGTGTTTACTTTAAGGCACTAGAAAAGTTATAGAATGTTACCCTCACTGAGCTGCCCGGCTTCTCCAGATATAGATAGGCCTTGTGGACCATGTAGATTATGGCATCCTCCACACCGATGTTCTGCTGATATGCAAACTGCAGGGGGTCCGTAAAGTCTCTCACCTGTGGTTTTAGGTGCTCCAGAACCAGCCTCTCAAAGACCTTCATGACCTGTGCCGTCAGAGCAACCGGCCTGTAGTCATTGAGAGTGGTGGGACGTCCCTTCTTGGGCACAGGGACGATGAGGGATGTTTTCCACAGCCGGGGAACCTTCTTCAGTCTCAGTGAGAGGTTGAAGAGGTGTTGGAATGTGTCCGCCAGCTCCTCAGCGCACGCCTTCAGCACTCTGGGGTTGATGTTGTCTGGCCCTCTGGCTTTATTCACCTTGACCCTGGAGAACTGCCTTCTTACCCGATCCGTTGTGATGAAGGTGGGTGTTGGGTTGACTCCGGGTGTTCGGTCAGGGCTGGAGTTCTGGGGGTGGGGTTGGTGGGGGGGCGGGTGAGGAGGACGAGGGGACGGGCTGTTGTCATCAGAGGTAGGGGGGAGCCGAGGGGGGCTAGCAAGTGTGGGGTGTGTGGGGTGGAGGGGGCAAGCTATGTCCATCCAAAGTAGGGGACAGGGGAGCATGAGGGACTGAGGGAGGCAAGCAGGTGGGGGTAGATGGGAGGGGGCAGGCTGTGGCCATCTGAGGTAGGGGATGGGGAGCAAGACCAGGGGGACCTGGCTGCCCTGTTGAGATCATGGGTGTTGTTCGATCAAACCTATTAAAGAGCTGGTTTAGCTCGTTTGCCCGTTCCAGAGTCCCCTCAACAGCCACATTTTGCTGCTTGTAGCCGGTTATCCTCCTAAACCCGCCCCCACACCTCTTTTGAGCCGTGAGCCTTCAGTCTTCAGTCTTTGTAGATGTAATCAGGTGCTAGGGAGTGGAGGGCTTTGTAAGTGAGGAGACAGATCTTAAAGTCAATCCTATACTTGACAGGGAGCCAGTGAAGTGAGGAGAGGACAGGTGTGAGTAAAGAAGTTACAAAAGGCAAGAGAGACAACTCTTCATTAAGACCCTCTGGGTGTAGCGTCTTCATATGGAAAATCCATTTACATTCAGATTCAAGTAGTCCATTATCAACATCGCCCCCTCTGCAGGTTTTAGACATCTGTTGGATGACACAAAATGAAGAGTGTTAAGACAGGATGACTGGCTTCATGAAAATGTCTGGCAGCGGATGATTTAACGTCATTTCTACGTATAGCACTTTTGTGTTCTATGATACGTGTCAGGCATGTTTGTTTTTCCTACGTGTCGCAGCCCACATGGACGTGAGAGCAGGTACATGACTCCAACAGATGGACACATGAGGCGTCGTCTAACGTCATAAGTCTTCTCTCACGTCCATGTGGGCTGCGACACGTAGGAAAAACAAACATGCCTGACACGTATCATAGAACACAAAAGTGCTATACGTAGAAATTACGTTAAATCATCCGCTGCCAGACATTTTCACGAAGCCAGTCATCTTGTCTCAACATTTTGGCTACGTTCACACTGCAAGCCTTAGCGCTCAATTCAGATTTATTGCTCAAATCCAATTTCTTTGTTTGGCTGTACACATTATTTTATATATATTTTAATAAATGGGGCCAATATCAGATTCCACTGTGAACTGGTACCACTCCTGAACTGACCCAGCATGCGCAAATTAACAATAACGAACATGGAAGTAAACATGGAGGACACTAAAGTGAGTTTATGGTTTCATTTATAAGTTGATGTGCAGTGGAGGCCAGCTATTTCGTGAGCAGATGATAATGGGGGCGAGGAGGAGGTGAATGAGAGCCATTTCTTCTTTCAATTTGCTTTCAAACACAGACCGGTTATGATATGTCCCCTCAAGTTTTGCTTGCACAGAAGTATCACCCCAAATACTTATATACAATTACAAATACACTACCCAGCCTGCTCTACACTATCCAGCCACAAGTTCAACACTACTCTACACTACCCACCCAGCCACAACACTACTCTACACTACCCAGCCACAATACTACTCTATTCAGCCACAACACTACTCTACACTATCCAGCCACAACACTACTCTACACTATCCAGCCACAACACTACTCTATTCAGCCACAACACTACTCTACTCTACCCAGCCACAACACTACTCTACACTACCCAGCCACAACACTACTCTACACTATCCAGCCACAACACTACTCTACACTATCCAGCCACAACACTACTCTACACTATCCAGCCACAACACAACTATACACTATCCAGCCACAACACTACACTACCCAGCCACAACACAACTATACACTATCCAGCCACAACACTACTCTACTCTATTCAGCCACAACACTACTCTACTCTACTCTATTCAGCCACAACACTACTCTACACTATCCAGCCACAACACTACTCTACACTATCCAGCCACAACACTACTCTACTCTATTCAGCCACAACACTACTCTACACTATCCAGCCACAACACTACTCTACTCTATTCAGCCACAACACTACTCTACACTATCCAGCCACAACACTACTCTACTCTATTCAGCCACAACACTACTCTACACTATCCAGCCACAACACTACTCTACACTATCCAGCCACAACACTACTCTACACTATCCAGCCACAACACTACTCTACACTATCCAGCCACAACACTACTCTACACTATCCAGCCACAACACTACTCTACACTATCCAGCCACAACACTACTCTACACTATCCAGCCACAATCCTGATGAATTGAAAATGGGGGACCCTGGTGGAAACAAGACGAAAGTCTTTCTCTGGTCTGCATCCCCTTAACAATTGTGTGTATTGAGCTGTACTGTATTGTACCCATTCTGCAATCTGTTAATAAAGTTTTCAATCAATCAATCAATCAACAACACTACTCTACACTATCCAGCCACAACACTACTCTACACTACCCAGCCACAACACTACTCTACACTATCCAGCCACAACACTACACTATTCAGCCACAACACTACTCTACACTATCCAGCCACAACACTACTCTACTCTATCCAGCCACAACACAACTCTACACTATCCAGCCACAACACTACTCTACCCAGCCACAACACTACTCTACACTATCCAGCCACAACACTACTCTACTCTATTCAGCCACAACACTACTCTACACTACCCAGCCACAACACTACTCTACACTACCCAGCCACAACACTACTCTACACTACCCAGCCACAACACTACTCTACTCTATCCAGCCACAACACTACTCTATTCAGCCACAACACTACTCTACACTATCCAGCCACAACACTACTCTACACTATCCAGCCACAACACTACTCTACTCTATTCAGCCACAACACTACTCTACACTATCCAGCCACAACACTACTCTACTCTATTCAGCCACAACACTACTCTACACTATCCAGCCACAACACTACTCTATTCAGCCACAACACTACTCTACACTATCCAGCCACAACACTACTCTACTCTATTCAGCCACAACACTACTCTACACTATCCAGCTACACCACTACTCTACCCAGCCACACCACTCCTCTATACTACTGCTTCAGACAGGTATAACACCAACTCAAATGAAACAAAGAAGGATGGGGTTTCTTTGTGTTTCATGGGTAAGGGAGTGGATTGTGCATAAAGGATGTTTGTTGCATGTTGGCTGAGGGGGCCATGAGTAAAAGTGTATTTCCTCCATGACTAAGTGAAATGGAGGGCAGCCAAAGTGTTTGTGCATGTCTAAATGTGTGTTTTTATGAGTCAGAGAGAGAGAGTGGGGGAGTGTGTCATTATTTCAAATGGCAATAAATTATTGAATGTTGAATCTTGATCGTTTTTGTGATTTCTTTGTGACATATGATGAAGTGGGTTGGTCTTCTCTGGCAGAGAGGATAAATACACATTGGCATTTGTTCATCTTGGCCACCGACAGGAAATTACCACTTTATGTTAGATGCTTATGCAATGATGATAGATTGGAATTATGGGGAGGGGGGCCTTAAGCATAAACCAGACTGGACTTGGAAAGTCAGCCTTTTGTATGAATTGCTCATCTTGAATGATGCTAAATGGACTGCATAAATAGTGCTTTTATCCTCTTTTTTTTATCCACTTTTTCTCCTTATTTTTCTTTTTTCTCCCATCCCAATTTCGTATCGCCAATTCTCCCCTTCAATTCTCCCCTCCCGTCTTGAACGTTGCTAGACTATGCCTCCCACTGGTCGGCTGTAGTGAGGATAGAAGCCTTGCATCACGTGTCCCCTCCAGTACACGAGGAGGCAGCCTGTCGCATCTTTTCACCAGACAGCGCGGACTCTCAGTGGCGAGGAGTAACGCGTGGGAGGCTCACGCTGCACCCGATACTTCCTGTCTCTGCTGTACAGGCGTCACCCAACCGACCTGTAGGAGTCGCTGTCCACAACGTCCAATCCCCACCCATCGACTTTCCACCCGCTACCTCTGCCAATAGAGATAGTATGACGACTGGCCCAAGCCGCAGGCAACACTGACTCTGGGAGTCGAGACCGGAGTCTCTTGCATTGGTGACGAGCGCAATCTCCGCTACGCCACCCAGCCGCACTATATAGCGCTTTTATCAAAAGTGCTTTACAACTTATGACTCACATTCACCCATTCACTCACACACACAAGGACGGCGGAGGCAACCATGCAAAGCGACAACCTGCTCGTCGGGAGAAGTTAGGGGGTTAAGTGTCTTGCTCAAGGACACTTCGACATGCTTCCCAGGAGGAGCGGGAATCGAACCGGGAATCTTCTGATTACCAGATGACTACTTCCTGAGCCACTGTCGCCTCTATGATCTTCAACTCTCGCTAGAAAGTTTGATAAAACATGATCACACATCTCCCTGATTCAATAAGTAAGTGTAAGTGTTTTCAACCTGATCTTTCTTTATTCATCCTATTCAATGTTTGACTGTCTGAACTGATTCCCCCCCATTGCCTTTCTTTATTTATCCTATTCAATGTCTGACTGTCTCTGAACTTATCCCCCCATTGCCTTTCTTTATTCATCCTATTCAACGTCTGAAAAGATTCCTCCCCATCGTCTTTCTTTGTGACCCGTTTTAACTTTAACTCTAATCTCCATGTCGGTGGAAATAAGGGGAAAAGCTCAGATGGTTCTTTCTAGAATAAGTAAAGGTTTGAATGAACAGTGGGCGTGTAGAACGCAGTGAGTTAAGCGAGAGAGAGCCGTGTGAAGCGGTAAACCCTTCATCCGCCTGATCGAAGGCATTCCGAACCGTACACTCAGCTCCGCAACGAGGCAGGGAACCCGATGAGGGGGCGAGGAACCACCTCTCTCTCTCTCTCTCTCTCTGCGTTAGCGCTGCGTAGCTTCGGAGGAATTTACGAGTCAATGATGTCATGTTCATAAACCAATTAAGTCGATTTCATACACGCCGAATAAATCCATCACAACGGCCGAGCCCAGAGGAGTGGGCAGGACGGCCGCACCGACGGGGCGGGGGAGCGTTGACGGGATTCTCACAAACACTTAGGAGATGTGTTGGTTAGTCCGGTGCCAGGAACAGGCCTACCGGGGAATCATCTATCAATCATTTCTTAATGCGTCAATAGGATTTGAAGAGAAGCAGCCTCGGATTACATAAATCCTAAATACATGTAAAAAGGGAAACAATTACAGTTAGTGGGAGGATATAAGTAACACTGAACTGAAATCAGTTTTACTGAGGTATTTGCAACAGCGACAGCTGGGAGTTTATTCACTTCTGCTTCCGAGGTCTGTTTCCGATCCCAATACCAGTATTAGCTATTATATATGTCCACGTTGAAACAATGTAACAATTCATAAAAAGAATTATATGACCAAGTGCAACATCCTAATATATAAGGAAAAGAAAAATAAAGAAATAATAATCTACAGATGTAAGAAAACAGCGTTGTTTGGAACAGACCCCCACAAATTATAATTATTATACATTTCTTCAGTCAAAATGAAAATACAGACAGAAATACCTCTCTTTAACACTTTCAATGCCAACAACGCTATATGTCGTTTGTTCATGCCGACCGTTCATTGCCAACAACGCGATATGTCGTTTGTTTTTTTATTAGCGATTTGAATTCATATTTCATCAATCTAGTCTTACGTTAGTGCTGCAAACT
Organism: Notolepis coatsorum; assembly: GCF_963971535.1. Taxonomy (NCBI): domain Eukaryota; kingdom Metazoa; phylum Chordata; class Actinopteri; order Aulopiformes; family Paralepididae; genus Notolepis; species Notolepis coatsorum. Next base: position 66,803,853 of record NC_140167.1, on the reverse strand, counting down.
CTCTCTGAGCTCCATTGGGAAAATACCGCCCCCTATCGTCTCCATGTGGTACTGCACCCCTTTGTAATGGATTGCATGAAAACACATGGGGGGGGGGGGGGGGGGGATCCAGTTTCCTCATTTTACTTCTCGCGCAAGCCACCCGAGACGATCGGATTCATTGTGGACCATCAGAACAGCGTGGAATACATATTTCCAGTACGCCGCGTTGGATCAATAAACACAATCGATATTTGGAATGGCGATCAGGAATTGGAATAATCTTTTTGGAGAACATCTGATCTGAGGTAAGGAATCTATTTTACCAGTCTTAGGATAATCAGAACTTTTTTCACAGAGATATCAACGTTTGCCCTATGTGTGTGTGTGCGTGTGTGTGTGTGTGCTGATCAGGAAATGAGATTAGATTTGTCAGCTCGCTTCTCTAGCGTGCATAAGTACACATTATACTATCGATATTCTAGCGTTTATTTGAAAAAGATTCATAAATAGGCCAAAAAATTACAACGTTTTTTGTGTATTCCAGAATATTCCAGTAAAGGGCGATTATCATAGAATTGTTATATTGTCCTGAAAAACGAGCAATTTTCAAAATGGTATAAAACGGAAATGAACAGATTAAAAAACTATCCGTTTCGACAATGTTGACTGCAAACAAGTCATTGATAAGCGACGGCCAGATTAGACACATAGCCATAATTTAAGACATTAAGATTATGCGTTCACAAATGCGAGTGCTATATCATTGAAGTGGGTGGTGGCATTCAAAGGGGTAAAAAGGAAAACACGGCCGGCACGGAAAGTGTTAATATTGTACACACATGACTGTGTGGCTCAGCGGAGCAACAACACAATCATCAAATTTGCTGACGACACAGTAGTGGTGGGCCTGATCTCTGCAAACGACGAGAGGGCCTACCTGGAAGAGGTCAAGGTCCTGGCGGGATGGTGCCAGGAGAACAGCCTCTCCCTGAACGTCAGCAAAACAAAGGAGATGATTGTGGACTTTAGGAGGTCGGGGGTCAAGGACTACAGCCCCCTCAGCATCGACGGGGCACCGGTTGAGAGAGTGAACAGTTTTAAGTACCTCGGAGCCCACATATCCGAGGACTTGACATGGACCACACACATTGACAGTGTTGTGAAGAAGGCACGACAACGCCTCTACTTCCTCAGGCGCCCAAGGAAGTTCCAAGTCAGTCAGAAGATCCTTAAGAACTTCTACTTATGTACAATAGAGAGCATCCTGACTGGCAACATCACCTCCTGGTTTGGGAATAGCACTGCACAAGACCGAAGCAGACTACAAAGAGTGACACGTTCAGCGGAACGCACAATTGGAGGGGGGCTTCCCACCCTCCAGAACATTTACAACAAGCGGTGCAGGGGTAAGGCTAAGAGAATCATCAAGGACTCCAGCCACCCGAACAACTGCCTCTTTGAACTGCTGCGGTCAGGCAAGCGATACCGGAGTCTCAAGGCGAGCACAGAAAGACTCAGAAGAAGCTTCTATCCCCAGGCCATCAGGCTGCTCAACGAACAATAAACACTATGCAACAACCATCAAATGCACACAGCTAGAGCTGCCGCGATTACCGCATTACCGCGGTATCGCTGTTACATCACGGCCACCGCAGAGTAGGCTGAATACCGCGTCACCGCTGTTTTTTATAATAATAATAATAAATTACCCTCCTCTCGTTGGGCTTGCGGCTCTGCAGATATACCCTACTCCTCCATCGAGGTTCCAAGCGACCCTATTGGGTACCAGAAAAGTCACGTGAAACATTGCAGACCACTGATTGGTCAGAAGAGAGACGCGTCACACGTTTTTTACGTCCTGAATGTCAGCTCATCACAACACGGCTAATAACGTTAGCTTTAACTCTCCGCCGGAGTGGACTACCATCGCTCTTCAGGAGTACTAAACGAGACATAATGATTTTACTGTCTGCAACGAATGTTATAATAAAAGCCCTTCGTTCTATACACTTGTCTGATTGAAAACTTTATTAACAGACCGCAGAATGGGACAACTCAGCACGCTCTGAGCAAAGAAAGGAACTGAGATATGAATAGAGTATTGCTTGCCTTGCTATTGTCCGGTAAATACGCTGATGTTATTGAACGTATAACTATATAATGTTAATGCCACAAAACGAATGCCTTTATTATAAAGTAGTAACTTTATAGTAATAATAATAAGAAAGGGTCGGGGGGGTTAGGGGTAACCACCCCTGCCCGCGACACCGAGTGAACTGCGCACGACCAGAGGGGAAACTTCGAATCCGTGTTTCACTTTCAATAACTAATGCGTGCTTGCCGAATCCCAAACAATATTCATGCTGCAAAGTCATCCTCTAAAGATAGACATTTAGACTAGAGGCAGGCTATATGCTATAAAGAGTAGACTACTACTAAAAAAAAAAATGCATTCAAACTTTTTTTTTTTTTTTTTAATTGTGTGCGTGCGGTAGGAAATATTTTGCAAATGTGTGCGGTAAGGAAAACATCAATACCGCGGCAGCTCTACACACAGCACACACATCCACACGCACACACTCACTTTAAACAAACAACACACTGCAGCACCCACTCTCCACACTTTAGATCACCTAAACACACTTTATATTTATTGGTAAAGGATTTGCACTACAACTCGTACACCTTACTGTAAATTGTACCTAAATTGTACCTCATCCCATTTCCGCTTTGCACTATATAGTATTGTATATTAGTATATTGCATAGTATATTGTATATTGTATGGTAACTCAGTTACTTCTAGTCTGCATCGAACATTGTACATATGTCTATACTGAACACTGGGACCTCTATTTTTACATGCTACTTTATTTTATTTCATACTTATCTTGTCTAGCACAGTCTCTGGAGCGTAACAGTAAGAAGCATTTTGTATAAAAGTATTCTGTACTTCTGTATGACAACTATTAAAGAAACTTGAAACTTGAAGAGAATGTTGAATATTTATTTTGCATCGAAAATCACAACATGAACGTACTACTAGCCAGAGCCTCTGCGACTGCTACTGCGCTTACAGATTGGGTAGCGAGTGCAACACCGTCTAATGTCCGTGCGGATCATTGGAGTAGGGTATATCTGCAGTGCCGCAGCCCAATAAAACGTCCAACTCTCGCGCAACGACTCGGCAAACAGTTGCGCGCGGGCCGCATTAACACTAAAACTTTGATGTCAAGTAGGGGGCCGCAAAATATCATCCCGCGGGCCGCAAATGGCCCGCGAGTTTGAGACCCCTGGAATAGAATATTCAAATAGAGTATAATCGTTGTTGGTGGGGAATGAGTTAACACTCACTTTAGACACTTTTTTTTATTTATTTTTTTACTTTTATTTATAGCATTTTCAGCTTTTTTCTGGCCACGCAGGACCGATAGAGGGAGAGAGGGAGAATGGGAGGAGAGGTAGGGAAGACATGCGGCAAATGGTCGCCGGGACTGGGAAACGAACCCGGGACGCGTGTTGCTTTTTAACAGCAGAGGAGTGCAAGAATGTGACAATGTGACCATGTGACCGCGGCAGCGCGAGAGCGGCAGTGCGGAAATAGGCTGTCTATTGCCATTCTCTAAGACAAACGCTAACCTTAACCAGCTCCTTAACAGCGCCTAAACTTAACCTTTCTAACCTTAACCAACTCCGAAACAATGCCTAACCTTAACCTTGCCTAACCTTAACCTTAACCATAGAAAGAATATTGCCATTCTCTAAGACAAACTCTAACCTTAACCAGCTCCTTAACAGCGCCTAAACTTAACCTTTTTAACCTTAACCAACTCCGAAACAATGCCTAACCTTAACCTTAACCATGCCTAACCTTAACCTTAACCATAGAAAGAATATTGCCATTCTCTAAGACAAACTCTAACCTTAACCAGCTCCTTAACAGCGCCTAAACTTAACCTTTCTAACCTTAACCAACTCCGAAACAATGCCTAACCTTAACCTTAACCATGCCTAACCTTAACCGGCGAAAGAATACATGTTAAAAAAAAAAAAAAAAAAAAAATTGATGGGATTCGAACTTGAAACCAACGGACCCGCAGGACCGGAGGACCGCCGCGCTGCCAGGAGAGCTAAGCTTCGAATGAGAATCATCGCGGTTTAGGGCTACATAATGCCGCAAGCTCTGCCGCTCCGCTCATTGTAAAAATATCACAGAGTAAATATGTATGTGTAAATGAATTGAAGGTGTAATGTAATGTCAACACATTTCTCTCCCCAAACTGCATAGTGAACCTTTCAATAATATATGGCAACGTGTCTTAGATATTAGACAGAAGACAACTTCCACTGTTTCTCCAAATGTACTCGTGTGGAAGGAGTCGGACTTCTTTAAATCTACTGCTTACCAGCCAAAACAACAACAACAAGACTCCACTAACAAGTATTGGGCAACACATGACAGGACATCTGCTCTCTGATTGGCATTCGCTAGGCGAAGAGACTAGTCAACTTTTTGGAGCGACGCCTTACAACAATATACATTGATTTCACTCACTCACGCTCTTTTTGTTGTGAACCGAGGGAGCCTACCGTAAATGGTAAATGGCTGCATTTATATAGTGTTTTTATCCTTACAATTTTTTCCTCACATTTTACCAATTCACTTACACATTCACACACAGACGGCAGAGGCAACCATGCAAGGTGCCAACCTGCTCATCGGGAGCAGTTAGGGGTTAAGTGTCTTTCTCAAGGACACTTCGACACGCTGCCCGGGAGGACCGAGAATCGAACCGGGAACCTCCAGACGACTGCTCTACCTCCCAAGCCACTGTTGCCCCACAAGATAAAGATCCGCAAGACAGAGATCACAAGTCATGAGGGATGACGTAAGATGGGACGAGGCGAGAGATGAGATCTTACCTTGTGGAGTTCGCCTTCCTCCCCTCCGCTTTCATGAAGACCTTGACATGGTCCGACGGGGCCTGCGCGTACATCTTCAACCTGAAAACACAAAGTCACATCTCAGCAATGCTCTAGAGATTTGGTTTATCAGTGGCGCGCAGAAGTAACACAAACCCAATCCAAACAAGAGGAGGACAAAAGGACATGTGTATTCTGACTTCATTTCGTTAGGGTGGTGGGCCTGAAAGGTCAAAAGCACAAAGGGAGCATTGAGTGAAATGGAGTAGCCCCGAACGTAGGCCTGTCTGGCAGGTTGACCGATGTGCAGACTCCTGTTGAGGTTTCCCGTCTGGGGGTTCAGTCTCCTCTCCTAGTGACGGCCATGCTGGCGGAGGCCCCTGTACATAGGCAGCCAATGGGCCTTGGACAGTTGCACACTCCACTTTAGTCCAGACTAAGCAAGAGGCGCTTCTCCACATGGTTGGCACTGCGCCAGGCCAGAGTGGCCTATTTAAAAGAGTTATGCCACTGAAATCAATATGGCCCCCGTTTCATCGCTCGCACCTCACTAAACAACTCCCCTCTTCTGCACTTCTGGGCCTGGACATTTTCCAGTGACTATGTTGCGTAGTATTCGGTATATTCACAGCAACCTATAGTTTCCAGTGTTTACCGATTTCCAAGAAGCCAATTCAAATTCAGCTGGTTAAGCTGGGCGATATAACGATAACGATAAATATCGCGATATATTTTAATAATCGATATCGAATATCGAAATTAAAAAAAAAACGAAAAATCGCTTTTTTTTTTCTTTTTTTTGTGACCTGTTTTAAAACCAGAGACAGTGGACAGACTTGTCTTTCTTGCCTGCAACTTAAAGTAATGGCTTTGCTTGTCCAAATGACAATACTGACCAAATTGAGATTTATTTTTCTCTTGTCCATTTATTTTGTTTGCTTTCCAATTTAAAATACAGTTTGAAACAGTCTGTACACAGTAGGCTATGTGTGCTAGCAGATCTAGTCTCCAGTCACGAGTCACAGATGTCCACCAAAAAAGCGCCAAAAGATCGAAAATAAACTAGCAGAGCCAGAACTGTTCAACTCCCCTGGAGCCACAGCCAGCAGAGAAGCCCGTTTACTTTCGCTTTTAAACCAGCTGCAGCCTGAGAACTGGAGTGTGAGGGGATGTAACACTAAAGATGGCGGCAATGACAAAGAATTGCTGCAAAATAAACATACATCTGTTGTTTATATATATATATATATATATAAAAAAAAAATTATACTTATAACAATTTCGATAATTATCGATAGAGAAATATGATAACATTATCATATCGTTATCACGATATGATTGTTTTCCATATCGCCCAGCCCTATTTGAGATAATTAATTAAGCTACAAACCTCAATTCAAAGAAGTCAAAACTGAATCACTGCGAGGCTCCACAAAAGATCCAGAACCCTCGATGTTGGAACTCTTTTAGATTAGCTGAGGTGGAGGACAACAAGTCGCCCACATATTATTACCGCTGGAAGAGAACGGAGCCAAGGAAGCGGAATGGAAGCCGACAGGGAGGAATAGAAACGTGAGCATTAGAAAGGGAGTGAGAAGAAGAGGTGGGAAGGAAAGCAAAAAAGCATCTTGTGTGAATGAAACTGAACTGGGTAAAACAACAAAGGGAAAAAAAACAGGATAACAGATTGTACTCAATAATTGAATTCTCCCTCCCATCCTTTGCAGGGAAGCAAATGGAGCCAAAAGAAAAGCACTATGGGTCTCATCTGCTCATTGTCCTTTATGGAAAACAATGGCTCTCTGGGGGTGATTAAGCCCCAGCTTCACCTCGTGTCCAGTCACGGAGCAGTGAGCATAGACCAAGCACAGCGTCTGTCACGGCGAGACCAGCTGCAGGGTGTCAAGAGGACAAACATGACATGGTGTACAGGTTGAAGGAAATGTAGGGTTTTCAAGGTGTATATAGTGTTAAATATTGGTGGATGACAGCATCTACTTATAGCCAGGTCAGAGAGGTAGATGTGATGGAGGAGGCGGTCAGAGAGAGTCAGTGTGGTAGCAGCGAGCAGGGTGTGTGCATGCCGAGGTCGTTCAGCACATAACAACTGAGGTGTGGGCAAGGCGCTCGCCACCAACGCAGGAGATGCTGGGTTCGAGCCCAGCTCTCGGCGTTGCTACCAGCTTGGCTGGTCGTTCATACTAATACAATTGGCAGTATTAGGGGGTGGGAAGCTGGTGGGTGGGGTAATAAACAATGTTTATTTATGTAATAAACAATGTTTTCCAAGAAAGGTAACACGTCTGACGGTGGTGAATTCTTATGATTACGGATTGCATTAAAGGGGAATGACCACGATGTACAGCCGGTATGAGAAGATCAAGAGATAAACACAACGCAGAAACTACACAAGCCAACAGATGAAGAGGTGATACTGGCTGATTGTGGTCAAGATCTAACAAGGTGGATGACTGGATTCACAGAGGCCCAGCTGAGGCGAGACTTTCTGGATCCAACGTTGCAATTTAAGGAGCAAAATGTAAAGGTATCTGCTGATATGTGATGTCCTTTTCACAACCACTCAATGTGAAGGGCCAACACACTGTCCCCATTGACTGATGGACTGACTGTTGACTAACTGGTTGGTTGGCTGACTGACTTGAGTGACATATTGCAATCCTTATCTCTATTTCTTCAATCTGTATCATTTCACTGAGCTGTAATTCAGCAGTGAGTCAGTGTCCTCTGATGACATCACCAGAGGACATATTCAAACTCATAAACTCTCAATAACTGTCAGACTAAATTAACTCGCACAAAGCCGTTTTTAGAGCCTCTGGATATGTGTGGGATTACGTGCAAAATAAATCTGTGTTGTTTTTCGGTGAAATGCCTAGAAAGTTAGAGAGAGAGAGATGGAGAGACTGAGAAGGAGGGAGAGAAAACTAAACATTTCTGTCTAAAAATAAGTTCTTAGGGTTTCGACTTAATCCAATACCCCGGCAGTTGAAGGAGTGCAAAAAACCCACAAGACACGCTAAGCAACGAGAAGCAGGAATAAAATAACATTTGCTTTGGGCATACCTCTTCTAAAACCCCAACCATATTCATACACGTTCACCTTATGCAATCTCAAAGAAAAACACAATATAATAGAAATAGAAGAGGAAATAGTTTTAGTTTGGCTCGAGCCAAAAAAAAGGGGGGGGGGGGGCAGGAGGTCTAATGAAGTCCCAACAAACATGGAGCCATTTTCAGAGCTATATTTGTGCCTGGAATCGTTCCCTGCCATAGAGGGTTCCTTTATGTGAGGGCAGGTTTAGAGCTACTCTGCAGCCCACGCATAATCATTAGTACATACAGTGCTGCCAAACTCAATTACAGACCAATGTGTAGGCAGCTGTGTGCCGGGGTGAGACGTATCGGTGATCTGATAACAATATAGGCATATAATCAGAGAGCAACGTATAATCACCGATAAGGCATACATACAGACCCTCATCTTTTACCCTCAAATTGTATTACCTATATTTATGTCTTTGTACTATTACCCTGCCATACCTGTACCCCCCCCCCCCATGCTGCTATGACGCCCAAATTTCCCCAAGGGGAACAATAAAGGAATATTTTATGTCACATATACTGATTTATAGTTATCAGCAAATGGGACGCAGGTTTGCAGGCTGGTAAATGAAGGGCCGCTGGTTCGATCCCCGGTGCAAACAGAGCTAATACTGCCGAAGTGCCCCTGAGCAAGGTGCACCTAACACCCCACCCCCTGTACGTACCAGCCTGCTCCAGGGATGGGTGTTGAAAAGGAGCCAACATTAGCTAAAATAATGTGATGCAACACAACAGGCAGTTGCTTGCAACATATCATTGTGGTTGTACTTGTGGTGGAAGTAGCCGAAGCTAATAACTTACTTACAGAGACCTGGTTAATATGATTTATTAACTAAATCAAAGTATCAATACAAAAATAGTGAGAGTTAGGCTGGATGACTCTCAGCGAGGTGCTTAGCTAGGAGACCACGGGAAGAGAGAGCCCTGACCGGATCTTCAAAATCTTTTTTTTTTCTTCACTTTTTCTCCTATTTTTCTATTTTTCTCCCATCCCAATTACCCGCTGTGCCAATTCTCCCCTCCCCTGTCTTGAACGTTGCTCACATATGCCCCCCACTGGCCGGTTGTAGGGAGGATAGAAGCCTTGCATCACATGTCCCCTCTGATACATGTGGAGGCAGCCAGTCACATCTTTTCACCTGCTAGCGCGGACTCTCATTGGCGAGGTGTAACGTGTGGGAGGCTCACACTACCCCCGCCATTTCCTGTCTCTGCTGTGCAGGCGTCCCCAACCTGTAGATTCGCTGTCCACAACGTCCAGATTACCACCCATCGACTTCCACCCGCTAACTCTGCCAATTGAGTTAGTATGACGACTGGCCCAAGCCGGAGGCAACGCTGACAGCCGGAGTTGAACCTGGTGTCTCTTGCGTTGGTGACGAGTGCAATGTCCGCTGCGCCACCCAGCCGCCTTCAACATCTTTATACATACAAAACTGGAAGGGGTGGGGGCCATAGGAACACACAACGTATGGGGATGTCGTGACATTTTGGGGAAAGGTGGGGGAGGGTTTATTGGGGTTAAGAATGAGGGATGGGGTAGTAAAAGTGGCGGCTCGCCACTAGGGGCGCTCGGGCACCGCCCCCCCTGGTTAAATGAGAGAAGAACAAGAACATTTTTTGTTTTGTTTTTTGTTTTATAGCCCTATAAATAATATAAACATGTTTAAAATGAATAATATTTACTCATTTTAAGTATGTTTGTGTTTCCAATGCACAATATAACGTTAATATATCAAATAAAAAATACTAGTTTTCCTGAACAGGAAGTGACTCACTCCTGCCGCATTTCTCCTAGCCGTATTTCTCGGCCCGGGCTAGACGCACTAGCGCTCTGAGTGCACGTCACTGTTTCATCGCTGTATCCGTCGCAGCCAATCAGTGTTTCCGTAGCAGCATTTTTTTCCGTAGCCGCATTTCGCGGAGACGCTCTCTCTGATTGGCCAACGCCAGTTTCTAGGTTCTAGGTTGGTTTCTAGGTTGGTAGACTGTGTTGTTGTGATGCAGCTATTTGTCTTAGAGCGTGAAGGCAAGTTCTTTCGACGGTTAAGCTTAGGCACTCTTTCAAAGTTGGTTAAGGTTAGAGTTTGTCTTAGAGCAGGGCGATAGAACGCCTGATGAATTGAAAATGGGGGACCCTGATGTAAACAAGACGAAAGTCTTTCTCTGGTCTGCATCCCCTTAACAATTGTGTGTATTGAGCTGTACTGTACTGTACCCATTCTGCGATCTGTTAATAAAGTTTTCAATCAATCAATCAATCAGGTAGTTTGCAGGCTGTTTGACGAGGAAATGGGCAAAGACACAGCTCTTCACAGTACTTGTTGGTTAACAACAAGCTATATGGATGCAGTGTGGACAACTGGACATGCATGGACAATGGACATCAACACAGTCTGGACAGTGGAGTGGATATACTTTATCAAGCCCTTCTACCTGCTGGACCACTGTGCGTTTCAACTTAACAAGGTATAGTTGCGATCTCTCTCTCTCTCTCTCTCTCTAATTTCGCCGCGGGTGGGGCATAACCACTCAGACAATGAATGGTAACTTGTTTAAAATGACAAGATATACATATGTGTTTATTATTGAATGGATCTGAGAGAGAGAGAGAGAGAGAGAGAGAGAGAGAGAGAGAGAGAGAGAGAGAGAGAGAGAGAGAGAGAGAGAGAGAGAGAGAGAGAGAGAGAGAGAGCTGTGCGTGTTTGTGTTGGGCTATTGGAAATGTGGTTGCATTTGACTGACTGTGATCATATATTGATCGATGGCAATGGTGATAATATTCGCCAATGCGTGCCTTGTACATGTTTGCAAAATGTTTGGTATAGCGCCCCTAGTGGAGAAGAATTCACCAGCCGCCACTGGGTAGGAAGGAAAGATAAGGTGAGGGAGATCATCAAAGAGAGGGGGGAAGGGAGTCTTGACTCACACATACTCCTTGTGAAGATGGATGCGTATTATAGTAAAATAAATGCATGTGTGGCGTTTTAAAACAGGGCTCCATGTTTTCTGTTCTAAACGCTGTCCATCTTTGTACAGGGTTCCCACAGACATTGCAAAATGAAATTCAAGGACTTTCAAGCACTATTTTTCTTTTAACACATTCAGTGCCATTCACGTGTTAACACTCAGAGGTCGGCTCACGCTGTTTGCACCCGCCCGCGGGTAACAAAGGCATTGAGCATTTCTCAGAAATGGCCAGAAAGTCATGCATTTCAGAAATCAATAAAAATAGAAAAATGGCATTTTTGAGTGCTTTGAGATGTTATATAAGTCTCCTTATTTGCAAAACTTAATATGACTTGTAAATACGTTAATTGTTATTAGATTGCAAGGCTGTTTTTCCCAGCAATAGTTGAAAGAACTACAATGTCGAGGGGAGGGGCTGATTTAAGTGTCGGTGATCACTGACGGTGATCTCCATAAGTAAACACTGACTGAGCTCTGAGCTGAAAAGCTATCGACAACACAGCATTAGCGTTGGCAGCAGCTATCAATCGTATTGGAGAATTCTGTGTTCACAGCGAAGAGGACAGATATTAGGCCATTATTATTATTATTTTGTCTCTGTCTCAATGAAGACTGAGCAGGCGAGCAAAAGCGAGAGTGAATCCAACGATGACGTCGCCTAGCTAACCCGCACTGTACGCTTCCATTCATTGTGCTAAGCTAGGCTAATAACAATAACGACTTTGGATAAGTCAGCCAGATAGCTTTCTACAGAACGGGTCAATGAATGAATGACGCTAGAAATAATAACGCATACATGCTGGCTGTGTGTGTGTGTGTGTGTGCGTGTCTCCTGTCCATTCAGTGGAAAGCTATCTGGCTTCGTTATTAGCCTAGCTAACCGGCACTGTCCGGTTCCATTCATTGTGCTAAGCTAGGCTAACGTGATAATACCCAAGACATCACATGCATCTGTACATATCCCTTACCTACTCTTACTACTATTATCTATCTCTGTACATGTCCCTAGCCTACTCTTTCTAGTTACTATTGCCCCTTTTCCACTGCATGGTACCTACTCGACTCTACTCTACTCTACTCTGCCTTTTCGGTTTTCCATTGCCAAAATACCTGGTACCAGGTACTTTTTTAGTCACTGCTCTGTCGAGGTTCCAAGCGAGTAGAACTGGTACCAGAAAGTGACGTGAAACACTGCAGACCACTGATTGGTCAGAAGAGAGAAGCGTCACATGTTGGAGCGTCTGCACAAAAACAGAAAGCCGCCATCTGTAACACATTGAGTGCCAGGGACGCGTTTTGTCGTTAGTTCATGCCGACCTTTGAGTGCCCCCGACGCTATATAGCATTTGTTTGTCTTTTTTTTTTATTGGCGATTTGAATTCATATTTCATCAATCGAGCCTCGGGTTAGTGCTGCAGTCTCTCTGAGCTCAATTGGGAAGATACCGCCCCCTATCGTCTCTCCCTGTGGTACTGCACCCCATTATTTTACACTGATGCAGGGGGGGTGGCCAGTTTCCTCATTTTACTTTTCCGTCAAGGCCAACTGAAGGATCGATTGTGCTTGCCGGCCCGGAAAACGCGTGATTATGTATTTACAGTACTCAACACTGTAATCAATAAGCGTGATCGATATTTGGAATGGCGATCAGGAATTGGAATAATCTTTTTGGATAACATCTGATCTCAGGTAAGGAATTTATTTGACCAGTCTTAGGATAATCAGAGCTGTTTTGAGCTATATATCAGCGTTTGCCCTATGCGTGTGTGTGTGTGTGTGTGTCTGTGTGTGCGCGATCAGGAAATGAGAGAATTGATATTTCAGCCCGCCTCTATAGCGTGCATAAGTACACATATACTATCGATAATCTAGCGTTTATTTGAAAACGATTCATAAATAGGCAGATAAATGACAACGTTTTTGTGTATGCTAGAATATTCCAGTAAATGCCTTTTATTACGGAATCTATATATTTTCCTGAAAAACGAGGGCTTTTCAAAATGCTATAAAACGAAAATGAACCGATTAAAAAACAATCCGTTTCGACAATGTTGACTGCAAACAAGTCATTGATAAGCGACAGGCAGATTAGACACATAGCCATAATTTAAGAGAGAGATTATGCGTTCACAACGCTATCATTGAAGTGGGTGCTGGCATTTAACCATGTTTCCCATGTTAATGGCTGGCACTCAAACTGTTAATGCCTCGCGTAGGATTTCATTATGTTTGCAGCAGGAACAAGTGCAATAAACAAAAAAGGATACATTCACTATGTATTCTGCCTCATTTATTGATGAAACAAAACCATCAACACCACAATTTACCACAGAGCGGAGTTTACGCTCACAAAAAGATCGCTGATTTGTTAGCTTATGTGATTGCGTTTTACCGTTAGCATTTGGCTAGCGTACATAGCGTGATCAATATAATTCGCTATTGGTTGTTTGTACTAGTAAGGTTAATGCTAGTAGAATAGACACAATGTGAGGTAATCATCATAATCCATTTTAAACCGGTTATTACCTAATGCTAAAGTTAACGTTAGTAGAATAGACACGAGAGGTAGCGTTAACGTTAGCAGAATAGACACGAGAGGTAGCGTTAACGTTAGCAGAATAGACACGAGAGGTAGCGTTAACGTTAGTAGAATAGACACGAGAGGTAGCGTTAACGTTAGCAGAATAGACACGAGAGGTAGCGCTAACATTTGTGGAATAGACACACACCGAGAGTCTGGTTAATGTTGTTATTGATTGATTGATTGAAAACTGTGGCTTGCTCCAAGCCCCCACGGACATAGCTATGCTCACGGAGCTCGCTGTACGCCAGCGGCCCCGCCTCCCCACACAGAGACAAACGGAGTACTATCTGCAGTGGAAAAGGAACGAAGTACCAGGTATCTAAATCGAGTAGAGTAGAGTAGGGTAAAGTCGAGTAGGTACTTATATCTGTACATATCCCATAGCTTTTTATCCCTATCCTACTCTTTCTAGTTACTATATCTATACCTGTACATATCCCTTGCCTACTCTTACGACTAGTTACTATATCTATCTGTACATATGGTGAAGAAACGGCCAATGTGCTCATTATATATCTATATAATAATCTATATAGTGTGTGTGTGTGTACTGGTATGTTTGTCTATATGTGTGTGCTCACTACGTGCCCAGTCATAATATATATATATTAGGGGTGTAACGGTACACAGAAGCCACAGTTTGGTACGTACCTCGGTATTGGGGTCACGGTTCGGTACGAGTTCGGTACAACAGACTTTTTTTTTTAATAATAATTAGCATTAATATAATTATTTTATAATTTGTTCACCCAATTTAATTTATTTTTTAATTAATATATTATATTTATGATAATAATAATAATTATTATTATTATTAAATAGAATAATTTTCTATAGGCTTGCCGTGGTAGTCAGTGACACTAGTGTCATTCTGTGTTCAGGCATCCACTTGCCTACTGCCCCTTTAAACTTAGCCTTGCTAAGTTTCAGTTTCACTTCCAGAGAGAATTTAACTTCACGACGAGACTGAATACTAGAGAACAGATGACATATTACAACAATGGCAGAGGATTATTTGGATTTAAACACAGTGGAGTTCAGATGATCTGTCCGGAAAAGTATGTTTCTTATTTTTATTTGATTGTGCCTGTGAGTCCGGCGGGGGAGAATGTTGATGTGTTTGTTTGTGCGTGTGTGTGTGTCGGTGACGCGTGTGTGTTTCTTTCCATTGGTTTCATTTGGTTAACGTTATTGGGCGAACAAGAAAACGAAAGAAAACTGTAATGACCCTGCAGCTGTTCCAATGTAAATTTGCCTTTCTCCATGCACTTTCGCCCACTCTGAAGTCTGACTCGGTGTGCCCGGCCACACACGCTGTTCTCGCACGGACCTCACGAGTGCCTGCATGTGGGACTTGTGTGTTTGCGCTGTGGGGCGTATTCGGCGCATGGGTGCGCGTACCGCACCGTGACGGCCGTACCGTAAATACGCGGGACGAATACACGTACAGTTACACCCCTAATATAAATATATTAGTGCAGTCAATCGATTAAAATATTTAATCGCATGATTGTCCATAGTTAACTCGCGATGAATCGCTAATTAATCGTTTATTTTTTAATCTACCTTAAAGTTTTAATACTCTTATCAACATGATAGTCAACAAATGCTTGCTTTATGCAGCCATTTAACACAAAAGGATGACCCTCATGCATTGCAAATTTGCATCAAATTCAAAACAGAGTGATGCACAAAATAACTTAAAAGAAAATAATAATTTAAAACAATGAATAAAGTGTGCATGAAATAATAGGGGAAAGAAAACGTTAGGAACTTGTTACATTCACCAACACAAGGGCTGAGTAATCACACCCCCCCCCCCCCTCTCTCTCTCACACACACACACTCTCCCAGCTCTTTCTCTCTTGCCCCTTCCTCATCTCTCTCACCCCCCTCTCTCTCTATATCTCACACACACACACTTCAGAAACAAACATAGTATCAATGAGAGCATCAATAATACACCTGATTTTTTTCTACTTCGGTCATATTAAATCCAAACGCTCGTGTGGACAGGGCCTTTGAGTGAAGTATAGTTAAAAAAAAGTTACTTAAAAGTTAATCGTGAGTTAAAAAAAATAGTGGCGTTGATAGAATTGGGCGATAACGCGTTAATACTGCGTTAACTTTGACAGCCTTAATATATATATATATATATTAAGGCTGTCAAAGTATATATATATAACACTGTAAATCTCAGCTCTCTGTTTAACAGCTAATCAGGAGGATCTCTCTCTCTCTCCGTCTCTCTCTGTCTGTCTATATCTCCGTCTCTCATTATTTCATTCTCTCTATCTCTCTATCTCTCTCTCTATCTCTCTCTCTCTCTATCTGTACATATGGTGAAGAAACGGGCCATGTTGTGCTCATTATATATCTATATAGTGTGTGTGTGTGTGTGTGTGTGTGTGTGTGTGTGTGTACTGGTATGTTTGTCTATATGTGTGTGCTCACTACGTGCCCAGTCATATAACACTGTAAATCTCAGCTCTGTTTAACAGCTAATCAACCAAACATCATATGAGGCACCTATGTATTATTATTATTAGGGATGCTCGATATTGGCTTTTTTACCGATACCGATATACCGATATTGTCCAACTCTTAATTTCCGATACCGATATCAACCGATACCGATATATGCAGAGTTTCCCCCTCCAAAAAATGGAATAATTTCAGGTAATTAACATTACATATATCTTGTTGTGGAATTAACACAACATTATGCATACTTTTGACAATAAAAAAAAATCAGAATTTGTTCTTACTTGCTTGCCTGGGTAAATAAAAGTTATAGAAATGTAAACAAAAAAAATTTAAATAAAAATCAAATAATAATAATAATATATATATATTTCTTTTCTTTTTTTAAACCAATACCGATATTTTCCGATATCACATTTTAATGCCGATATCGGCCGATAATATCGGTAGGTGGTTAATATCGGACATCCCTAATTATTATTGTAAGTCATAATATATTTCAAAATACATTTCTAATGACTCTGCACCCCAGTGATATATAGGGTTGTTCATTGTACAATACAGGGTTGATGTTTCTTGTTGATTATTATTCTCTATGTTTTTTTAATACAATTTTGTGATATTCTATTCCAGTTGTGTTTTTTTTTTATTGTTTTTTTTGTGTGATATAAACTAGATATAAACATGCTGGCTGTGGTGTGTGTGTGTTGTTCAGGTGTGAATTGGTCTAGAGCAGGGGTCAGCAACCTTTACTATCAAAAGAGCCAATTTTTCCCTGTCCCACAAAATAAAATGCTCAGGGAGCTGCACAACCTATTTACCCTTAAAATTAAGATAACACAGTGTATAACGTTTTATATATCCCCAAGCATACCCCACATTTAGCATAAAACGCCTGACAATTGCATACCCAAAGTAATTTGCGATTTATTATACTTTATACTTATAGCACACAGTTTGTTGCATTAATGGGATTATAAAGCAACAAAAAGAAATTGTTTGACTTTTTATTGCTGTTTTTACCTGTTATAACAAAGGAAAACCTCAAACTCTTATGAAGAGGAGAAAAAATACTGGCTGTGTAGACCTATTTTTAAATAAAACACAGAAGAGGAGACTTTTTGTCTGTAGACCGACTTTGAAATAAAACCCTGAACTATTCATAGTGGTGCGGCATAGTTCAATATATCAAACCAATTGTTCATTCTGTGATAAAAGCACCAAATTTGGCAGATGTGTTGATAGATATATTGGGAACAAAACTGGATATTGGGGCGTTACAAAATAGCACCCTGGTGGCCGTGGCAGGCATTTTTCAAAATGGCCACCAGCGCTTAGTCAAACTTTCTTATCCCATTGGATTTGCATGCAATAACGGATATAATCTAGATCCCACTAACCCCGAGAACCAAATAAAATACTCACTCATCCTTTCTAAGGACATTTACAATTTTTTTTATTTCATTATATAAATATACTGTATAGTGGCGTGAATCAGTAAAACAATTCTCGTAGCAGGCTGCAACTTAAAGCCATCATTTCAATATTATAGCATACTAAAGTGCAAATGTTATTTATTTAAGTACAGTGTATGAGGTATAAACTGGCCCCAAGCTTACAAAAAATATATAACATGGTGGCGCTATGCCCCTATACCATTGTTTAGGGTCACCCGTGCCTTGTTGCTGCTATTTCAAGCTGGACACGTGGTTTTGTCGCCCACCTTTTTCCCAGTCTGTTTACGGAGGAGCTACAGGTAGATTACTTTCTTCTGTTTCTGACAAGTTGTGAATGAATACAAGATAAGAATATACTATTTAGAATATAGATTTTCGTGTTTCTTCACTGTATTGCTGATTATTGTGAGTAGCTCTGTATTTTGTGAGTTTATTCATCTACATTTTTACGTCTTCACAACTGCTGCAGTTGATAATATTGACCATAACCCTAGCTCAACTACCTCAAAGAAGTCCTTTCATGGCACAGGTATTTCACTCCTTCAACACCCTACATTTGCAGGTCAAGGAGATGACCGCAGCATTGTGATTGTTGGAGGGTGTGGAAGCCAACAGACAGTAGGCCATTTGCCAAGCTACTACACAGAAGTCCCACCGGTTGTCCGTAGCACCACAAAGGCACCTGTACCACCTAGCACTGTGGCATCTCTGAGCAGGGAAAACTCTGACCATAACATCAAGGAAGAGTACTGTTGGCTAGAAAATGTGCGGAAGAGTGATGAAGAGAACTCTGTGAATCAGAGTGTGGACAACATGTCCTGGGCTGCATACCATGCAAGTCAACAGCTTGCTGGAAGAAAAGTAATCTGCCTAAGTGCCCTACTACCCCTGTTCCACGAGAGTGCCCACTAGGGCTGCAACTAATGACTAATTTGGTAGTCGACTAATCTGCCGATTATTTTTTCGATTAGTCGACTAATCGAAAACCAATGTAAACAACAACAACAACAAATCTTTTTTTTTTTTTTTTTTTTTTTTAATTACCTATCTTTGTGAAAGTGGCTTCTCAGCTCTGGTCCAGCTGAAGACAGAGCAGAGGAACAGATTGGACATTGAGCATGACCTCAGAGTTGCTTGTCTACCATCACCCCAGACTTTGAGACTCTTGTCAGGACCAAACAACAACATCATAACATGATGATCCCATAGCAAATTAAAATAATGACTCATGAAACATTTGAATTTGGATCTTTAAGCCACTTTAAATGAAAATGTATTTGAAGAACAATACAGCAATCACTCATAACAAGATAAATAAATTAAATAATACAAATTAAAGTGGAAGTGTACTTTAAATAACTTTTGTTTGCTGTGTGTGAGAGGAGTCCGTGTGTGTGTGTGTATGTGTGTGTGTCTTACTCTGATCGCTGTGTGAGTGAGAGGAGTGTGTGTACTGTGTAATTTGTGTGTGTGTCTTACTCTGATCGCTGTGTGAGTGAGAGGTGTGTACTGTGTAATTTGTGTATGTCTTACTCTGATCGCTGTGTGTGAGTGAGAGGAGTGTGAATGTGTGTGTGTCTTACTCTGATCGCTGTGTGTGAGAGAGAGGAGTGTGAATGTGTGTGTGTCTTACTCTGATCGCTGTGTGTGAGTGAGAGGAGTGTGTATGTGTGTGTGTCTTACTCTGATCGCTGTGTGTGAGTGAGAGGAGTGTGTATGTGTGTGTGTCTTACTCTGATCGCTGTGTGTGAGTGAGAGGAGTGTGTATGTGTGTGTCTTACTCTGATCGCTGTGTGTGAGTGAGAGGAGTGCGTGTGTAATGTATTGTGTGTCTAGTCTGATCATCATCTCCTGCAGGGGAACAATGTTTTCAATGTCCAAAATTTGCTATGGGATCATCATGTTATGATGTTGTCTGGAACCCTGAGAAGCCACTCTCACAAAGATAGGTAGTGCAGCAAAAAAAAAATAAAAAAAAAAAAAAAAAAAAAAAAATGTATGACTAATCGACGCAACAATTTCTCGTCAACGATTTTTTATAATCGACGTCGTCGATTATGTCGACTAATCGTTGCAGCCCTAGTGCCCACACAGTGGCAATGATCAAACACTCCATGGACATACTGTAGTCAGAAAAGCAGTTCAACATCTGAATTCTGGGCAGACACCAGTAGTAACATTTGATCAACCGATGTATGCTATTGCCAAGCAGATCCAGTGGAAGTGGCCAGAGATGTATGGGGAAGAAAAATGTGTTGTGATGTTTGGCGGCCTGTATAGAGATGGCAGATCTGAAGACCCTGGGTGATTGGTTGAAAGGCAGTGACTGGGTTGAAGCACTGGTACAAGCAGAGATCACAACAGCAGGCACGGCTGACTCCTTCTTGCGTGCAGCACATGTTGCTCGCACCAGATGTGCCCACCAAGTCACAGTGGCTGCACTATATGTCCTGCAGTATCGGGCCTACAATAACCGTGATACAGATACAGAAGATGTGCCTTTGGGGTTTGATGAATGGTGCTCAAGGAGAGAGGAGAGCTGCCCTCAGTTCCAGTACTGGGCAACAGTCATGGCATTGGAGCTGTGTGTATTGGTCTATGTGAGATCCCTGTGGCAGTCCTCCTTCAGCATGTACCTCGAAGCTCTGACAGAACTCGTCCCCTGGTTCTTTGCTCTGGACCATACCAACTATGCCCGCTGGATCCCAGTTCATCTTTGTGACATGACTGAACTACCAACAAGACACCCAGATGTTGCCAGAGAATTTAATGTTGGCAATTTCACCATTCAGAAGACCAATCGGGTCTTCTCTGCAATCCCCATTGATCAAGCACATGAGCAAAATAATGCTTGCATCAAGAGTGATAGAGGGGCGGTAGGTCTTCCAGACAACCCTAGTGCCCTCAGACGGTGGATGGTAGCTGGTCCTGAGGTTGCAGTGCTGATTGAGGACTTTGAAGATGCTCACCAGCTCATGGGAAGACGAGATGGGGTGCTCCACCATGATCAGACAGCAAGTGTGCAGAAAGCATTTAGAAAAGATGTCTGCTCGCTCGTCAATTTAATGGAAGAACTGTGCAACCCATTTGAAGTAGGGATGTACGATATTGCTTTTTTGACACCGATACCGATAACTTTATGCTCCTCAAGCCGATAACCGATATCGATAACCGATATTTATTGTATTATAATTTTTTTTTTAATGTATATATTTTTTTTGTATCAACATTTTTTTTAAGACTTCCCAGGACAATAACTTAACACCAACTTAAATGTGACCTAACCAGACAACAGAAACAAAAGCCAAGACAACAGTTTTGACTGATAAAGTGACCATATTTATTTTTCCAAATGAAAATTCACAATCCGTCAACAACTTATAATACATCCAACCTAAGACGCTCAAAGCTTTTTGTTCTTCTTTTTTCAAAGCGGAGCCTTGAAAAAAAGGCTTTGAGTGGACACATCACCACCACAACAACAAGTCACCTGCAACATCACCACCGCCACGGTGTTAAAAGCCCACGACGACGGCGCGAGCACGCTTGTACCTATTGACGAGTCGTTTGCTAAATTAAAGAAGTTTGACAGAAATTACCCAAGGGCTCAAGCCGCTAGCTTTTAAGCAGTCCTTGGTGGTGCAAATTAACCTGGCTACTACGGAGCAATAAGTGACTGCGTATTCAACCAAGGGTTGCATCACAGCCATGAAAGGGGCTAGCTTTGCTTAGCTCCTCGCGTCGTCGTAGGCTTCTAAGTTAACACAATAACACACCATCGTAGCGGTGGTGATGCCGCAGATAACCCGTCAGGCTGGATGTATTACAAGTTGTTGCCCTTTTCCCTCCTTGTGGAACTTCTGCATTGCATTTATTACAAATAGCAAGCAAACTTTTTCCTCTGAAATTCCGAGTACCGACGCGGCCATCTTTGTTGTTAACGTCCGCGCTGCTTCCAGAAACTTGCGTGGCTACGTCACAGCCAAGAAAGGGAGCGCTGGATTTGTGTAAAACGCCCTGTTCCTAAACCACACGCTATCAGTCGTAGCACAGTACTGACAAAACGGGAGGAGCCTACAGTCAAAACAAACGCACTTCATTCCAATTCACCCACACCGCATTTTTTTTTACCAAAAAATATATTATATTATCGGAGCTATTAATAACGTTATCGGGTTTATCGGGATGACGTCATAATTGCTGATATCGGCCTGATAATTATCGGCCCGATAATTATCGTGCATCCCTAATTTGAAGAGGAGAGTGAAGACCTGCTTGTCCTTTACAGCAAAGAGATTGCAGATCCATCGGCAGTGGGGACTGTTAAGAACGCACAGAAGATTGGCCAAACAGTTCCAAGCATTCACAAAGGAATGTCTTGTGGAGAGAACAAAACCCATTGATGACACAATCCACCGCAACCGGTTGAAACTGTTTGTTGGCTCAACGCCAAAGATGACAAGTAAGGAGAAGCAGCAGCTGACATCAATGAAAAGTGATGTTGAGTTGTTTTCACAACTCTACATTAGCTGTCAAAAGAGAGATGGAAACCTGGAAGACTTCTTCCAGCATGAGAACCAATGGCCACCAGCACTCTCTGATGGAGGAAGATAACGACTTGGGACCAATAGTGACCTTCTGAAATGCCTGGAGGACCGGTCTCCAGCTCAGACTAAAGCCCCTGATGTGTAGTTCTTGATGGAGCTGCCATGATTCAGATGATGAAGTCAGCAGGTGCCAAGACATTTGATGAATATGCCCAGCAGGTTTTCATCCCATATATCTATTCTCAGCTGCGCAGTGTGTCACGTGTGGACCTCGTCTGGGATACTTACAATGATGACTCCCTGAAAGGCACAGCAAGAGCCAAGCGTGGAAAGGGTTTAAGGATACGTGTGGTTGGGAAGGCTGCCATACCAGGAGACTGGCAGAACTTTCTGCGGGTTGACCGTAACAAGACAGAACCATTCAGCTTCCAATCCAAGGTCCTCCTTCAGGTGTTTAGTGAGGAAGACAAGGAGGTTGTCCTCACTGATGGGGTGGGGGTGCTCAGCACACAGCCACTGCAGGATCTCCACATCATGGCCCCATGCAGCCATGAAGAAGCAGATAGTCGTATGCTACTGCATGTATCACACACTGCACTGCATGGCCACCACACATTGCTTATTCGCACTGTTCACACTAGTGTTGTGGTCTTGGCTGTGTTTGCCCTAACACAACTACCAGCTGGATGTGAACTGTGGCTAGCATTCAGAACTTGCAAGAGCTTTCACTACTTGGCAGCCCACCAAATAGCTGCGTGCCTCGGACCAGAGATGTCATGTGCCCTTCCAATGTTCCATGCTTTGACAGGCTGTGACACTGTATCAAGTTTTGCTGGACACGGAAAGAAGGCAGCATGGTCAACATGGAAGCCACTGCCATGAAAGGGGGGGGGTGGTAAAAAGGAAAATGTTTAATACTGTTTTGTAAATTGTTGTATATTTGTTGATTTAAATATTATTCTTTTTTATATATAACAATTAAAAAAAAATATATTAATAAAACATGTTCTTCACTTTAAGTTGTATGTAAATACTATTTGTGGTGTTAAAAACATGGAAACAATAGCTTTGGTGGCCAAAGTGTTCTATGCCAGTAATCTCTGGCAGCCATTTTGGGAAATGGTTACCATGGTCACCAGAATGCCAATCTGCAATGCCCCAATATCAATATATTTTCTAAATATATTAAGCTAAATATGTACCAAATTTGGTGCTTTTATCACAAATTGAACAATAGGTTAGCTATGCCGCACCACTATCAGGTATATTTGAGTCCTTCCCTTATTTGTGGAACATTTATAAAATAAAAAGTAGTCTACTTTGAAAAAAGACTACCATGTGTAGAGCTACTTTGAAATAAAACACAGAAAAGGAGAAAAAAACACTGGCATCTGTAGACCTACTTTGAAATAAAACCCTGAACTATGCAGCTCTATTAGAGTCCTTCCCTTATTTGTGGAAAATCTATAAAATAAAAAGTAAATTTTACGTTGTTCGCAAATTTCACACCACATATCAGGCATACAGGTAAGCCTTTTGTTGACTAAATATCTTAGTCGATGAAATATTTTTTCATTTCAGTGTCACAGTATGACATCGATCTCCAAAAAAAGAAAAAAAAGAAAAAAAAAGTTAAATTTAAAAATTAATATTTATTTATTTTTGGCCAGGGAGACGCAGCTGATTGGCTAAAGAGCCACATGCGGCCTCGGAGCCGCAGGTTGCCGACCCCTGGTCTAGAGTGACATTGATCACATTGAATTCTGGGAGTGTAGTGCTTTCATCAAATAGCTGAATTCACTTTCTTCCTTTCAAAGCCCTGTACTGGGATTTAGTTAGAATGTTACCAGAATGTTCCATAGGACATTGATTGAAAACTATCGGCTAGAATTTTACAATTGATGGCTTATGTAAAAAGAAAAAAAAAGAAAATAAAAGAAGATTCTGAGGGAGGAGGGGCTCAGCAGCCCAGACTCTAGTCTAGAGGGTTAACACGTTTCTGAGGCCCGACCGTTAAATTTCTTTCGATTTTAATACCCTATTCAATGTCAGTAATGCCTGTAAAAGACATACTGGTACTCCGAAGGTGCAGTACCGGCTGCATCCTACCAGACGACGGTATCGAGCACCCTTTGAAACATTGTGTC
Organism: Notolepis coatsorum; assembly: GCF_963971535.1. Classification (NCBI taxonomy): domain Eukaryota; kingdom Metazoa; phylum Chordata; class Actinopteri; order Aulopiformes; family Paralepididae; genus Notolepis; species Notolepis coatsorum. The sequence goes on along the minus strand of NC_140167.1, from coordinate 66,779,637 downwards.
TTGGGCTGTGCGTCGATTATATGGGTAAAAAAAACAGATTCAATATTTATGGCTTAAAACCAATTTCTGACAATTAGTTACACTTTAAATGGAACATTTTTATTTCTTGATTCAGAACATTTTGATCATGGATGAACAAAACTTTCAATGCTTTCAACTTCCTGATGACTTGTCGTACAGAACTTGTAAGTCGCTTTGGATAAAAGCATCAGCTAAATGACTAAATGTAAATGTTAAAGGAAAACTCCAACATTTTGGGAAATTAGCTTATTTAACATCTTCCCTGGAGTTAGACAAGAAGATACATACCTTTTTTGTCTCTGTGCGTGCATTTAGCTTTGGGAACAGTCGCTCCGTTAGCGTAGCATAGCTTAATCACTGGAAGTGGGGGATATCAGGAGCCTGATGTTCCCTTACACTGTATACAGTCACGAAATACACTCCAAATACAACTCCAAAACGGTCATGTAAACATGTTGTGACCTGTGTATTCACCACGTGGAGAAATGAAAAATTATTTAATTAGACAATTACGTTTTATAAGCAAATATACTCTGAACAATTTTTTGCCCAACCACTCCTCTCTGAGCGCAGCCAGTGATTTCAACGTGTCGTCGTGATTGTTGACACTCATTCATTCAAAGGATCCGAACCGATTGAAGTTTATGGATACCATGACTTAAAATCCTCTTACCTTGACGATTAAAAGCCTCCCCAATTTAGAAAACTAATCCAATGGCTGGTATTGTTATACCGGACGGACGCTCTGAGCAAACCGGAGCTAACACAGATCAGGATGGTAAAGCATATATAATGACTTCCTTTCTGGGGTTTTCAAAATAAAAGTGCGACGTTTATAACAGCGGAAAACTGTTTTTTTATTTCTCCACGTGGTGAATACACAGGTCACAACATGTTTACATGAACGTTTTGGAGTTGTATTTGGAGTGTATTTCGTGACTGTATACAGTGTAAGGGAACATCAGGCTCCTGATATCCCCCACTTCCAGTGATGAAGCTAAGCTACGCTAACGGAGCGACTGTTCCCAAAGCTAAATGCACGCACAGAGACAAAAAAGGTATGCATCTTCTTGTCTAACTCCAGGGAAGATGTTAAATAAGCTAATTTCCCAAAATGTTGGAGTTTTACTTTAATGGTTGATTTGAATTGCAAGGACTTTTTAAGCACCTTGTTAAAAAATGGGCCGTTTAAGGAATTCCAGGCCTTTTTTTATTTTTATTTTAATCAAGCACTTCAAGGACCTTGTGCGAACCCTGTTTGTATGAAAGACTAATATTCTTTCCATTTCAAGCACAAGGCTATATTTAAGTGAGACTTAAATATCTTCATTGTGGTATAAGCAAAAAATAAATCTAATTAAAATGATCTTGAAGTTTAACGTTTACACATAATTTCCATAATAAATACAGGGATATTTGCAACATAATGTATTTTTCAAAGAGAACATTTTAAGTTACCGGACATCGATTCTCACATCCGTCTACTGTAGCTCTACTGACCTGCTACAGGTCACTGCAACCACAGACGTGGAGCCACAACAACAGTGTTGTTTCTTTTCAGAGACGGATAGTAGGGCCAAGTTCATGAATCTAAAAATAGTTCCTATATTGTAGCAGCTACTTCCCTCTCTCGCAGCAGTGAAGCCGATAAGAAGGACGGCACCTTACGTCCTTATCCAGAGGACGCAATGGACTCCTGAGGAATGTACCGTTTAAAAAAGGACACAATGAGTCACCCAGACAGCACAATGATACTTAGTACGACGATACCACGAGAAGTATGAAGAGATTGCGTCAAGCTGGTGTTGTGTGTGTGTGTTTAACGCCGAGTTAAGATAGGATATTATTCCTTTATTGAACCCATTGGGGGAAATTCTGGCTTCATAGCAGAATAGTAGTAGAAAGACATAAGACATAACTATAGGCAATAAAACTAGATCTGAATATAAAAATATGAGAACAAATAAACAGAGTAAATTATATAATTAACTCGAAATATAAACATATGAGAAAAATAAACAGTGTAAACAAAAGTGCAGATGAGGGTCTGTATGCCCCATCGTTTATATTATACGTTACAATAAATATAGGCAACAAAGAATTTGAATCTGAATATATACTATGAGTACGAGTAAAAAGTAGACACAAGGTAACCTGACTGGCATGATATACGTCATACTGTATCTGGATTTCTTCATCTGGAACTTTAAGCGATAAGAGGCCTTTCACAGAATGTTTAGAATGACCATTTGTCCTCCACGTCGAGAAGAAAAAATTATAATAACGGTTGCTATGTGCAAAACAATGGTTGCTATCTGTTGAAATTACAAATATGTCAACAAAAAGTTTATAATTCATTACTGATTATTATACTCAATTTATACATACCTACTGCTTTCACTACCTACAACTGCCCTACACTGTAATCATAACTACTTACCTCATACTATAGTTTACCCGTATAACTCTGTATGATGATGCATGTACAATAGTGCTGTATACTATGGCTGTGAATCGATTAAAATATCTGATTAATCGCATGGTATATACATTTATATTTACCACATATATATATAAAAAATATATATCCATATCTGTCTGTACATACCTGCATATAACCCTTTTTACATATCTGTAGATACTATATCTATATCTGTACATATCCCATACCTACTCTTACTAGTTACGCTGCTGGCCAGTATGACTACTACCATAGTGTCTTTATACCTGTATCACTGTACATATTAATATTACAACTCTGTACATACATCCGATTAGCACTATTACTCAGTAGTACTAATTTATATTTTAATTGTATATTACTATTGCACTTTACTATTAGATTTGCACTCTGGTTGGATGCCAAACTTATTTTTATTGTACTGTACTTGTACAACAGGCAGCCTCCTCAACTGGAAGCAGATATCCCACCAGCCCCAAATCTGTTGGAGATAGGCTGCAACCCCCCCACCAAGACAGAAATCAGAAAAGCCATTAAGGCCTTAAGAGGAGGGAAAGCAGAGGGACCAGACGGGATCCCAGCAGAAGCTCTTAAGGCTGACATTGAAACCTCGACCAACATGCTCCACCACCTCATGCAAACCATCTGGGAGAAAGAAAATGTCCCATCTGACTGGAAAGATGGCCACATCGTGAAAATACCCAAGAAAGGAGACCTCAGGGAATGTAAAAACTACAGAGGAATAATGCTTGTTTCAACACCTGGGAAGGTGCTCAACCACATCCTGCTGGAAAGGCTCCAGAAGTGGGTCGATGAGAAACTGAGGGAAAACAACAGATCCTGTGTAGATCAAATCGCCACCCGTAGGATTATCATCGAACAGTCCAAGTTTCAAGTTTGTTTATTATTTGTCACAACAAAATACAGAATACTTTATGATGAAATGCTTGTTTCTGTATGAGCCCCTGGGAGTGTGCTACATACAGTAAAAGAAAATAAGTAAAAAAAGTAATTAACACAATGGCCGCCAACAACGAGTTTACTCGTTATTGGCCGCCAATCGAATAATGCCAATAACGAGTGTACTCGTTTTTAGGATCGTTATTTACCGTAATTCCTCTAATAGTAACCGGGTCTCAAATACAAGCCGGGTCTCTATTAATGGCCGGGTGCGCTCTTGAGCTAAGCAATTATAAGCCGGCCTCCTAATACAAGCCGGGTTACTAATATACTGAGCTGCATACTGAGCTAGTTACTTGATTTCACTTTGAAAACGTTGAAATGACCAGTGACCACCTGTAATTGCACTGTTTACTATTTCATACAGTACTTGGTTTCAATAAATGAACCCAGTACATTTTACTGGGTTCAAACTGACACAAAATGTTGATTTATTCATTATGATCCGTTTGAAAATTTGAAATATAGGCCTCCCTCTTATACAGGCCTCCTCCTAATACAAGCCTGGTACCCGCTACAGTTGAAACAAATACAAGCCGGGGTTACTATTAGAGGAATTACGGTAGTTTATTCGCTATATCTATTCATAATTCATAGCTGCAGCCTCTGCAGACCCTTCAGAGCCTGTCTGAACTGGCAGACGGTCAACACCGCCCTCTACTGCCAGGCGGAGCTATTGCATCTCATTGAAAATGAGCTGGTGTGTTTTAAGAGGCGATCTGAGCCGGGCGGGCGGGGTTTAAATATTCAGGCGAGCCTGTTCTATACAACGATGGCATGCAACAGTAACCCCGCCCGCCCGTCATTGTGAAACGGTCGGTAGTGTGGTGCGGACCTCCACAAGCATTATTTGGAATTGCGATCAGATATTTGGATTACCTCTTTTGCATTACATCAGATACAAGGTAAGAACATTATATATGAATTTGATCGTTGATCTGACATTTATTTCTACCGCGATCGCAGCTATCTGTGTGAACCGTGTTTGGCTGTTTACCGTTGGCTGCGGTGGGGGGGGCGAGCGCCCCACTACGATGGTAATTTCATGTATGGACGAGGAGACATACTAATGATAATCTAGCGTTAATTTCAGGATGATTAGATAATGATCTGAAAAATTACAACGTGATGACTGGATTACAGTAAAATGCCTTTTCTCGCCTTTTTCCTGGAATTACTGAAAAACACCCAAACCATACTCTATTCAAAACGGTATAAAACGGAAATGTACGGATGAAAAAACAATCTGTCTCGGGCATTGTTGACTAGAAGCAACTCACTGAGGGTCGACGGTGTTATTAGACCGATTGATATAATATAAGATATATTTTAAGCACTTGCAAATGTCAGTCTAAAACTATATCCATTGAATAAAGACCTGGCGATGAATGGGGTATCAGCACCCCCTGCTGTGGCGGTCAATGTGTTAAGAAATAAGTAAAAAGTAAGTAAGGGAATGTTTAGTCAATATACATATATACAATATACAATACAGAGTCCATTGAATGGAACTCTTCTGTCTATGTGAATGTCATAGATTTTGAGAAAGCCTTTGACAGCGTGGATAGGGAAATGCTGTGGAAACTGATGGCCCACTATGGGATCCCAGCAAAAATCATCAGCATCATAAGGAACACCTACCAAGGGATGAGATGTCAAGTCCTCCATGAAGGATGTATATCAGAAGCTTTCGAGGTCCTGACTGGTGTGCGGCAGGGTGCCTGCTCCCACCCTTTATTTTCCTCCTCTGCATAGACTGGTTGATGAAAGAAACAACCAGCAACAGAAAAACCGGAGCTTGACAGAGCAGCTGGAAGATCTGGATTTCGCTGATGACCTGGCACTACTGGCTCACATCAACAGATGCAGTACAAATCTGGAAAACTGGAAGAAACTGCTGCTCTGCTTGGGCTCAAAATAAACTCATCCAAAACCAAAGTAATGCATATCAACAGCAAGAAAAACACACCCATAACCATGGAACAAAACCCATTAGAGGATGTAAACAGCTTCACATACCTTGGAAGCATCATTACTGTGGAAGGGGGTATGGAAGACAATGTCCAAGCCAGGATGGGAAAGGCAAGGACAACATTCAACATGCTAAACAATATCTGGAAGTCACTCAAGACCAAGCTACGAATCTTCAACTCAAACGTAAAGACCACTCTACTATATGGCTCAGAATCCTGGAAAACCACCACCACTATACTCAATAAGCTGCAGACCTTCACCAACCGGTGCCTCAGACGCCTCCTGGGAATATACTGGCCCAATACCATCTCTAACGACGCCAACCTGTGGGAACTCACCAAACGGGACGCAATAGAAATTCAAATCTGGAGGAGGAAGTGGAAGTGGATAGGTCACACACTCAGAAGAAAGAAATCAATCACAAAGCTGGCGCTGACGTGGAACCCACAGGGCAGGAGAAAGAGAGGCAGACCGAGAACCACCTGGAGAAGAACCACAGAACAGGAGATGAAGAAAGAAGGGCTGTCCTGGCAAGATCTGGAGCGGAGGGCACAAGACCAGAGAGGATGGGGGAGCTTCGTCGATGGCCTATGTTCCTTTGGGAATTTAAAGGCCTAAGTCAAATTCAAGTCACTGTACTTGTGCTTTATGACAATACATTTGAATCTAATCTAAAACTGGACCTGATCAACGAATCGCAGTGGAACAGTAATATCATGCTCTTCCAGTAGTTTTACCTATTCTACCACTGCACGTACTATCTTTTACTATTATGCACTTTACTACCAAGTAATCTACTGTGCCTATATTACTACGCTAATATGCACTCAATAGTGTAGTACTCAAGTTCGACACTGTTAGCCCTTTCACACCGGCAGGGCTCCGTGCCGGTTCCGCTCCCCGAACCAAATTGTTTATCGACCGGTGCGTTCAGACTGACAATTAATTGGTTCGGAACCTGAAAAGTTCGTTATTTTTTTCCTTGCAAACCGTGACATCATCAGTGGGCGTGTCATATTCTAGGCTGTGAAGACAAGCTGAGTAACGCCCCCCCGCTGATGACGGAGGACGGTGTAACTTTGGTTCTGCTTAAACTGGTGTGAACGCGGGCTGGTTCGCCAGAAAGCACAAAGGTTCTGAGACTCCAGAACGGAGCCAGAGCTAGAACCAGAACTGTGTCTGTCTGAAAGCACTAGGGCTGAGCTTCAAATAATTTTTTGGCATTCGAAGCTTCGGGGCCGAGATTCGATTTTAATTCGAAGCTTTGAGATAAAAATAAAATAGAATTATGAATATTCTTTTTATTTTTTTATTTAAAATATATATATATATTTTTTTTTATGTTGTGGGACTTGTACAGCACTTTGTTCAACTTTGTTATTTTTAAGTGCTCTATAAATAAAGTGGATTGGGTTGGATTAATTAATTAAATTAATAATGAGTCGGGAGCTGCGCTGCTGCTCTCCATTACAGCCAACAACATTACATAACAATTATATAAATATTTATATGTAGTTAATAGAGACAAAGGCAGAATTCGACTACATTTTTTATGAACTCATTGACCGCCGGGAATTAGTCGGGCCCAGCTCTAGCACTGCCACGCTTTAAAAGATAGGAGTGCATCACCTTGTTTGTAGAGCTATAACTATATTCTATATTATAGCTATGGATACAATACTATGGCCCATTTGACATCACCAATCTATCGTTCAATATGTGAAAAAGAATAAATGTTTCCATCCATACGTTCCCGTGTTATACCATGGTGAATATAGGTATGGTTTTAGAGCGGTCTAGGGTAATTCCCGAAATGCTGAGTTATAGCCGTATATGTCAATTCCACTATAGACGTTGCCGTTTCTTTCCTGTACATGCTATTATTCCGAAATCAAATCTATATCATAGGTATTATGTTCCATCATGAATGCATGAAAGGGGGGGGGGGGGGGGTCATTTCTGATTATTTGATTGTCAGTAACGGCATTCGTATTGAACACTAAAAACGCTTTATGTCAGATCATCCTTACCTGTGATCGGGAGTATTCCAAAAATAATATTCCAATTGTTTGATCGCCATCTGGTACATCCAATGTCCATTTGGTCCACGGCATAATGCACCACAACATATGGATCGGGGATATTTGACGCGCTTCAATGGAACCAGGAGAACCGCTCGCCTCGCCCGACAAGGAACAATTCAACCGGAGACATTTGGCCATTCCACAGGCCAAGATACAAGGTTACAAAGAGTGCTCGATACCGCCGTCTAGCTGGATGCGGCCAGTATTGCACTTTGGCATTCTCAGGATGATTCCCCATGTTAACCCAGAGTCTGTGTGCCTGTAATGAATATAAATATTGAATAAAAGAAATAACGAGTATACTCCAGTGTTTCCCCTAGGATTTTTTTCAAGGGGGGTGGTAGGTCCCCAAAACTACTAGTGTTTTCGCGTGTCATGGATACGTGGTGTCAACAGTGTCGTCATAGAAGGCAGTTGTTAGTATCGGTGCATTTCTCTACACTGAGCTGAAATGAAACGATTGCACATAAATTAGGTAAATAAATATTAACAAGGTGATTGATTGAATGAAAATTTTATTAACAGATTACAGAATGGGTACAATACAGTACGGCTCAATACACACAATTGTTAAGGGGATGCAGACCAGAGAAAGACTTTCGTCTTGTTTACATCAGGGTCCCCCATTTTCAATTCATAATGAATTGTAAGTAAGGGTGCAATTAGCCCCGTGCAATCCATTCTTTGTGGATCTAGCCCTGAGACTTGTTACGCGCGATGCTAGTCAGTCTCGGAATGGATTTGGTAGCTTTTTTCTGCGTCTCTGTAGACCGTGCTGCACCACCGTTTTAATGTCTTAGTGAAGATTGATTTATATGAAAACCGATTTATGTATAATTTAGCTAGCTCGCCAACGTTAGTGATTAAAGCAAACTTTAATAAAAAAAAAGAAAAAGGTGCCGAGTCCGACCTCATCTTAAATAACAAACGGCATTGCTTGTTGTAGTTAACTGGTTCGGGGCCAACCACGTATATATACGTGTTTGGGAGCCGACCTTTGACGGCCAACCATGTGTTAAACTCGTTTTTGCTTTTATTCCATTTTAATATCCCGGATGTTGTCACGGAGCTGTATTTTGGCTGGAAAAGGCATATTGGGACTCCGAAAGTGCAGTACCGGCCAGATCCTGGTATTGGCGCTGTCTCGAGAATGCAGTTCTTTTCGCTCCAGGTTGACTTTTCTCATTAGCCTAAAGCTATGGCTTCACCAGATCGCCTGGAATACTTTTTGCCATGCCGAATTCAGTATGCAGTAAAGGAATATAGCATCAGCCAACATATCGATCTCAACCGGCCACAGGTAAGAGCGATTTGACGTCAATTTCAGCCTGATCGGGCCTTGTTCTCATAGCCATCCACCTGGTCAGCGTATCTTGTTGCAATAACGAATGCCGTTATTGGTAATCAATAATCAGAAACGACTTCCCCCGCACCCCCCCCCCCCCCCTTCCATGCATTCATGGTGGAACATGATACCGATCATATGCATTTAGATTTTTAACTCTAGCTTGTGTAGGACCAAAACGCCAATCGATTTAACGTTACTAGCTTAGCGCCCTACAACTAGCGTTGCAGGAATTATACCAGACCATTCCGATATAACGTTCATATTCACGACGCTATAAAACGGGAACGTATTGATGAAAAAAAAATTCTTTATGGCATATTGAAGGGAAGGTTTATACTGTCAATTGACAATGACAATGGACACATAGCAATAATATAAAATATAGATTTAGCTCTACAAACAACCCCACGCTAAGGCTGAGCCCGAATATTCGAATTCTAAATCAAAATTTGAATTTTTTATTAAAAAAAATTATAATAATTAGGGATGCTCGATATTGGCTTTTTTACCGATACCGATATTGTCCAACTCTTAATTTCCGATACCGATATCAACCGATATATGCAAGGTTGCCCCCCCAAAAAACAGAATAATTTCAGGTAATTAACATTACATATCTCTTGTTGTGGAATTAACACAACATTATGCATACTTTTGACAATAAATTAAATCAGAATTTGTTCTTACTTGCTTGCCTGGGTAAATAAAGCTTATAGAAATGTAAAAAGAAATGTATTTTTTTGAAAACCGATACCGATATTTTCCGATATCACATTTTAATGCCAATATCGGCCGATAATATCGGACATCCCTAATAATAATATACATTATATCAGGGCTCTACGCTAACCTTTTTCACTAGGGGCACAGGTGCTCCTAAATGAAAAAATTTAGGAGCACACAAAGAAATTTAGGAGCACCCAATAATATTTAGGAGCACAGTGAAAATATGTCAAGTAACAGAGTTTATTTTTTTTTTCAAAAATAAATGTATATTTGTACTGTGCGTGCATGTGCAAACGGGACACATCTGTGCAATAGCACATACCACCAAAGTCACTGGCCCACTGTGTGCGTGTGTGTGTATCATCTGCGTGTGCAAACGGGAATGGGACAGACATTTGAACTATTAATTAAGTGATTCATGCCTACTATGGCAAAGTTGTAGCCAACAACTAGGCCTAATAAGAAAGGCAGTGATATTGAACAAAAAGGAGACACTGGCTTTACAACCAGGGCCATCAGTAGAGGGGGGAGCTAGTGTTGCTCTTTTAGAAAAATAATCCTTTCAGGGTTGCCTATTGAAATACTGTACACCTCCAGTACAGTAGTTTGCGTGTCAGGTAGACCATTGATTGACAGTCGATTCTGCCAATTACGACGTCACACCGTTGCACTCTGGCCGTCCGGCGCTGCGGCTGGACCCTATTGCCACACCGCTTGCACTCTGGCCGTCCGGTGCTACAGCTGGACCCATTGCCCACCTCTGCGGTTGATAACGCTAGCCAAGTTAGCTGTACACACATACACAGTGGGCCAGTTGTAGGGGTGTAACAATGCATCGCAATGCATCGATCCTACTTTGCAATATTTACAAAACATGACATTATTTTCGAACTCTAGCCATGGGGAAATGTTTAGCCAATTCACGTTAAATTTGTATGTCTTCCCTCCGGCTCCAGTGGGTGTAGCTTCGCTAGCTACAGTGGTTACATTGGGTGCTACAGTGGGTGTAGCCTCGCTAGCTTGGCCAACTTCGCTAGCATGCTGGCTAGCGTCAGTATCTTGGTTAACGTTAACCATCACCTCTGTAACATGAGCTGCCTCGCCTGACTTCTCATTCTCCGGTATCTTTCGCGCAAAATAAAAATGAATGGGCTTCGACATGGCTGTATTATTGTTTGACTCAGACAGTGACGCAGCCGCTGATCATTACTTTCGGTTTCCAGTCGCGTGACCACAGGAAACGACTGTGATTGGAACGTTTATGCGGCTGTGAACTGTGGGACTTGTAGTTTTTTAACGATTCTCGCAGCGGAGAAAAAAAAGGACGAATGAGAGGCTGTACTCTGCACTCGCTGGCCCCACTCACACGCCGTGCGAGTACTTGATTTTGCATGTTCGCACGCACATATTTTTAGGGCATATGCGAGCAATATGGTCGCACTGTAGAGCCCTGTATATATATTTTTTTTATGCGTCTATTCATTCTGTTTGAAATGGGGTTTTTCTTCACAGTTGCAGATAAAGATTAGGCTACACTAATATTATAGTATTAAAAAAAACTGCTAAGTTATATTCATTAAAGAAAGATGATTCAATAAAAAAGAAAGACTCATTTAATCAGATTAATCACTTTATTCAAAATGAGGATTTAGTTTGAGGATATTTATAAAAAAAAAAATTTATATATATATATATATATATTTTGAAAAAAAATATTTTAAATAAAAGAAATTATTTTTAAATAAAAAACGAAGGTTCGAACGTTCGTTCGAAAAACCCTGACGAAGTTCGAATCCCAAAAACAGGCTTCGGGGACAGCCTTACCTCACGCACAGTGAAACGTAATGAAAATCTGGCCTCCTAGGCCCCGTCTAATCCCAATGGCCCGAATGTGTTAACACTTTGGATACCACCAACGCTATAAGTCGTTAGTTCATGCCGCCAGTTGAGTGCCGCCAACTACATATATTGTTTGTTTGTCGTATTTTTTTTGTTTTTATTATTGGCGATTTGAATTCATATTTCATCAATCGAGCCTCGGGTTAGTGCTGCAGAGTCTCTCTGAGCTCAATTGGGAAGATACTGCCCCCTTTTTCCGTCAATGCATCTGAAGAGACCAAGTGATCGCCGGCCCTCAGAACAGCAACGATTATGTATTTACAGTACCAACACTGTAATCAATAAGCGTGATCGATATTTGGAATGGCGATCAGGAATTGGAATAATCTTTTTGGATAACATCTGATCTCAGGTAAGGAATCTATTTTTACCAGTTTTAGGATAATCAGACCTGTTTTCACGGAGATATAAGCTTTTTCCCATGGGTGTGTGTGCGCGGTGATTCCTGATCAGGAAATGAGAGAATCGATTTTTCAGCCTGCCTCTATAGCGTGCATAATTAAGTACACATATACTATCGATAATCTAGCGTTTATTTGAAAACAATTCATAAATAGGCCGAAAAATGACAACATTTTTGTGTATTCTAGAATATTCCAGTAAATGCCGTTTATCACGGAATCTATATATTTTCCTTGAAAATGAGGGCTTTTCAAAATGCTATAAAACAAAAATGAACCGATAAAAAAACTATCCGTTTCGACAATGTTGACTGCAAACAAGTCATTGATAAACGACAGGCAGATTAGACACATAGCCATAATTTAAGAGAGAGAATATGCGTTCACAACGCTATCATTGAAGTGGGTGGTGGCATTTAACCAGCTTTACCATGTTAATGGCCGGTAATCAACGTGTTAACAAAGAGAGGCAGAGTTGATTTTGCAGGTAAAAAACTAAAATAAATAATAATAGATATATATATATTTTTTTATATATTGAAATTTTATTTTCCCATTCGAATCCCATGCCCATCGAACGAAGCTTCGAAGTATACAGCCCTAGAAAGCACTAGAGTTGTACCCTTCCTGCCGATTTGTTGTACAAAACTTGTAAGTCTCTTTCGATAAAATGTCAGCTAAATGTAAATCTAAGTATTTTCTATTGAAAGTGGTTGCCAATGCAGCGTTGCCTGCGGCTTGGGCCAGTCGTCATACTATCTCAATTGGCAGAGGTAGCGGTGGAAAGTCGATGGGTGGGGATTGGACGTTGTGGACAGCGACTCCTACAGGTCGGTTGGGTGATGCCTGTACAGCAGAGACAAGAAGTATCGGGGGCAGCGTGAGCCTCCCACGCGTTACTCCTCGCCACTGAGAGTCCGCGCTGGCAGGTGAAAAGATGCGACAGGCTGCCTCCTCGTGTACCGGAGGGGACACGTGATGCAAGGCTTCTATCCTCACTACAGCCGACCAGTGGGAGGCATAGTCTAACAACGTTCAAGACAGGGGAGGGGAGAATTGAAGGGGAGAATTGGCTATACGAAATTGGGATGGGAGAAAAATAGAATATAAGGAGAAAAAGTTAAAAAAACTAAAAAGAAAGTGGTTGCCAATGGTTACAGCCAGCCATGTTGGAAGAAAATAAAAATGCTGTGCAGGGCCTCGTGTGAACGTGAGAATCCAGTGACTAAAGGGAGCCAGTGAATGTAAAACTTCTTATTTAAGCTTTCAAACTAAATACAACAGGGGAAGGTAGTGGTACAAAGAAAATGAAACATAAAAAGGCTATCCAAACCACCCATCAAAACAGCGTTTATTTCTCAGACTCATTATCACATTGTTAAGTTTTTTATTTAGACTCGTGAGTATTGGTGACAAAACGCAAACCGCGGAATGACTGGACTTTCCGACGCTGAAAAGAAAAAGGCACATGCTGGGTTTTCTGAGTGTGATCCAGAATCTGAAGAGTAGGACGAGGAACTAGTGCAGCTCGGAGGAAGCATCTGTGGGGCGAGCCGGCCATCTTTAAAGACCGTGTTGACCACAGCGTGAGTGAAGTTGAGTCCCCTTCCTCAACACTCACAATTGAAAAGCCCTTGAGCAAGGCACAACAGTGAATGGACCACATTTATATTAGGGATGCACGATATTGCTTTTTTGACACAGATACCGATAACTTTATGCTCCTCAAGCCGATATTTATTGTATTATAAAAAAAAGATTTAATGTATATATATTTTTTTATCACATTCTTTTTTTCAACATGAAACAAAACATATCACAATACAATAATAATACATAAAAAGACTTCCCAGGACAATAACCCAACACCAACTTAAATGTGACCTAACCAGACAACAGAAACAAAAGCCAAGACAACAGTTTTGACTGATAAAGTGACCATATTTATTTTTCCAAATGAAAATTCACAATCCGTCAACAACTTATAATACATCCAACCTAAGACGCTCAAAGCTTTTTGTTCTTCTTTTTTCAAAGCGGAGCCTTGAAAAAAAGGCTTTGAGTGGACACATCACCACCACAACAACAAGTCACCTGCAACATCACCACCGCCACGGTGTTAAAAGCCCACGACGACGGCGCAAGCACGCTTGTACCTATTGCTAAATTAAAGAAGTTTGACAGAAATGACCCAAGGGCTCAAGCCGCTAGCTTTTAAGCAGTCCTTGGTGGTGCAAATTAACCTGGCTACTACGGAGCAATAAGTGACTGCGTATTCAACCAAGGGTTGCATCACAGCCATGAAAGGGGCTAGCTTTGCTTAGCTCCTCGCGTCGTCGTAGGCTTCTAAGTTAACACAATAACACACCATCGTAGCGGTGGTGATGCCGCAGATGACCCGTCAGGCTGGATGTATTACAAGTTGTTGCCCTTTTCCCTCCTTGTGGAACTTCTGCATTGCATTTATTACAAATAGCAAGCGAACTTTTTCCTCTGAAATTCCGAGTACCGACGCGGCCATCTTTGTTGTTAACGTCCGCGCTGCTTCCAGAAACTTGCGTGGCTACGTCACAGCCAAGAAAGGGAGCGCTGGATTTGTGTAAAACGCCCTGTTCCTAAACCACACGCTATCAGTCGTAGCACAGTACTGACAAAACGGGAGGAGCCTACAGTCAAAACAAACGCACTTCATTCCAATTCACCCACACCGCATTTTTTTTTACCAAAAAATATATTATATTATCGGAGCTATTAATAACGTTATCGGGTTTATCGGGATGATGTCATAATTGCTGATATCGGCCCGATAATTATCGGCCCGATAATTATCGTGCATCCCTAATTTATATAGGGCTTTTAATCCAAACCTATGCCTCACATTCACCCATTCACTCACACATTCACGATAGATGCGACCATGCAAGGTGCCGAGCTGCTCATCAGGAGCAGTTAGGGGTTAGCAAGTGTCTGGCTCAAGGACAATTACCAGATGACCACTCTAACTCCTGAGTCACTGCGAGAGCATAGCAAAGGCATTGCTATAAAATGAGCATACACTACAGTACATACATTTAGATGTAGTCGTTTAGCTGATGCTTTTATCCAAAGCAACTTACAAATTGCTCTACAAATCTACCCTAGATAAATAAGAGGTGGGTATACATGTATGTTTCAGTAAGCTAGAGTGCAACAGTGACACCAAATGTAGGCTATTAATTGTGGATTTCTGTCTGAAAAGAGTTTAAGAAAGAAAACTTAAATCATGTGTCAATACTAAGAAACACAATATACTGTACTGCTCAGACTACAGACAGGAGAGGTTCTGTGACTTCATTCCCTGCAGTCCCCCCCCTTGTGTGGCTCCAAAACAAAACATCAAACAGAGGATGAATGAGAGTGCTAACCTTTACACATTGCTCATTAGTCAACGGCACACCAGGCTTGCCCTCTAGAAACCATAGAGTGTCATCAGGGATGGGATGAGGTCAGTACAGGGACCAATCAGTAGTGTGGGGGGGGGCATCCCATCCCAGAGATCTGACCTTTTCTAAATACCACCCCCATCTCTCTCTCCCTCTGTGTGTACAGTGCATGCACACTTGATTAAATGGATCGGAGAACCACTTCCACACTTTGAACTGCACAGAACAACAGGGGGGGTTCTAGCAATTACACCAAACAGTAACCAAAAATAAATCAAGGTTGTCACCTTTGAGGATAGTGTGTGGCCGTGCTAAATGCGTTCTCTGGCGCAGTCTTCACTTTTGGCAGTTTTTGTCCTGCTCTGGTTCTTTCTCTCATGGTTTCTATTGCCTTTATTCTGGTTGGAAAAATTATTGAGGGCATGTCAATGTTATAAAAGAGGGGAGAAAAAAAGCTAAGCCCGACGGGCCCGGTACAGGGCCGAGATTCATATCACGCCATAAATCGATCAATGGAGAATGTATTAATTAATGTTGCGTTTTTTTCGAATGTAGCCATATTTTCAGCACTACGTTTGTTTACCAATGATTTTAAGTGTTGGTGAAATATGAGTTTATAGAAATCTCAGTGCATCGAGTCGGAAAAAGGCACATATTGACGCGAGGACTTGGCGCAAACTAACTTGAGTGTAGTCTTTTGAGAGAAGAGACCCAGGGCTTTCAAATTTAATAAAACTACACTTCCCAGCTCACGCCAGCCCCTGTCAATCATCTGACGTCCAACGTGAAGCTTTTTTTTCTTCTTGTTATTTTCAGGATCTCACGGGGGGAACAAACCTGAACGTTATTGCCATAAAATAAAACGTTTATTTACATTTCTGTGAACGTCTAACAAAAAACCACGTTGCAATCTGATGAAAAATGGCGGAGATATTTACATTATAGTTATAATGCCCTGTCAGGGGTGCCTGGTGGTACTAAATCCAGATTGAACTCTGCCATTGGAAAGGGGAGATTTGGCCCAATCCATAGATGTGTGACTTGGTAATAATAAGGTAAGTTTTAGGCCTGATATTCTATATTCTATTATTATGTGTCCGGATGGTAAAGTTCAGTACTGTATTTACAAAACCCCCTGTAAATCATCTGCCCTTTATTAATTTGCTTAGATTTTTTGTACACCTGATCTCAAGAAGGTGCTGAATGAGCTCAGTGGCAATTATTCATGTCTGGTCAATGTTAGCATGGTGTTATTCACTGTCAAATATGAAAAAAGAAGGGGAAAAAACGTCTCCTTTGGTTCATTACAATTTAATCAAGCCTAGTCACAATATTTCTGACACTGGGAATACATTCACCGAGATCCATAGATGTCCCTAGATAGCAGGAACATGCAAATGGGCCTTGTAGAAGTGGAGCAATCTTCCATTTACTTCTGAAATTTTCAGAAAATATGGCAAGGGCTTAACACTTTGAGTGCCAGCAGGGGGCGCACGATTTATCGCTTGAATGTCAGCCTTTTTAGACAGATTTTCCGATATTTCATGATTTTCACGGAGCTATTTCTATATTCTATATTATGGCTATGTGTCTAATACGCCCGTCGCTTATCAATGACTTGCTTGCAGTCAACATGTACGACACAGATTGTTTTTTCATCAGTACATTTCCGTTTTATACCATTTTGAAAAACGCTAGTTTTAGAAAAATTCCAGAAAAAATAAATATTCTGTGATAAACGCCCTTTAGTGGAATACACAAAACACGTAATTTTTCGGCCTATTTATAAATCATTTTTCAAATAAACGCTAGATTATCGATAGTATATGCACTATATGCACGCTAGAGAAGCGGGCTGAAAAATCGATTATCTATTTCCTGGTCAGCACACACACACATACACAGATAGGGGACACGTTGAGATATGTGAAAAAAACTCTGATTACCCCAAGACTGGTCAAATAGATTCCTTACCTCACATCAGATGTTCTGCAAAAAGATTATTCCAATTCCTGATCGCCATTCCAAATATCGATCGCGTTTATTGATCCAACGCTGGGTACTCGAAACACATATTCCACGCTGTTCTGAGGGTCGGCAATGAATGCAATCGGCTCGGGTTACATGCCTGATAAGTAAAATGTGGATTCCGTTTTTTTTTTTTTTATGCATTTTCATTTAGTCCAATCCAATCCAATTATTATCCGGGAGACAATAGGGGGCGGTATTTTCCCTGTTCGAGCTCAGAGCCAGTCCCAATGGTAACGTGAGGCTAGATTGATGAAAAATTAAGAAATCGCTAATAAAAGAAATAACGATTAAATAACGAGATTTCTCGTCCTTGGCACTCAACGCATGGCATGAACCAGTGGCGGCTCTGCCACTAGGGGCGCCGACCCACCTGCTGTTAAATCAGAGAAGAAGAAAATAAAACTTTTTAGTTTTTTGTTTTATAGCCCTATAAATAATATAAACATGTTTAAAATGAATAATATTTACTCATTTTAAGTATGTTTGTATTTCCAATGCACAATATAACGTTATTATCTCAAATAAAAAACACTTGTTTTCCTGAGCAGGAAGTGACATCACATTTTTTTTATTTTTTCGTATTTCTCGGCCCGGGCTAGACGCGATAGCGCTCTGAGTGCGCGTCACAGTTTGATCGCTGTATCCGTCACAGCCAATCAGTGCATAACGCGTTGTGCGTTGAAATATGACTATTATGTTGGAATCCGGGCGCGATTTGAAGCGGTCTAGCCAGTAGCGTCAAGAATTTTTTTTTTTTTTTTTTATTTTTTTTATTATTGCAAAACAAAACTTATTAAAAGTCAGTACTCAACACACAATGTATAATGAAACTTTCAGTAAAGGTGGTTAAAATATATGCAAGTACAGAAACAGGATAAAACAAAAATAGTCAATAATAACATTTTAACCGTATACCGTGTATATCCAGCGAAGTTACAATTATATAAATGTTAGTATATAATATACCCCTAATACCTATTTTCTAAAACCCTACACACATATGCTCCAGCTCAAATCCCCCCCTCCCGGACCCCCTCTTGGATAGTACCTCCCTTATCCCTCACTCCTAACCAGACATCACCATTATAGGCTAGCTTTTATTCTCTCCACCACTTCTAACCACATTAACATTTTGGATTCATTGAGCCCCAGAATTCTTGCTGTTGATATTTCTTGATATATCACATCAAGATATGTAAGAAACCACACTTTCCGGCACATTTTTTCCGGTTGAAACCAACGTGATGCAATCAGTTTTTTAGCTACTGTGATACCCGATAAAACCAATCTTTTTAGTTGTGGGTTCACTGCAAACTCAAAAACATCATTCAATAGCAATACCGCGGGGTGTACAGGTATATTCCAAAATACGAGTATTGATAATTGTTGGGACACATCTTTCCAGAATGCCTTAACTGGTGGGCAGTCCCAATACATGTGCATAAATGTTCCTTCGTCCCCATTTGTACATTGGGAGCATTTGGAGTCTTGTATAAGCCCCATTTTGCACAGCCTTATAGGAGTCAAGTATGTCCTGTGAATATAGTTCAGATTGATTTGTTGATGATCCGGGTTCCTTGATGTAAGTCGGACATTTGCCCAGGCTCCTTGCCAATCAAAGTCATTTTCCAGGTCTGGTATATCCCTCCTCCAGACATTGTCTAGTTGAAGGGTTTCGTACGAGGACGTTAGTAATTGATAATAAAAACCTGATACAAAACCTCCCAATGTATCTCTTTCATAGAAAAATTTGTGGTATCTGTGGTGTTCAATTGGTATGTGTAATGGAACACCGTGAGATCTCATACAAAGTCGTAACTGTATGTAAAAAAGCCATGTGGACTCGGTGAGGTTAAACTTTATGCATATTTCGACATAACTACAGAGGCCCTTGTTATTAAAAATATCCCCTAATGAGTGTATGCCTCTTTCTTCCCATACAGGGAATCTTATAGGTCGTTTTCCCATTAAGAGAGCATTGTTATTGAATATGGGAGTGTGATTATGCCATACTTGATTGTTAGGACATTTCCTTTGTGTTTCCCGCCATGTCCTGATTGCATGGGTTATTATTGGGCCAAATTCTCGCTCACAATGCTTGATTGAAAGTTTAGTGTATGCTATGTCTTTCAATCTCTGTGGGGCTACTATGTTTTCTTCTAATTTTCTCCAAGATACCAAAGCCTCGGGGTCAAACCATATCTTCTTCAATGGTCTTAATGTGAAGGCATTAAAATATTGTAAAAAATCTGGGACTGCCATGCCACCGTCTGCTTTACTTCTCTGTGCGGTGGATCTTTTTATGCGAGGTGGTTTGTTATTCCAAATAAATTTGTATGTGGAGGTTTGTAATCTTTTCCAGTAGCCCTCTGGAGGAGGTAACGGAAGCATTGAGCTGAAGAAATTGATTCTTGGTAATACATCCATCTTAACTATTGATACCCTTGCCTGTACTGAGTTTTTAAGTTTTGCCCACCTGTCCAGGTCGTCCTTGATTTTGTTCTGTATTTTTGTGTAATTGTGCTTCACCGTTTGTCTTATGGTGGGGAATATTTCCACTCCCAAGCATCTGAAATGTTTTACCATCGGTATCGCACCTGGGAGGGTTATATCTTTTTTTGCAGGGGTGTTAAGTGGAAGGAAAGCCGACTTCGGCCAATTTATCTTAAATCCCGATAAATCACCAAAGTTCTCAATCAACTTGAGCAGATGAGGCAATGTGGTGTTGGGGTTTTGCATGAACAATATTACGTCGTCCGCATATAAACTAATTTTTTGTTGTGTGCCCTTGATTACGATTGGTTCTATGGATTGGGATTGTCTTATATATTGTGCTAAAGGCTCTAATGATAAATTGAATAGTCCGGGACTAAGAGGGCAACCCTGTCTGGCAGAGCGTGATACCGGAAAGATTTTGGAGATGATTGTGCCTGTTGTAATCATGGCCGATGGGTCCTTGTATAGTACTTTAATCATATCAATGAAACCTTTTCCTAACCCCATCCTTTCCAATACTGCCCATAGAAACGACCATTCCAACCTGTCAAATGCTTTCATAGCATCCAGGGATAGTATCGCCTTAGGTGTGATGTCCTCTTTGTCTGTATCTAGTACGTGCAGTATTCGCCTTATGTTATCATTGATCAGGCGACCTTTTATGAAGCCTGTTTGGTCCGTATGAACTAAAGACGTCATATGCTTTTGCAATCTGATGGCTAATATCTTAGAGTACAGTTTGACATCGGTTCCGAGGAGGCTTAAAGGACGGTAACTACCGCATTCAGTGGGGTCTTTGTCTTTTTTGTGAAGAACTGAAATGAGTGCGGTATTTTGGTGTTCAATGAAGCTTCCCTCTTTGACTGAGTATAAGATCATATTTAGTAATAAGGGTCCAAATATGTCCCAGCAAGAAATGTACATTTCTGATGGGATACCGTCAATTCCCGGAGCTTTGCCGTTTTTCATTCCGGATATGGCCTTCTTGAGTTCTTCTAATGTGATCGGTACTTCTAACTGTTTAGCTTCTTCATCCGTAAGTTTAGGGAGAGTAATTTGATTAAGATATGTGTCTAATTTGTCTTGATCAAAGGTTGTTTCTGAGTTATATAAATCGGAGTAGAATTCTTTGAATGTATCGTTTATTATTTTGGGTTCTGTTACTAGAGCTTGTTGTTTCCTAATGGCAGTTATATCTGCAAATTTTGCATTAATTCTTAGTCGCATGGCTAATAGGTGACTAGGTTTAGAACCTTGGAAGTACTGCTGTTGTCTAGTGCTGCGTATTTGCAATTCCGATTTTTGTCTGTACATTGCTTTGATCTCGGTCTTTAGAATGTTAACTTGGTTATCTAGTCTAGTAGAGTTGTTGTATTTTAAAGAATTAAAAAGCATTGAGTAAAGCTTTTCCATTTCAGACAGTTTTGTGTTTTGATTTTTGCGCAATATGGAGGTAAATCTATCCGAGAAATCCTTGATCATACCCTTTACCGACATCCATAATATTCTGGGATCTTGCACCGAGTTAGCATTATCTTGTAGGAATACTGTGAGAGCTTCTTTAATTTGTGTAATGAATTCCTTGTTGTTAAGCAGCATCGAATTAAAACGCCATCTTGGGGCCCGGGTAGATAGTGTACCAAATGTTGCTTTCAGGATTAAGTAGCAGTGATCTGATAGCGCATTGGGTGTCATTTCCACTTCATATTTATCAAATATTCTCGGGGATGCAAAGACGTAATCAATTCTGGATAGTGTGTTGTGTCTCGCCGAACGACAGGAGTACTTGCGGGTCATGGGGTTAAGTGAACGCCATAAATCAGTTACTCCTGTTGATTTCGACCAATCTTTTAATGCTTTAGATGAATTCTTTTGTTCGCTGGAGAAGGAAAGGTAAGTTTTGTCCATCCTTGGGTTCCAAATGGCATTAAAATCCGCACCTATTATATATGAGTACTCGGGATGGTTTAACATTTCTCCTGTTAGTGAAGTGAAGAACCCCACTTCGTACAAATTCGGGGCATATACCGCTGCCAATGCAATTTTCCTGTTATTGTGTATAATCCTAGCTATAGTTATGCGCCCCTCAGCATCCGACCATACCCCTTTCAATTCGATATTTAATTTGCGTCTGACGACTATGGCTACCCCTCTAGTTCTCGTAGCAAAAGAAGAGTGACCAATATTATGGTATATGTTATCCGCTAACGTATTTATGTCTCCCTCTAAAATGTGCGTTTCGCTTAATAGTGCCACGTCCACATGTTCTTTTTTCATCAGTGTAAGCACGCTTTTGCGCTTGTGTTGTTTGTTTATCCCACCGGTGTTCCATACCATTATATTCAAACTAGCCATAGTCTATGCATGTTTTCGTGTAGTTTTTGGTAATGTTTCTGGAGTATGAAGCTACAATAGATGCACATCCAATTAATGAGGTCCCGTTGAGAGCTGAGCTTAAAAACATATATATATACAAATAAAAATCCCCTATTTTCCCCTCTCCCAGAAAGTCGAACATGCCTGTGTTCCAAGAACACATCCTCCGCGATTGACTTTCTCCCATGGTCCACCGGATTGCCCAACCTGAGCATTGTAATCCTAATTTTCCTATGCTCATTGCCATAGGATCTAACATTTCCATTCTATTGCAATAGAATGTCGCTTTTGGTCTTGCACCTTCCCTTACTGTAATGAAGTATTGTGATAAATAACCTAAAGATAAAAATAAAAAATAAAATAAAAAGAGAATAAACCTTTATCGACATATTCCTTTGAACCCTCCACCAACGTGTGGGGGGAAAAAAAAAGGAAAAGATTGTAGATCAATATTGAAACCTTAATGTGAAGAACATTGGAAAAGAATAATGTAAGTTACAATATATTTAAAAAATATATAGTAATATTGACACCTTAATGTGAAGAACATTGGAAAAGAACAATGTAAGTTAAATTATATTTAAAAAATATAGAGTAATGAGAAGAAAAAATTTAATAAAATAAAAATCAATGGAAAGATATAGATAAGGAATAAGAGATAAATAATTATCAACGTGGAGAAGCCACTAGAACCGATTTAACTGATTAGATAAGATAGAAAAGCAGCGCCTTTTAGCGCTTCAATGTGCCTTTAATGGAGTGATTACTTAAATTGTTAGAATAACCTTGCTGTGCTCATACGTTTATGTGTGGATAATTTTAAAGTATTATTATTAAGGGCTGATTGCACTTCATTTAATTTATTATCTGCTATGTGTATGCACACCGAATGTTATTGTTAGAGTTGTATGCTTCGTTGTCATGGTGCCTTATATTCTAGAAGGTTGTAGAATATACTAGTGCCTAGACTATTTTACATTCCAGAATGATCTAAGAGACCCAGGGCATTTGAGCGATAAACCCAGAATATTCCAGATAGATCTTTTTGCATTGATATTTATTTGTCCCCTCAGAGACCAGAGACTGAAATTATAATGTATTATGAATCGTATTCTACACAGTACACTTTGTTATAGACGACTTGCATATCGTTTGCTACTTTGATGAACACAGCAATGTCATTCCAACACTGGTGGAATGACCTCATTGATGAACACAATAAAGTCATTCCCACACTGGTATATATTTAGAGAGAGGCTTAACTGATTCCGGCATTTCCGTCATGCTTTGGGTTATTTGCTGCATTTGAATCAGGAAATCCTCAGCATCAAAGGGTGTAAATGGACCTGACCTGCGGCCGTTATTGTCCAAGAATGATAACAGCGCCGGATATGCTAGCCTTGGCTTGTGGCCGGCTATGTACAGCTTTTGCATCACAACTTTGTATGGTTGACGTTGGATGATGGCCTCTCTGCTCAAATCTTCGTAGATAAATATTGGTTTATCACCATACTTCAGCTTCCACGTTGGTTGCGAGCATATTTGATTATTTCATCCCTTGTTGTAGTTTTCCGCAGAGTGACAATGATGACTCTCGGCCCGTTGATATTTTGCCCCTGGGAACCAATTCTGTAAACTTGTTCCACTTCTGGCACTTTGTTTGGATCGGAGTCAGTCAAGAATTTCTGTAGCCGCATTTCGCGGAGACGCTCTCTGATTGGCCGACGCCAGTATTTTTTTCCGTAGCAGAATTTCACAGAGACGATCTCTGATTGGCCGAATCCAATTTCTAATGTTCCAATTCTAGGTTATTCCTAGGTTGGTCCGTTGGTGGAGATAGTTGTGTTGTTGTGAGAATGATGCAGGCAGTCGTTTGTCTTAGAGCGTGCCGTGACTGCAAGTTCTTTAGACTGTTAAGCTTAGGCACTCTTTCAAAGTTGGTTAAGGTTAGTGTTTGTCTTAGAGCATGGCGATAGAACACAGGTAGTTTGCAGTCTGTTCGAGCGGAAATGGACAAAGGAATGTACTTGTGTTGTGCTAACACTTGGCTAACAAGCTATATGGCGGATGCAGTCTGGAGACAGTGGACAGGAATACATCAAGAGTGGATTATACACGTTTATCAGAGCTCTCCTGCCCTGGACGTTTCAACTTCTCTCTCCTTCTCTCTCTCTCTCTCTCTCTCTCTCTCTCTCTCTCTCTCTCTCTCTCTCCTCTCCTCTCTCTCTCCTCTCTCTCTCTCTCTCTCTTCTCTCTCTCTCTCTCCTCTCTCTCTCTCTCTCTCTCTCTCTCTCTCTCTCTCTCTCTCTCTCTCTCTCTCTCCTCTCTCCTCTCTCTCTCTCTCTCTCTCTCTCTCTCTCTCTCTCTCTCTCTCTCTCTCTCTCTCTCTCTCTCTCTCTCTCTCTCTCTCTCTCTCTCTCTCTCTCTCTCTCTCTCTCTCTCTCTCTCTCTCTCTCTCTCTCTCTCTCTCTCTCTCTCTCTCTCTCTCTCTCTCTCTCTCTCTCTCTATACACAGCTGTCTCCGCGAAATGCGGCTACGGAAAAAAGTATTGACTGTGCTTGCTAAGACGATAATTAATAGGCTAGCGATTCAAAACGTGCTGCTGTGTTGTGAACTATAACATTAATTTAGCTGCTGCTGATGCATAATGAATGAATGGTGAGTTGTTTAAAATGACAACATACATGTGTTAATTATTTGATTTGATTGATCCGAGAGACAGAGAGAGATTGCTCCAGAGCATCTCAGAGCATTACATTTTCAACTCGACCTATTAACGTGAACTGCGACCACAAGGCACCAGCGGCAGCGCCGCCACTGGCATGAACTAACATGATTTCTCGTGGCTGGCACTCAAAGTGTTAAGAGGTTAAAGCCTGGTATCAACACACAGCCACATGTTATCTGTCCACAGGTAAAACCTGGGATGAAT